>NW_028157548.1:0-553150 GCF_964263955.1 Coregonus lavaretus
TATACCAGGTGGATGGACACTACAGTACTACTGAGGTGGATCAGAGATGGTAACCTCCTCTTTACCAGGTGGATGAACACTACAGTACTACTGAGGTGGATCAGAGATGGTAACATCTTTACCAGGTGGATGGACACTACAGTACTACTGAGGTGGATCAGAGATGGTAACCTCTTCTTTACCAGGTGGATGGACACTACAGTACTACTGAGGTGGATCAGAGATGGTAACCTCCTCTTTACCAGGTGGATGGACACTACAGTACTACTGAGGTGGATCAGAGATGGTAACCTCTTTACCTGGTGGATGTACACTACAGTACTACTGAGGTGGATCAGAGATGGTAACCTCCTCTTTACCTGGTGGATGGACACTACAGTACTACTGAGGTGGATCAGAGATGGTAACCTCTTTACCTGGTGGATGGACACTACAGTACTACTGAGGTGGATCAGAGATGGTAACCTCTTCTTTACCAGGTGGATGGACACTACAGTACTACTGAGGTGGATCAGAGATGGTAACCTCCTCTTTACCAGGTGGATGGACACTACAGTACTACTGAGGTGGATCAGAGATGGTAACCTCTTTACCAGGTGGATGGACACTACAGTACTACTGAGGTGGATCAGAGATGGTAACCTCCTCTTTACCAGGTGGATGGACACTACAGTACTACTGAGGTGGATCAGAGATGGTAACCTCTTCTATACCAGGTGGATGGACACTACAGTACTACTGAGGTGGATCAGAGATGGTAACCTCCTCTTTACCAGGTGGATGAACACTACAGTACTACTGAGGTGGATCAGAGATGGTAACATCTTTACCAGGTGGATGGACACTACAGTACTACTGAGGTGGATCAGAGATGGTAACCTCTTCTTTACCAGGTGGATGGACACTACAGTACTACTGAGGTGGATCAGAGATGGTAAACTCCTCTTTACCAGGTGGATGGACACTACAGTACTACTGAGGTGGATCAGAGATGGTAACCTCTTTACCAGGTGGATGGACACTACAGTACTACTGAGGTTGATCAGAGATGGTAACCTCTTCTTTACCAGGTGGATGGACACTACAGTACTACTGAGGTGGATCAGAGATGGTAACCTCTTCTTTACCAGGTGGATGGACACTACAGTACTACTGAGGTGGATCAGAGATGGTAACCTCTTTACCTGGTGGATGGACACTACAGTACTACTGAGGTGGATCAGAGATGGTAACCTCCTCTTTACCAGGTGGATGGACACTACAGTACTACTGAGGTGGATCAGAGATGGTAACCTCCTCTTTACCAGGTGGATGGACACTACAGTACTACTGAGGTGGATCAGAGATGGTAACCTCTTCTTTACCAGGTGGATGGACACTACAGTACTACTGAGGTAGATCAGAGATGGTAACCTCTTCTATACCAGGTGGATGGACACTACAGTACTACTGAGGTGGATCAGAGATGGTAACCTCTTTACCTGGTGGATGGACACTACAGTACTACTGAGGTGGATCAGAGATGGTAACCTCCTCTTTACCAGGTGGATGGACACTACAGTACTACTGAGGTGGATCAGAGATGGTAACCTCCTCTTTACCAGGTGGATGGACACTACAGTACTACTGAGGTGGATCAGAGATGGTAACCTCTTCTATACCAGGTGGATGGACACTACAGTACTACTGAGGTGGATCAGAGATGGTAACCTCCTCTTTACCAGGTGGATGGACACTACAGTACTACTGAGGTGGATCAGAGATGGTAACCTCCTCTTTACCAGGTGGATGGACACTACAGTACTACTGAGGTGGATCAGAGATGGTAACCTCCTCTTTACCAGGTGGATGGACACTACAGTACTACTGAGGTGGATCAGAGATGGTAACCTCTTCTATACCAGGTGAATGGACACTACAGTACTACTGAGGTGGATCAGAGATGGTAACCTCCTCTTTACCAGGTGGATGGACACTACAGTACTACTGAGGTGGATCAGAGATGGTAACATCTTTACCAGGTGGATGGACACTACAGTACTACTGAGGTGGATCAGAGATGGTAACCTCTTCTTTACCAGGTGGATGGACACTACAGTACTACTGAGGTGGATCAGAGATGGTAACCTCCTCTTTACCAGGTGGATGGACACTACAGTACTACTGAGGTGGATCAGAGATGGTAACCTCCTCTTTACCTGGTGGATGGACACTACAGTACTACTGAGGTGGATCAGAGATGGTAACCTCCTCTTTACCAGGTGGATGGACACTACAGTACTACTGAGGTGGATCAGAGATGGTAACCTCTTTACCTGGTGGATGGACACTACAGTACTACTGAGGTGGATCAGAGATGGTAAACTCCTCTTTACCTGGTGGATGGACACTACAGTACTACTGAGGTGGATCAGAGATGGTAAACTCCTCTTTACCAGGTGGATGGACACTACAGTACTACTTAGGTGGATCAGAGATGGTAACCTCTTCTTTACCAGGTGGATGGACACTACAGTACTACTGAGGTGTATCAGAGATGGTAACCTCTTCTATACCAGGTGGATGGACACTACAGTACTAATGAGGTAGATCAGAGATGGTAACCTCTTTACCAGGTGGATGGACACTACAGTACTACTGAGGTGGATCAGAGATGGTAACCTCTTTACCAGGTGGATGGACACTACAGTACTACTGAGGTGGATCAGAGATGGTAAACTCCTCTTTACCAGGTGGATGGACACTACAGTACTACTGAGGTGGATCAGAGATGGTAACCTCTTTACCAGGTGGATGGACACTACAGTACTACTGAGGTGGATCAGAGATGTTAACCTCCTCTTTACCAGGTGGATGGACACTACAGTACTACTGAGGTGGATCAGAGATGGTAAACTCCTCTTTACCCGGTGGATGGACACTACAGTACTACTGAGGTGGATCAGAGATGGTAAACTCCTCTTTACCAGGTGGATGGACACTACAGTACTACTGAGGTGGATCAGAGATGGTAACCTCTTTACCAGGTGGATGGACACTACAGTACTACTGAGGTGGATCAGAAATGGTAACCTCTTCTTTACCAGGTGGATGGACACTACAGTACTACTGAGGTGGATCAGAGATGGTAACCTCTTCTATACCAGGTGGATGGACACTACAGTACTACTGAGGTGGATCAGAGATGGTAACCTCTTTACCTGGTGGATGGACACTACAGTACTACTGAGGTGGATCAGAGATGGTAACCTCTTTACCAGGTGGATGGACACTACAGTACTACTGAGGTGGATCAGAGATGGTAAACTCTTTACCAGGTGGATGGACACTACAGTCCTACTGAGGTGGATCAGAGATGGTAACCTCTTTACCAGGTGGATGGACACTACAGTACTACTGAGGTGGATCAGAGATGGTAACCTCTTCTTTACCAGGTGGTTGGACACTACAGTACTACTGAGGTGGATCAGAGATGGTAACCTCTTCTTTACCAGGTGGATGGACACTACAGTACTACTGAGGTGGATCAGAGATGGTAACCTCTTTACCTGGTGGATGGACACTACAGTACTACTGAGGTGGATCAGAGATGGTAACCTCTTCTTTACCAGGTGGATGGACACTACAGTACTACTGAGGTGGATCAGAGATGGTAACCTCTTTACCTGGTGGATGGACACTACAGTACTACTGAGGTGGATCAGAGATGGTAACCTCTTTACCAGGTGGATGGACACTACAGTACTACTGAGGTGGATCAGAGATGGTAACCTCTTCTATACCAGGTGGATGGACACTACAGTACTACTGAGGTGGATCAGAGATGGTAACCTCTTTACCAGGTGGATGGACACTACAGTACTACTGAGGTGGATCAGAAATGGTAACCTCTTCTTTACCAGGTGGATGGACACTACAGTACTACTGAGGTGGATCAGAGATGGTAACCTCTTCTATACCAGGTGGATGGACACTACAGTACTACTGAGGTGGATCAGAGATGGTAACCTCCTCTTTACCAGGTGGATGGACACTACAGTACTACTGAGGTGGATCAGAGATGGTAACCTCTTCTATACCAGGTGGATGGACACTACAGTACTACTGAGGTGGATCAGAGATGGTAACCTCTTCTATACCAGGTGGATGGACACTACAGTACTACTGAGGTGGATCAGAGATGGTAACCTCTTTACCTGGTGGATGGACACTACAGTACTACTGAGGTGGATCAGAGATGGTAACCTCTTTACCAGGTGGATGGACACTACAGTACTACTGAGGTGGATCAGAGATGGTAAACTCTTTACCAGGTGGATGGACACTACAGTCCTACTGAGGTGGATCAGAGATGGTAACCTCTTTACCAGGTGGATGGACACTACAGTACTACTGAGGTGGATCAGAGATGGTAACCTCTTCTTTACCAGGTGGTTGGACACTACAGTACTACTGAGGTGGATCAGAGATGGTAACCTCTTCTTTACCAGGTGGATGGACACTACAGTACTACTGAGGTGGATCAGAGATGGTAACCTCTTTACCTGGTGGATGGACACTACAGTACTACTGAGGTGGATCAGAGATGGTAACCTCTTCTTTACCAGGTGGATGGACACTACAGTACTACTGAGGTGGTTCAGAGATGGTAACCTCCTCTTTACCAGTTGGATGGACACTACAGTACTACTGAGGTGGATCAGAGATGGTAACCTCTTTACCAGGTGGATGGACACTACAGTACTACTGAGGTGGATCAGAGATGGTAACCTCCTCTTTACCAGGTGGATGGACACTACAGTACTACTGAGGTGGATCAGAGATGGTAACCTCTTCTATACCAGGTGGATGGACACTACAGTACTACTGAGGTGGATCAGAGATGGTAACCTCTTCTTTACCAGGTGGATGGACACTACAGTACTACTGAGGTGGATCAGAGATGGTAAACTCCTCTTTACCAGGTGGATGGACACTACAGTACTACTGAGGTGGATCAGAGATGGTAACCTCTTTACCAGGTGCATGGACACTACAGTACTACTGAGGTTGATCAGAGATGGTAACCTCTTCTTTACCAGGTGGATGGACACTACAGTACTACTGAGGTGGATCAGAGATGGTAACCTCTTCTTTACCAGGTGGATGGACACTACAGTACTACTGAGGTGGATCAGAGATGGTAACCTCTTTACCTGGTGGATGGACACTACAGTACTACTGAGGTGGATCAGAGATGGTAACCTCCTCTTTACCAGGTGGATGGACACTACAGTACTACTGAGGTGGATCAGAGATGGTAACCTCCTCTTTACCAGGTGGATGGACACTACAGTACTACTGAGATGGATCAGAGATGGTAACCTCCTCTTTACCAGGTGGATGGACACTACAGTACTACTGAGATGGATCAGAGATGGTAACCTCCTCTTTACCAGGTGGATGGACACTACAGTACTACTGAGGTGGATCAGAGATGGTAACCTCTTCTTTACCAGGTGGATGGACACTACAGTACTACTGAGGTGGATCAGAGATGGTAACCTCTTTACCTGGTGGATGGACACTACAGTACTACTGAGATGGATCAGAGATGGTAACCTCCTCTTTACCAGGTGGATGGACACTACAGTACTACTGAGGTGGATCAGAGATGGTAACCTCTTCTTTACCAGGTGGATGGACACTACAGTACTACTGAGGTGGATCAGAGATGGTAACCTCTTCTATACCAGGTGGATGGACACTACAGTACTACTGAGGTGGATCAGAGATGGTAACCTCTTTACCTGGTGGATGGACACTACAGTACTACTGAGGTGGATCAGAGATGGTAACCTCCTCTTTACCAGGTGGATGGACACTACAGTACTACTGAGGTTGATCAGAGATGGTAACCTCCTCTTTACCAGGTGGATGGACACTACAGTACTACTGAGGTGGATCAGAGATGGTAACCTCTTCTATACCAGGTGGATGGACACTACAGTACTACTGAGGTGGATCAGAGATGGTAACCTCTTCTTTACCAGGTGGATGGACACTACAGTACTACTGAGGTGGATCAGAGATGGTAACCTCTTTACCTGGTGGATGGACACTACAGTACTACTGAGGTGGATCAGAGATGGTAACCTCCTCTTTACCAGGTGGATGGACACTACAGTACTACTGAGGTGGATCAGAGATGGTAACCTCCTCTTTACCAGGTGGATGGACACTACAGTACTACTGAGGTGGATCAGAGATGGTAACCTCCTCTTTACCAGGTGGATGGACACTACAGTACTACTGAGGTGGATCAGAGATGGTAACCTCCTCTTTACCAGGCGGATGGACACTACAGTACTACTGAGGTGGATCAGAGATGGTAACCTCCTCTTTACCAAGTGGATGGACACTACAGTACTACTGAGGTGGATCAGAGATGGTAACCTCTTCTATACCAGGTGGATGGACACTACAGTACTACTGAGGTGGATCAAAGATGGTAACCTCCTCTTTACCAGGTGGATGAACACTACAGTACTACTGAGGTGGATCAGAGATGGTAACATCTTTACCAGGTGGATGGACACTACAGTACTACTGAGGTGGATCAGAGATGGTAACCTCTTCTTTACCAGGTGGATGGACACTACAGTACTACTGAGGTGGATCAGAGATGGTAACCTCCTCTTTACCAGGTGGATGGACACTACAGTACTACTGAGGTGGATCAGAGATGGTAACCTCCTCTTTACCAGGTGGATGGACACTACAGTACTACTGAGGTTGATCAGAGATGGTAACCTCTTTACCTGGTGGATGTACACTACAGTACTACTGAGGTGGATCAGAGATGGTAACTTCCTCTTTACCTGGTGGATGGACACTACAGTACTACTGAGGTGGATCAGAGATGGTAACCTCTTTACCTGGTGGATGGACACTACAGTACTACTGAGGTGGATCAGAGATGGTAACCTCTTCTATACCAGGTGGATGGACACTACAGTACTACTGAGGTGGATCAGAGATGGTAACCTCTTTACCTGGTGGATGGACACTACAGTACTACTGAGGTGGATCAGAGATGGTAACCTCCTCTTTACCAGGTGGATGGACACTACAGTACTACTGAGGTTGATCAGAGATGGTAACCTCCTCTTTACCAGGTGGATGGACACTACAGTACTACTGAGGTGGATCAGAGATGGTAACCTCTTCTATACCAGGTGGATGGACACTACAGTACTACTGAGGTGGATCAGAGATGGTAACCTCTTCTTTAGCAGGTGGATGGACACTACAGTACTACTGAGGTGGATCAGAGATGGTAACCTCTTTACCTGGTGGATGGACACTACAGTACTACTGAGGTGGATCAGAGATGGTAACCTCCTCTTTACCAGGTGGATGGACACTACAGTACTACTGAGGTGGATCAGAGATGGTAACCTCCTCTTTACCAGGTGGATGGACACTACAGTTCTACTGAGGTGGATCAGAGATGGTAACCTCCTCTTTACCAGGTGGATGGACACTACAGTACTACTGAGGTGGATCAGAGATGGTAACCTCCTCTTTACCAGGCGGATGGACACTACAGTACTACTGAGGTGGATCAGAGATGGTAACCTCCTCTTTACCAAGTGGATGGACACTACAGTACTACTGAGGTGGATCAGAGATGGTAACCTCTTCTATACCAGGTGGATGGACACTACAGTACTACTGAGGTGGATCAGAGATGGTAACCTCCTCTTTACCAGGTGGATGAACACTACAGTACTACTGAGGTGGATCAGAGATGGTAACATCTTTACCAGGTGGATGGACACTACAGTACTACTGAGGTGGATCAGAGATGGTAACCTCTTCTTTACCAGGTGGATGGACACTACAGTACTACTGAGGTGGATCAGAGATGGTAACCTCCTCTTTACCAGGTGGATGGACACTACAGTACTACTGAGGTGGATCAGAGATGGTAACCTCCTCTTTACCAGGTGGATGGACACTACAGTACTACTGAGGTTGATCAGAGATGGTAACCTCTTTACCTGGTGGATGTACACTACAGTACTACTGAGGTGGATCAGAGATGGTAACCTCCTCTTTACCTGGTGGATGGACACTACAGTACTACTGAGGTGGATCAGAGATGGTAACCTCTTTACCTGGTGGATGGACACTACAGTACTACTGAGGTGGATCAGAGATGGTAACCTCTTCTTTACCAGGTGGATGGACACTACAGTACTACTGAGGTGGATCAGAGATGGTAACCTCCTCTTTACCAGGTGGATGGACACTACAGTACTACTGAGGTGGATCAGAGATGGTAACCTCCTCTTTACCAGGTGGATGGACACTACAGTACTACTGAGGTGGATCAGAGATGGTAACCTCTTCTTTACCAGGTGGATGGACACTACAGTACTACTGAGGTGGATCAGAGATGGTAACCTCTTCTATACCAGGTGGATGGACACTACAGTACTACTGAGGTGGATCAGAGATGGTAACCTCTTTACCTGGTGGATAGACACTACAGTACTACTGAGGTGGATCAGAGATGGTAACCTCCTCTTTACCAGGTGGATGGACACTACAGTACTACTGAGGTGGATCAGAGATGGTAACCTCTTCTTTACCAGGTGGATGGACACTACAGTACTACTGAGGTGGATCAGAGATGGTAACCTCTTCTATACCAGGTGGATGGACACTACAGTACTACTGAGGTGGATCAGAGATGGTAACCTCTTCTTTACCAGGTGGATGGACACTACAGTACTACTGAGGTGGATCAGAGATGGTAACCTCTTTACCTGGTGGATGGACACTACAGTACTACTGAGGTGGATCAGAGATGGTAACCTCCTCTTTACCAGGTGGATGGACACTACAGTACTACTGAGGTGGATCAGAGATGGTAACCTCTTTACCAGGTGGATGGACACTACAGTACTACTGAGGTGGATCAGAGATGGTAACCTCCTCTTTACCAGGTGGATGGACACTACTGTACTACTGAGGTGGATCAGAGATGGTAAACTCCTCTTTACCAGGTGGATGGACACTACAGTACTACTGAGGTGGATCAGAGATGGTAAACTCCTCTTTACCAGGTGGATGGACACTACAGTACTACTGAGGTGGATCAGAGATGGTAACCTCTTTACCAGGTGGATGGACACTACAGTACTACTGAGGTGGATCAGAAATGGTAACCTCTTCTTTACTAGGTGGATGGACACTACAGTACTACTGAGGTGGATCAGAGATGGTAACCTCTTCTTTACCAGGTGGATGGACACTACAGTACTACTGAGGTGGATCAGAGATGGTAACCTCTTCTTTACCAGGTGGATGGACACTACAGTACTACTGAGGTGGATCAGAGATGGTAACCTCCTCTTTACCAGGTGGATGGACACTACAGTACTACTGAGGTGGATCAGAGATGGTAACCTCCTCTTTACCAGGTGGATGGACACTACAGTACTACTGAGGTGGATCAGAGATGGTAACCTCTTCTATACCAGGTGGATGGACACTACAGTACTACTGAGGTGGATCAGAGATGGTAACCTCCTCTTTACCAGGTGGATGAACACTACAGTACTACTGAGGTGGATCAGAGATGGTAACATCTTTACCAGGTGGATGGACACTACAGTACTACTGAGGTGGATCAGAGATGGTAACCTCTTCTTTACCAGGTGGATGGACACTACAGTACTATTGAGGTGGATCAGAGATGGTAAACTCCTCTTTACCAGGTGGATGGACACTACAGTACTACTGAGGTGGATCAGAGATGGTAACCTCTTTACCAGGTGGATGGACACTACAGTACTACTGAGGTTGATCAGAGATGGTAACCTCTTCTTTACCAGGTGGATGGACACTACAGTACTACTGAGGTGGATCAGAGATGGTAACCTCTTCTTTACCAGGTGGATGGACACTACAGTACTACTGAGGTGGATCAGAGATGGTAACCTCCTCTTTACCAGGTGGATGGACACTACAGTACTACTGAGGTGGATCAGAGATGGTAACCTCCTCTTTACCAGGTGGATGGACACTACAGTACTACTGAGGTGGATCAGAGATGGTAACCTCCTCTTTACCAGGTGGATGGACACTACAGTACTACTGAGGTGGATCAGAGATGGTAACCTCTTCTTTACCAGGTGGATGGACACTACAGTACTACTGAGGTGGATCAGAGATGGTAACCTCCTCTTTACCAGGTGGATGGACACTACAGTACTACTGAGGTGGATCAGAGATGGTAACCTCTTCTATACCAGGTGAATGGACACTACAGTACTACTGAGGTGGATCAGAGATGGTAACCTCCTCTTTACCAGGTGGATGGACACTACAGTACTACTGAGGTGGATCAGAGATGGTAACATCTTTACCAGGTGGATGGACACTACAGTACTACTGAGGTGGATCAGAGATGGTAACCTCTTCTTTACCAGGTGGATGGACACTACAGTACTACTGAGGTGGATCAGAGATGGTAACCTCCTCTTTACCAGGTGGATGGACACTACAGTACTACTGAGGTGGATCAGAGATGGTAACCTCCTCTTTACCTGGTGGATGGACACTACAGTACTACTGAGGTGGATCAGAGATGGTAACCTCCTCTTTACCAGGTGGATGGACACTACAGTACTACTGAGGTGGATCAGAGATGGTAACCTCTTTACCTGGTGGATGGACACTACAGTACTACTGAGGTGGATCAGAGATGGTAAACTCCTCTTTACCAGGTGGATGGACACTACAGTACTACTGAGGTGGATCAGAGATGGTAAACTCCTCTTTACCTGGTGGATGGACACTACAGTACTACTGAGGTGGATCAGAGATGGTAAACTCCTCTTTACCAGGTGGATGGACACTACAGTACTACTTAGGTGGATCAGAGATGGTAACCTCTTCTTTACCAGGTGGATGGACACTACAGTACTACTGAGGTGTATCAGAGATGGTAACCTCTTTACCAGGTGGATGGACACTACAGTACTACTTAGGTGGATCAGAGATGGTAACCTCTTCTATACCAGGTGGATGGACACTACAGTACTACTGAGGTGGATCAGAGATGGTAACCTCTTTACCAGGTGGATGGACACTACAGTACTACTGAGGTGGATCAGAGATGGTAACCTCTTTACCAGGTGGATGGACACTACAGTACTACTGAGGTGGATCAGAGATGGTAAACTCCTCTTTACCAGGTGGATGGACACAACAGTACTACTGAGGTGGATCAGAGATGGTAACCTCTTTACCAGGTGGATGGACACTACAGTACTACTGAGGTGGATCAGAGATGGTAACCTCTTTACCTGGTGGATGGACACTACAGTACTACTGAGGTGGATCAGAGATGGTAAACTCCTCTTTACCAGGTGGATGGACACTACAGTACTACTGAGGTGGATCAGAGATGGTAACCTCTTTACCAGGTGGATGGACACTACAGTACTACTGAGGTGGATCAGAGATGTTAACCTCCTCTTTACCAGGTGGATGGACACTACTGTACTACTGAGGTGGATCAGAGATGGTAAACTCCTCTTTACCAGGTGGATGGACACTACAGTACTACTGAGGTGGATCAGAGATGGTAAACTCCTCTTTACCAGGTGGATGGACACTACAGTACTACTGAGGTGGATCAGAGATGGTAACCTCTTTACCAGGTGGATGGACACTACAGTACTACTGAGGTGGATCAGAAATGGTAACCTCTTCTTTACTAGGTGGATGGACACTACAGTACTACTGAGGTGGATCAGAGATGGTAACCTCTTCTTTACCAGGTGGATGGACACTACAGTACTACTGAGGTGGATCAGAGATGGTAACCTCTTCTATACCAGGTGGATGGACACTACAGTACTACTGAGGTGGATCAGAGATGGTAACCTCCTCTTTACCAGGTGGATGGACACTACAGTACTACTGAGGTGGATCAGAGATGGTAACCTCTTCTATACCAGGTGGATGGACACTACAGTACTACTGAGGTGGATCAGAGATGGTAACCTCTTCTATACCAGGTGGATGGACACTACAGTACTACTGAGGTGGATCAGAGATGGTAACCTCTTTACCTGGTGGATGGACACTACAGTACTACTGAGGTGGATCAGAGATGGTAACCTCTTTACCAGGTGGATGGACACTACAGTACTACTGAGGTGGATCAGAGATGGTAAACTCTTTACCAGGTGGATGGACACTACAGTCCTACTGAGGTGGATCAGAGATGGTAACCTCTTTACCAGGTGGATGGACACTACAGTACTACTGAGGTGGATCAGAGATGGTAACCTCTTCTATACCAGGTGGATGGACACTACAGTACTACTGAGGTGGATCAGAGATGGTAACCTCTTTACCAGGTGGATGGACACTACAGTACTACTGAGGTGGATCAGAAATGGTAACCTCTTTACCAGGTGGATGGACACTACAGTACTACTGAGGTGGATCAGAGATGGTAACCTCTTCTATACCAGGTGGATGGACACTACAGTACTACTGAGGTGGATCAGAGATGGTAACCTCCTCTTTACCAGGTGGATGGACACTACAGTACTACTGAGGTGGATCAGAGATGGTAACCTCTTCTTTACCAGGTGGATGGACACTACAGTACTACTGAGGTGGATCAGAGATGGTAACCTCTTCTATACCAGGTGGATGGACACTACAGTACTACTGAGGTGGATCAGAGATGGTAACCTCTTTACCTGGTGGATGGACACTACAGTACTACTGAGGTGGATCAGAGATGGTAACCTCTTTACCAGGTGGATGGACACTACAGTACTACTGAGGTGGATCAGAGATGGTAAACTCTTTACCAGGTGGATGGACACTACAGTCCTACTGAGGTGGATCAGAGATGGTAACCTCTTTACCAGGTGGATGGACACTACAGTCCTACTGAGGTGGATCAGAGATGGTAACCTCTTTACCAGGTGGATGGACACTACAGTACTACTGAGGTGGATCAGAGATGGTAACCTCTTCTTTACCAGGTGGTTGGACACTACAGTACTACTGAGGTGGATCAGAGATGGTAACCTCTTCTTTACCAGGTGGATGGACACTACAATACTACTGAGGTGGATCAAAGATGGTAACCTCTTTACCTGGTGGATGGACACTACAGTACTACTGAGGTGGATCAGAGATGGTAACCTCTTCTTTACCAGGTGGATGGACACTACAGTACTACTGAGGTGGATCAGAGATGGTAACCTCTTTACCTGGTGGATGGACACTACAGTACTACTGAGGTGGATCAGAGATGGTAACCTCTTTACCAGGTGGATGGACACTACAGTACTACTGAGGTGGATCAGAGATGGTAACCTCTTCTATACCAGGTGGATGGACACTACAGTACTACTGAGGTGGATCAGAGATGGTAACCTCCTCTTTACCAGGTGGATGGACACTACAGTACTACTGAGGTGGATCAGAGATGGTAACCTCTTCTATACCAGGTGGATGGACACTACAGTACTACTGAGGTGGATCAGAGATGGTAACCTCTTTACCAGGTGGATGGACACTACAGTACTACTGAGGTGGATCAGAGATGGTAACCTCTTTACCAGGTGGATGGACACTACAGTACTACTGATGTGGATCAGAGATGGTAACCTCTTCTTTACCTGGTGGATGGACACTACAGTACTACTGAGGTGGATCAGAGATGGTAACCTCTTTACCAGGTGGATGGACACTACAGTACTACTGAGGTGGATCAGAGATGGTAACCTCTTCTATACCAGGTGGATGGACACTACAGTACTACTGAGGTGGATCAGAGATGGTAACCTCCTCTTTACCAGGTGGATGGACACTACAGTACTACTGAGGTGGATCAGAGATGGTAACCTCTTCTATACCAGGTGGATGGACACTACAGTACTACTGAGGTGGATCAGAGATGGTAACCTCTTCTATACCAGGTGGATGGACACTACAGTACTACTGAGGTGGATCAGAGATGGTAACCTCTTTACCTGGTGGATGGACACTACAGTACTACTGAGGTGGATCAGAGATGGTAACCTCTTTACCAGGTGGATGGACACTACAGTACTACTGAGGTGGATCAGAGATGGTAAACTCTTTACCAGGTGGATGGACACTACAGTCCTACTGAGGTGGATCAGAGATGGTAACCTCTTTACCAGGTGGATGGACACTACAGTACTACTGAGGTGGATCAGAGATGGTAACCTCTTCTTTACCAGGTGGTTGGACACTACAGTACTACTGAGGTGGATCAGAGATGGTAACCTCTTCTTTACCAGGTGGATGGACACTACAGTACTACTGAGGTGGATCAGAGATGGTAACCTCTTTACCTGGTGGATGGACACTACAGTACTACTGAGGTGGATCAGAGATGGTAACCTCTTCTTTACCAGGTGGATGGACACTACAGTACTACTGAGGTGGATCAGAGATGGTAACCTCTTTACCTGGTGGATGGACACTACAGTACTACTGAGGTGGATCAGAGATGGTAACCTCTTTACCAGGTGGATGGACACTACAGTACTACTGAGGTGGATCAGAGATGGTAACCTCTTCTATACCAGGTGGATGGACACTACAGTACTACTGAGGTGGATCAGAGATGGTAACCTCTTTACCAGGTGGATGGACACTACAGTACTACTGAGGTGGATCAGAAATGGTAACCTCTTCTTTACCAGGTGGATGGACACTACAGTACTACTGAGGTGGATCAGAGATGGTAACCTCCTCTTTATCAGGTGGATGGACACTACAGTACTACTGAGGTGGATCAGAGATGGTAACCTCTTCTATACCAGGTGGATGGACACTACAGTACTACTGAGGTGGATCAGAGATGGTAACCTCTTTACCTGGTGGATGGACACTACAGTACTACTGAGGTGGATCAGAGATGGTAACCTCTTTACCAGGTGGATGGACACTACAGTACTACTGAGGTGGATCAGAGATGGTAAACTCTTTACCAGGTGGATGGACACTACAGTCCTACTGAGGTGGATCAGAGATGGTAACCTCTTTACCAGGTGGATGGACACTACAGTACTACTGAGGTGGATCAGAGATGGTAACCTCTTCTTTACCAGGTGGTTGGACACTACAGTACTACTGAGGTGGATCAGAGATGGTAACCTCTTTACCAGGTGGATGGACACTACAGTACTACTGAGGTGGATCAGAGATGGTAACCTCTTCTATACCAGGTGGATGGACACTACAGTACTACTGAGGTGGATCAGAGATGGTAACCTCTTTACCAGGTGGATGGACACTACAGTACTACTGAGGTGGATCAGAGATGGTAACCTCTTTACCAGGTGGATGGACACTACAGTACTACTGATGTGGATCAGAGATGGTAACCTCTTCTTTACCTGGTGGATGGACACTACAGTACTACTGAGGTGGATCAGAGATGGTAACCTCTTTACCAGGTGGATGGACACTACAGTACTACTGAGGTGGATCAGAGATGGTAACCTCTTTACCAGGTGGATGGACACTACAGTACTACTGATGTGGATCAGAGATGGTAACCTCTTCTTTACCTGGTGGATGGACACTACAGTACTACTGAGGTGGATCAGAGATGGTAACCTCTTTACCAGGTGGATGGACACTACAGTACTACTGAGGTGGATCAGAGATGGTAACCTCTTCTATACCAGGTGGATGGACACTACAGTACTACTGAGGTGGATCAGAGATGGTAACCTCCTCTTTACCAGGTGGATGGACACTACAGTACTACTGAGGTGGATCAGAGATGGTAACCTCTTCTATACCAGGTGGATGGACACTACAGTACTACTGAGGTGGATCAGAGATGGTAACCTCTTCTATACCAGGTGGATGGACACTACAGTACTACTGAGGTGGATCAGAGATGGTAACCTCTTTACCAGGTGGATGGACACTACAGTACTACTGAGGTGGATCAGAGATGGTAACCTCCTCTTTACCAGGTGGATGGACACTACAGTACTACTGAGGTGGATCAGAGATGGTAACCTCCTCTTTACCAGGTGGATGGACACTACAGTACTACTGAGGTGGATCAGAGATGGTAACCTCTTTACCAGGTGGATGGACACTACAGTACTACTGAGATGGATCAGAGATGGTAACCTCCTCTTTACCAGGTGGATGGACACTACAGTACTACTGAGGTGGATCAGAGATGGTAACCTCTTTACCAGGTGGATGGACACTACAGTACTACTGAGGTGGATCAGAGATGGTAACCTCTTTACCAGGTGGATGGACACTACAGTACTACTGAGGTGGATCAGAGATGGTAACCTCTTCTTTACCAGGTGGATGGACACTACAGTACTACTGAGGTGGATCAGAGATGGTAACCTCTTCTTTACCAGGTGGATGGACACTACAGTACTACTGAGGTGGATCAGAGATGGTAACCTCTTCTTTACCAGGTGGATGGACACTACAGTACTACTGAGGTGGATCAGAGATGGTAACCTCTTCTTTACCAGGTGGATAGACACTACAGTACTACTGAGGTGGATCAGAGATGGTAAACTCCTCTTTACCAGGTGGATGGACACTACAGTACAGTACAGTTTGAACATCTTGAAGAAGGATCTGGCCTTAATGGCCATGTACTGTTATAATCTCCACCCGACACAGCCAGAAGGGGACTGGCCGCCCCCTCAGAGCCTGGTCCCTCTCTAGGTTTCTTCCTAGGTTTCTGCCTCTCTAGGGAGTTTTTCCTAGCCACAGTGCTTCTACATCTGCATTGCTTGATGTTTTTTTTTTTTTTTTTGGGCTGGGTTTCTGTATAAGCACTTTGTGACATCTGCTGATGTAAAAAGGGCTTTTTTAAATACATGTGATTGATTGATTGACATGAAGGCCTGTAGATTGGGACCTAGTCCCAATAATGAATGTGGAGCCACTCTGTGAGCTTAGGAATGGCTTTCACCTGTATCAAATACCATGTGAGGGCCAGATATGACAATTCTGTGTGATTGGGCTTTTTAGTTCTGTGGAACAACGGATGTGGACTGGAGTCCAGAATTTTTTTATAGTTGTTTGATTGATATTTTTTGCCTCCTGAAAACGTATACAGAGAATTGGGGGATCCAGATTATATTGCTGAAAACCTACTTCCTCAATGTGTGAATTGCTTTATCTTATAAAACCAAATAATGCCAACATGTGTTTTTTGCCTTTATGACACATAATCACTCATATACTGTAAATGTCTCCAAAGTGTGTTGTGACATTCTACTGCTTTTAGCTGAGTGTCCTGAACCCATAACCATAAAGTCCTGGATTATCCTATAAAGCAAAACCGTAACCATAAAGCACTGGATTATCCTATACAGCTGAACCCATAACCATAATGGATTATCCTATACAGCTGAACCATAACCATAAAGCACTGGATTATCCTATACAGCTGAACCCATAACCATAAAGCACTGGATTATCCTATACAGCTGAACCCATAACCATAAAGCACTGGATTATCCTATACAGCTGAACCCATAACCATACAGCACTGGATTATCCTATACAGCTGAACCATAACCATAAAGCACTGGATTATCCTATACAGCTGAACCCATAACCATAAAGCACTGGATTATCCTATACAGCTGAACCCATAACCATAAAGCACTGGATTATCCTATACAGCTGAACCCATAACCATAAAGCACTGGATTATCCTATACAGCTGAACCCATAACCATAAAGCACTGGATTATCCTATACAGCTGAACCCATAACCATAAAGCACTGGATTATCCTATACAGCTGAACCCATAACCATAAAGCACTGGATTATCCTATACAGCTGAACCCATAACCATAAAGCACTGGATTATCCTATACAGCTGAACCCATAACCATAAAGCATTGGATTATCCTATACAGCGGAACCCATAACCATAAAGCACTGGATTATCCTATACAGCTGAACCATAACCATAAAGCACTGGATTATCCTATACAGCTAAACCCATAACCATAAAGCACTGGGTTATCCTATACAGCTGAACCCATAACCATAAAGCACTGGATTATCCTATAAAGCTGAACCGTAACCATAAAGCACTGGATTATCCTATAAAGCTGAACCCATAACCATAAAGCACTGGATTATCCTATACAGCTGAACCCATAACCATAAAGCACTGGATTATCCTATACAGCTGAACCCATAAAGCACTGGATTATCCTATACAGTTTAACCCATAACCATAAAGCACTGGATTATCCTATACAGCTGAACCGTAACCATAAAGCACTGGATTATCCTATACAGCTGAACCCATAACCATAAAGCACTGGATTATCCTATACAGCTGAACCCATAACCATAAAGCACTGGATTATCCTATACAGCTGAACCCATAACCATAAAGCACTGGATTATCCTATACAGCTGAACCCATAACCATAAAGCACTGGATTATCCTATAAAGCTGAACCGTAACCATAAAGCACTGGATTATCCTATACAGCTGAACCCATAACCATAAAGCACTGGATTATCCTATACAGCTGAACCCATAACCATAAAGCACTGGATTATCCTATACAGCTGAACCCATAACCATAAAGCACTGGATTATCCTATACAGCTGAACCCATAACCATAAAGCACTGGATTATCCTATACAGCTGAACCCATAACCATAAAGCACTGGATTATCCTATACAGCTGAACCCATAACCATAAAGCACTGGATTATCCTATACAGCTGAACCCATAACCATAAAGCACTGGATTATCCTATACAGCTGAACCCATAACCATAAAGCACTGGATTATCCTATACAGCTGAACCCATAACCATAAAGCACTGGATTATCTGCTAAACTGTTTACTGACTATACACTGTAATGTTACTGCATGATTGTAGCAGGTTTACTAACGCATTATTTCTATTAGCTATGTTGACTAGGACGTTACTTTAGCTAATATGGGGACAACGATGTAGGCTGTATGTAGCGGTTTGGCTTGGAAAGGTTTTTTCGCCTGGTCACATACAGCTGATGTGTTGTGCATTGAAGTCCACAAGGGAAGAGGTGAGAGGAGGAGAGCGCGTAGATGTGAGAAGGAACTATACCATGAGCAAAGTGATCATGCTGTTTGTATGTGGCTGCTATGAAAGTGATCATGCTGTTTGTATGTGGCTGCTATGAAAGGGATCATGCTGTTTGTATGTGGCTGCTATGGAAGGGAACTGGTGATCATGCTGTTTGTATGTGGCTGCTATGAAAGTGATCATGCTGTTTGCATGTGGCTGCTATGAAAGTGATCATGCTGTTTGTATGCGGCTGCTATGAAAGTGATCATGCTGTTTGTATGTGGCTGCTATGAAAGTGATCATGCTGTTTGTATGTGGCTGCTATGAAAGGGATCATGCTGTTTGTATGCGGCTGCTATGAAAGTGATCATGCTGTTTGTATGTGGCTGCTATGAAAGTGATCATGCTGTTTGTATGCGGCTGCTATGAAAGTGATCATGCTGTTTGTATGTGGCTGCTATGAAAGTGAACTGTGTGTGCGGGTGATCAGGGGTGTGTTCATGCCGATGATTCTGTTGAAAGATTCTCGTTTGCAACTGATGGACTAATGATTACACCCTAGACCAGCTAGATATAGACAAGTGTGTGCAAGGCGGTATTGAATGGTGTCACTGTCACCTTAAATTAAAATTAGCAAAACTTCTAAAAACATGTACAAATAATTAAATTTATTTTGAATACAGGTTGTAACAACCAAATTGTGGAATAAGTCAAGGGGTATGAATACCATCTGAAGGCACTAGAAAATGACTAAAGAAGCAAACTGATTTAAATATAAGGTCAAAGGCTCTCAAAACCCTCTCCTTGTGTTCTGACTGACACTTTGTGTCATCTACCTTCCAGCCATCCATTCACCCAATCAGAAGAGCTCATTTCTGTAAGTACATAGATATAGATAGATAGATATAATGAATGTCCATTAGTGGCTAACACAGTTTTAAAAAAATACTCATTTTATTTTTATTCAGATAAAATTTTTGCATTAAATCAAATGTGTTTTACAAATCAGCACCGGTGTTTTCTCCGACATGGTGGAATAATACTGATGGGAACATTCATGAGGTAGTGAATGTTTTTCATGTTAACAATTTATCAGATCATCATCACATGTGCATTACAGCTTTAGCTTGGAGACTAGTACACAAATTAACTCAATGAAAACAAACAACTAAATTTCATGAGGTTTCAAGGTTAGAATTAAGAAATACACACAATATTCATCCAATTAACAATTTACATTTTAAAAATATCCAAATCATATAATAAACATCTAAAAAAGGTTCATACTTTTATCCAATATATCAAAGTGTAGAATCAAAACAAAATACATATTTTAAAATTGTAATCTGATTTTAGACATAATATGTCTCCAGAGGAAATAACTAAAATAGCCTATTCTATTCTTGAGTAAGATTTCATCTAAACAATATGATTTAATGTGGCATAAAATAACAGTCAAACATCAGTCAGAACACAGCCTCTCTATTCTGTCATGTGATTTCAAGTCCTCTGTCTGGGAAAATGTCTTTCCACAATTAGGTTCCCTGACTAAAACTCTTTCCAAACTGTGAGCTTTATCCTTCCCTGTTTGTGTGTATGTCCACGTGCCTTTTTTTTTAGGTTTCCTAACTGGGTTTAAACTCTTTCCACACTGGGAGAAATTGCATGATTTGGCCCCTGTGTGTCCTCGCATGATGTTCCCTAAATTGGCACCTGTGTGTCCATCTTATATGTTCCCTAAATTGGTCAACTCCTTTCCACGGGGACCGTGGTAAGATGTGTGTGTCCTCTCATGCTCCTTGAGGTTATTTAACAACCTGAAATTCATTAGGCAATGGGAACATGGGTAAGGCTTCACTCCAGAGTGTATTCTATTCTTATGTTTGTTCAGGCTCCCTAAATGGGTAAAATCCTTTCCACACAGGGAGCAATGGTAAGGTTTCTCCCCTGTGTGTGTCCTCTCATGTGATTTTAGGTCCTGTGAGCGTGAAAATCTCTTTCCACAATGTGCACAGGGGTAAGGCTTTTCTCCAGAGTGTATTCTCTTATGTTTGTTCAGGCTCCCTAACTGCGTAAAACTCTTTCCACACTGGGAGCAGTGGTGAAGTTTCTCCCCTGTGTGTGTCCTCTCGTGTGATTTTAGTTCCTGTGATTGTGAAAATCTCTTTCCACACTGGGAACATTGGAAAAGCTTTTCTGCAGTGTGTTTCTTTACATGCTCTTTTAGGTTAGCCAACTGGGTAAAACTCTTTCCACACATGGAGCAATGGTAAGGTTTCTCCCCTGTGTGTGTCCTCTCGTGTTCCTTCAGCTTATCTAACAACCTAAAATTCTTTCCACAGTGGGAACAGTGGTAAGGCTTTTCTCCTGTGTGTATTCTATTATGTTTGTTCAGGCTCCATAACTGGGTAAAACACTTTCCACACTGGGAGCAGAGAAAAGGTTTCTCCCCTGTATGTGTCCTCTGATGTATTTTTAGGTTCTGTGATCTCGAAAACGTCTTTTCACACTGGGAGCATTGGAAAGGCTTTTCTCCTGTGTGTTTCCTCTCATGCTCTTTTAGGTTCCATGACCACTTAAAACTCATATTACACTGGGAGCAGTGGTGGCGTCTCACTGGTTTGGGAGTCTCTGGGTCTGGTTCCCCTGAAGGACTCTTACTGCTGTCAGAGTGAGAGTCTGGTCTCTCTCCTGCCAAAGACAGAGTATTTAGTTAAACAGAGAGACCTGAATGAAACCTCCACATGATAAAACTGTCTTCCTATTAGGAGTAATCTAGACTAGATCCCTCATTATAAAACCGTACATTTGGATCCTGGATGGCGATTGGTTAATAGCTGTTAGTTATTCACAATACTACCTGGGTAATGGCTGTTAACAGTTCCATTTGAATTATCCCACAGCCCTGCCAGGCAAGTCATCAACTAACCTCCACTGGAAAAAAGCATCTCAAAATGATTACCCCACACTCCTAGTCTAGCATTTGATTTGTATAGAACTTATTCTGGTGATTTATTATTCAATAGAAATGTATAGAAAATATGTACAGTGGGGAGAACAAGTATTTGATACACTGCCAATTTTGCAGGTTTTCCTACTTACAAAGCATGTAGAGGTCTGTAATTTTTTATCATAGGTACACTTCTACTGTGAGAGACGGAATCTAAAACAAAAATCCAGAAAATCACATTGTATGATTTTTAAGCAATTAATTTGCATTTTATTGCATGACATAAGTATTTGATACATCAGAAAAGCAGAACTTAATATTTGGTCCAGAAACCTTTGTTTGCAATTACAGAGATCATACGTTTCCTGTAGGTCTTGACCAGGTTTGCACACACTGCAGCAGGGACTTTGGCCCACTCCTCCATACAGACCTTCTCCAGATCCTTCAGGTTTCGGGTCTGTTGCTGGGCAATATGGACTTTCAGCTCCCTCCAAAGATTTTCTATTGGGTTCAGGTCTGGAGACTGGCTAGGCCACTCCAGGACCTTGAGATGCTTCTTACTGAGCCACTCCTTAGTTGCCCTGGCTGTGTGTTTCGGGTCGTTGTCATGCTGGAAGACCCAGCCACGACCCATATTCAATGCTCTTACTGAGGGAAGGAGGTTGTTGGCCAAGATCTCGCGATACATGGCCCCATCCATCCTCCCCTCAATACGGTGCAGTCGTCCTGTCCCCTTTGCAGAAAAGCATCCCCAAAGAATGATGTTTCCACCTCCATGCTTCACGGTTGGGATGTTGTTCTTGGGGTTGTACTCATCCTTCTTCTTCCTCCAAACACGGCGAGTGGAGTTTAGACCAAAAAGCTCTATTTTTGTCTCATCAGACCACATGACCTTCTCCCATTCCTCCTCTGGATCATCCAGATGGTCATTGGCAAACTTCAGACGGGCCTGGACATGCGCTGGCTTGAGCAGGGGGACCTTGCGTGCGCTGCAGGATTTTAATCCATGATGGCGTAGTGTGTTACTAATGGTTTTCTTTGTGACTGTGGTCCCAGCTCTCTTCAGGTCATTGACCAGGTCCTGCCGTGTAGTTCTGGGCTGATCCCTCACCTTCCTCATGATCATTGATGCCCCACGAAGTGAGATCTTGCATGGAGCCCCAGACAGAGGGTGATTGACCGTCATCTTGAACTTCTTCCATTTTCTAATAATTGCGCCAACAGTTGTTGCCTTCTCACCAAGCTGCTTGCCTATTGTCCTGTAGCCCATCCCAGCCTTGTGCAGGTCTACAATTTTATCCCTGATGTCCTTACACAACTCTCTGGTCTTGGCCATTGTGGAGAGGTTGGAGTCTGTTTGATTGAGTGTGTGGACAGGTGTCTTTTATACAGGTAACGAGTTCAAACAGGTGCAGTTAATACAGGTAATGAGTGGAGAACAGGAGGGCTTCTTAAAGAAAAACTAACAGGTCTGTGAGAGCCGGAATTCTTACTGGTTAGTAGGTGATCAAATACTTATGTCATGCAATAAAATGCAAATTAATTACTTAAAAATCATACAATGTGATTTTCTGGACTTTTGTTTTAGATTCCGTCTCTCACAGTTGAAGTGTACCTATGATAAAAATTACAGACCTCTACATGCTTTGTAAGTAGGAAAACCTGCAAAATCGGCAGTGTATCAAATACTTGTTCTCCCCACTGTATTTATTCATTAGTAATCTCCCTTTAAATAGCTCTAATGACAGCTAGTGGCCAATTGTTGGTTTGTTACTAGAATGGTACATAAGGGGATAATTATTAGGACATGTAAACACCTTATTCTGCGTTCCAGCTGTGTACTTGAGCTGCCAGCACCAGCCGAGCCTCCCTCTTTAGGGCGAGTGAAGTGAGTTAGGAACAACTAAATGTTTGCGTCTTAGAAGTTGTTTTCACATAACGTTATATCTGAACTCACAAAAATAACATGGTCGCTGTGGCAGAAGTTTTTATTTTGAAAAGGCGATTTTCTGCATTTATCAGCGCCTTCAGGTAGACTGACTTCTGATGTGAACAGGATTATTAGAGCCATTTAGATATTTTGTCTAGGGATACACATTTCGATCAATTTTGATGCCAACTAACTGACCCTCATTAAGCGGTCAACAAACGGTTACATTTTTTCCAAACAGTACAATGCCATGCCCAACAGAAAATACTATCAGAGATCTGTATGTTATGACAAGATGCTCAAGTCTCCGCCCTAACAATGGGAGTCGTCCCAATTGCGGGAAGGCAGGCGACAAGCTCAGGTCCAAAATAAGCCTATAAAAAACGCATTGGGCATATTTTGAGGAGAGTGAAACCTCTCACTTCACTTCTTCCTCTCTGATACAATTGTGATGGAAAATGTTCTGTTTGTGCTTTTCTAATAACCAATTTCTGTGTTCATGCAAGTGACTGATTGAACAAATCCTCACTATCAGTATCTGCAATTTGGAATGAGTAGGTGTCCAAACTTTTGACTGGTACTGTATTCACTAACGGTCAAAAGTTTTAGAACACCTACTCATTCAAGGGTTTTTCTTTATTTTTACTATTTTCTACATTGTAGAATAATAGTGAAGACATCAAAACTATGAAATAACACATGGAATCATGTAGCAACCAAAAAAGTGTTAAACAAATCAAAATATATTTTATATGTCAGATTCTTCAAATAGCCACCCTTTGCCTTGATAACAGCGTTCCACACCCTTGGTATTCTCTCAACCAGCTTCACCTGGAATGCTTTTCCAACAGTCTTGAAGGAGTTCCCACATATGCTGAGCACTTGTTGGCTGCTTTTCCTTCACTCTGCGGTCCAACTCATCCCAAACCATTTCTATTGGGTTGAGGTCGGGGGATTGTGGAGGCCAGGTCATCTGATGCAGCACTCCATCACTCTCACAAAGACACGGCGGTTGGAACCAAAAACCTCCAATTTGGACTCCAGACCAAAGGACAAATTTCCACCGGTCTAATGTCCATTGCTCGTGTTTCTTTGCCCAAGCAAGTCTCTTCTTCTTATTGGTGTCCTTTAATAGTGGTTTCTTTGCAGCAATTCGACCATGAAGACCTGATCATGAAGGCCTGATTCACACAGTCTCCTCTGAACAGTTGATGTTGAGATGTGTCTGTTACTTGAACTCTGTGAAGCATTTATTTGGGCTGCAATTTCTGAGGCTGGTAACTCTAATGGACTTCTACTCTGCAGCAGAGGTAACTCTGGGTCTTCCATTCCTGTGGCGGTCCTCATGAGAGCCAGTTTCATCATAGCGCTTGATGGTTTTTGCGACTGCACTTGAAGAAACTTTCAAAGTCCTTTGTGTGCAAAGCTGTCATCAAGGCAAAGGGTGGCTATTTGAAGAATCTCAAATGTATTTTGATTTGTTTAACACTTTTTTGGTTACTACATGATTCCATGTGTGTTATTTCATAGTTTTGATGTCTTCACTATTATTCTACAATTGTTATGATGAGTTTCTCGGGTATCAAGTAATTAAGGATACAAGAATATTAACACTTAGCTGGGGAGTTCATTCAAATATTTAATAGGTACCATGGTTCGTTCTAACAAAAGGCACGTGCTTCGCCTCTAGCTATTCCCAACTACTGAACAAAGAAAATATCTCTGTTTATATACCCTCTGTTACACGTTTCTTCAACAACATCTGGCAACCCTCAATGGGCACTCCCTTCTTTGATGTTATTACCTTGTAACCCCAAGTCAGTATATCATGTCCATCCATCATTCTAAGATCAACCTCAGTAATCTCCCTCGACAATAATGGAATCCTTGGTATTCAGACTGTGCGGCGCCCAGAATCCCTTATCTACTAACCTTTAACCTGGTTCACACAACACTATGAAATGACATAACAACAATGCAGAAAATAGTAAAAATAAAGAAAAACCCTTGAATGAGCAGGTGTTCTAAAACTTTTGACTGGGACTGTATATGAAGGATATATATATATATATATATATATATATATATATATATATATATATATATATATATATATATATATATATACACACAGTGCATTCTGAAAGTATTCAGACCCCTTGATTAACATTTACATTTGAGTGATTTAGCAGACGCTCTTATCCAGAGAGACTTACAGTAGTGAGTCATTTACCAGACGCTCTTATCCTGAGAGACTTACAGTAGTGAGTCATTTAGCAGACGCTCTTATCCAGAGAGACTTACAGTAGTGAGTCATTTAGCAGACGCTCTTATCCAGAGAGACTTACAGTAGTGAGTCATTTAGCAGACGCTCTTATCCAGAGAGACTTACAGTAGTGAGTCATTTAGCAGACGCTCTTATCCAGAGAGACTTACAGTAGTGAGTCATTTACCAGACGCTCTTATCCTGAGAGACTTACAGTAGTGAGTCATTTAGCAGACGCTCTTATCCAGAGAGACTTACAGTAGTGAGTCATTTAGCAGACGCTCTTATCCAGAGAGACTTACAGTAGTGAGTCATTTAGCAGACGCTCTTATCTAGAGAGACTTACAGTAGTGAGTCATTTAGCAGACGCTCTTATCCAGAGAGACTTACAGTAGTGAGTCATTTAGCAGACGCTCTTATCCAGAGAGACTTACAGTAGTGAGTCATTTAGCAGACGCTCTTATCCAGAGAGACTTACAGTAGTGAGTCATTTAGCAGACGCTCTTATCCAGAGAGACTTACAGTAGTGAGTCATTTACCAGACGCTCTTATCCTGAGAGACTTACAGTAGTGAGTCATTTAGCAGACGCTCTTATCCAGAGAGACTTACAGTAGTGAGTCATTTAGCAGACGCTCTTATCCAGAGAGACTTACAGTAGTGAGTCATTTAGCAGACGCTCTTATCCAGAGAGACTTACAGTAGTGAGTCATTTAGCAGACGCTCTTATCCAGAGAGACTTACAGTAGTGAGTCATTTAGCAGACGCTCTTATCCAGAGAGACTTACAGTAGTGAGTCATTTAGCAGACGCTCTTATCCAGAGAGACTTACAGTAGTGAGTCATTTAGCAGACGCTCTTATCCAGAGAGACTTACAGTAGTGAGTCATTTAGCAGACGCTCTTATCCAGAGAGACTTACAGTAGTGAGTCATTTACCAGACGCTCTTATCCAGAGAGACTTACAGTAGTGAGTCATTTACCAGACGCTCTTATCCTGAGAGACTTACAGTAGTGAGTCATTTAGCAGACGCTCTTATCCAGAGAGACTTACAGTAGTGAGTCATTTAGCAGACGCTCTTATCCAGAGAGACTTACAGTAGTGAGTCATTTAGCAGACGCTCTTATCCAGAGAGACTTACAGTAGTGAGTCATTTACCAGACGCTCTTATCCTGAGAGACTTACAGTAGTGAGTCATTTAGCAGACGCTCTTATCCAGAGAGACTTACAGTAGTGAGTCATTTAGCAGACGCTCTTATCCAGAGAGACTTACAGTAGTGAGTCATTTAGCAGACGCTCTTATCCAGAGAGACTTACAGTAGTGAGTCATTTAGCAGACGCTCTTATCCAGAGAGACTTACAGTAGTGACAACCGCAGATCATAGGCAGGAAGTACATTCTTCTTCTTCCTTAAAGTAAGTTAAAGTCCTTCTTCAGTAGAGTCAGAGCTAGAAAGGGTGGGGGTCAGGAGGAGGAAGATTATTTAAGATACTGTTTGAAGGGTTTCAGATGTTTTGGGAAGATGGGCAGGGACTCTGCTGTCCTAGTTTCAGGGGGAAGCTGGTTCCACCATTGGGGTGCCAGAGCAGCGAATAGCTTTGACTGGGCTGAGCAGGAGCTGCACTCCCGTAGGGGTGGGAGGGCCAAGAGACCTGAGGTGGCAGAACGGAGTGCTCGGGTTGGGGTGAACTGTTTGAGCATAGCCTGAAGGTAGGGAGGGGCAGTTCCTCTTGCTGCTCCGTAGGTAGGCACCATGGTATTGTAGTGAATGCGAGCTTCAACTGGAAGCCAGTGGAGTGTGAGGAGGAGCGGGGTGACATGGGAGAACTTGGGAAGGTTGAAAAACCAGGCGGGCTGCTGAATTCTGGATAAGTTGCAGGGGTTTGATGGCACAAGCGAGGAACCTAGCCAACAGCAAGTTGCAGTAGTCCAGACGGGAGATGACAAGTGCCTGGATTAGGACCTGCGCCGCTTCCTGTGTGAGGTAGGGTCATACTCTACGGATGTTGTAGAACATGAATCTGCAGGAGCGAGTCACTGCTTTGATGTTTGCAGAGAATGACATGGTGTTGTCCAGGGTCACGCCAAGGTTCTTGGCACTCTGGGAAGGTGACACCGTGGCGTTGTCAACCATGATGGAAAGGTCTTTGAGCGGGCAGGCCTTCCCCGGGAGGAAGAGCAGCTCCGTCTTGTTGAGGTTGAGCTTGAGGACATCCAAGCTGAGATATCTGCCAGGCACGCAGAGATGTGTGTCGCCACCTGGGTGTCAGAAGGGGGGAAGGAGAAAAGTAGTTGAGTGTCATTCGCATATCAATGATAGGAGAGACCATGTGAGGATATGACAGAGCCTAGTGACTTGGGGTATAGAGAGAAGAGGAGAGGGCCTAGAACCGAGCCCTGGGGGACACCAGTAGTGGACACCAGTGATGCAGATACAGATCCTCTCCACGTCACCTGGTAGGAGCGGCCTGCCAGGTAGGATGCAATCCAAGAGTGTGCAGAGCCTGAGACGCCGGAGAGGAGGATCAGCCCTGAGAGGGTGGAGAGGAGGATCAGCCCTGAGAGGGTGGAGAGGAGGATCAGCCCTGAGAGGGTGGAGAGGAGGATCAGCCCTGAGAGGGTGGAGAGGAGGATCAGCCCTGAGAGGGTGGAGAGGAGGATCAGCCCTGAGAGGGTGGAGAGGAGGATCAGCCCTGAGAGGGTGGAGAGGAGGATCAGCCCTGAGAGGGTGGAGAGGAGGATCAGCCCTGAGAGGGTGGAGAGGAGGATCAGCCCTGAGAGGGTGGAGAGGAGGATCAGCCCTGAGAGGGTGGAGAGGAGGATCTGATGGTTCACGGTGTTGAAGGCAGCGCATAGATCTAGGAGGATGACAACAGAGGAGACAGAGTCAGCTTTGGCAGTGCGGAGAGCCTCCGTGACACAGAAAAGAGCAGTCTCGGTTGAGTAACCCGTCTTGAAGCCTGACTGGTTAGGGTCAATAAGATAGTTCTGAGAGAGATAGAGTTGATCAGAGACAGCAAGCTCAAGTGTTTTGGAAAGAAAAGAAAGAAGGGATACAGGTCTGTAGTTTTTGACGTCAGATGAGTCGAGGGTTGGTTTCTTGAGGAGGGGAGCGACTCTGGACATTTTGAAGTCAGAGGGGACACAGCCAGTGGTCAGGGATGAGTTGTTGAGGGAAGTGAGGAATGGGAGAAGGTCTCCAGAGATGGTCTGGAGAAGGGAGGAGGGGATGGGGTCCAGCGGGCAGGTTGTCGGGCGGCCAGACCTCACTAGTCACAGGATGTCATCTGGAGAGAGAGGGGAGAAAGAGGTCAAGGCGTAGGGTAGTTCTGTGTGAGTGGGACCAGTGGACTCAATAGTGTGAGTGAATGAGGAGCAGATGTCGTCAACATTCTTTTCAAAATGGTTGACAAAGTTGTCCGCAGAGAGGGAAGGGGAGGGGGTGGAGGATTAAGGAGGGAGGAGAAGGTGGGAAAGGGTTTCCGAGGGTTAGAGGCAGAAACTAGACATTTAGAATGGGAGAAAGTGGCTTTCGCAGCGGATACAGAGGAAGAGAAGGTAGAGAGGAGGGAGTGAAAGGATGATAGGTACTACGGAAGTTCAGTTTTCCTCCCTTTTCACTCAGCTGCCGCAACCCTGTTCTGTAAGCTCGCAATGAGTCACTCAGACATGGAGCAGGAGGGGAGGGCCGAGCCCGCCGGGAGGAAAGGGGACAGTGCGAGTCATTAGATGAAAGGGAGGAAAGTAGGGTCGAAGAGGCAGAATCAGGAGACAGGAGGGAGAAGGATTTAGCAGAAGGGAGAGATGATAGGATAGAAGAGGAGAGAGTAGTGGGAGAGAGAGAGAGAAGATTGTGATGGCACATGACCATCTGGGTAGGGGCTGAATGGTTAGGGTTGGAGGAAAGGGAGACAGAAAAGTGATCAGAGACCTGGAGAGGGGTTGCAGTGAGATTAGTAGGAGAACAGCCTCTATTAAAGATGAGGTCAAGGATATTGCCTGCCTTGTGAGTTGGAGGGGACTGGGAAAAGGAGAGTTGGAAAAAAAAGAATTGAAGACGTCGGGAGGTTGAAGTCGCCAAGTACGAGGAGCGGTGAGCCATCGTCAGGAAATGAGCTTATCAAGGTGTCCAGCTCATTGAGGAACTCTCCAAGGGCACCTTATATAATATGCCATTTAGCAGACGCTTTTATCCAAAGCGACTTACACAAAAAAATAAAATGTATGCACGTATGACTGTATGGGTGGTCCCGGGGATCGAACCCACTACCTTAGCGTTACAAGCGCCGTGCTCTACCAGCTGAGCTACAGAGGATCACCTTGTGGGTGATAGATGACATCAACGTTAAGCTTGAGTGGACAAGTGACAGCGACAGCATGGAATTCAAATGAGGTGATGGACAGGTGAGACAGGGAGAAAATAGAAAGTCTCCAGTTAGGAGAAATGAGTAGACCTGTACCACCACCGTGACGACCAGATACTCTCAGACGAGAAAACATAGTCAGATGAAGAAAGAGCAGCTGGAGTAACAGTGTTCTCTGGGGTGATCCATGTCTCTGTCAAGGCCAAAAAGTCAAGGGACTGAAGGGCAGCATAGGCTGAGATGAACACGGTGTTCTTGAGATGAACTTGCCGTTCTCCCAGAAAATGGAATGTTCATTTCTCTACCATAAGCCGCCTCCAACGTCGTTTTAGAGAATTTGGCAGTCCACTCAACTGGCCTCACAACCACATGTAACCACGCCAGCCCAGGACCTCCACATCCGGCTTCTTCACCTGCAGGATCGTTTGAGACCAACCACCCGGACAGCTGATGAAACTGATGAGTAAGCCCTTTTGTGGGGAAAACTGATTCTGTTTGGCAGTTCCCGGCTCCCAAGTGCCCTCCCAGGTCCACCCATGGCTGCGCCCCTGCCCAGTCATGTGAAATCCATAGATTAGGGCCTAATGAATTTATTTGAATGTATTGATTTCCTTATATGAACTGTAACTCAGTAAATTCATTGAAATTGTTGCATTTTGCATTTATACTTTTGTTCAGTATATGCCAACAGTGGGCAACAATGCCTCATTTATCATAACCATTACAGATAACAAATCCTAACTGTTAAATGGCCTCATATTCAGTCAAATGCCATTTAAGGATTAATTTATTGAAACTGTAATATCAACTGGTTATACTGCACCCATACATGAGCCCACCCAACTACCTCATCCCCATATTGTTATTTATTTTGCTCATTTGCACCCCAGTATCTCTATTTGCACATCGTCTCTTGCACATCTATCATTCCAGTGTTAACACTAATTGTAATTATTTTGCAGTATGGCCTATTTATTGCCTTACCTCCATAATTTACTACATTCGAACACTCTGTATATATATTTTCTGTTGTATTTTTGACTTTATGTTTTGTTTTACCCCATATGTAACTCTGTGTTGTTGTTTTTAAATCACACTGCTTTGCTTTATCTTGGCCAGGTCGCAGTTGTAAATGAGAACTTGTTCTCAACTGGCTTACCTGGTTAAATAAAGGTGAAATAAAATAAAATATTGTGGAACACAATCTTCAGAAAGGTAGTAGCCTCAGCAGTGTGGTGCTTGGCCTGTAGAAGCCTGTGGCTGTGCAATGGCATAGCCTTGTTTTGTTCATTTAGCAGACAAGAGGCCCTCATCAGAGGCCCTCATCACAGAGGCCCTCATCACAGAGGCCCTCATCACAGAGGCCCTCATCACAGAGGCCCTCATCACAGAGGCCCTCATCACAGTCAAGACACCTATTTTATAACATAAACACAATAAAATAGAACAGTTATTCTTAAAGATAATTTGAAATGGGGCTCAATTTGGCGAGTTGAAAGACACATTTTGAAGGGTTACAAACCAAAATCTGTCTTCTTTTTTGATATACAGACGTTCGATTGACTTTTTATATGCCTGTTCCTTGGAATTTTCTAAATAGAGTAACAATTCTACATTGAACACTGCATGGGGATGAATTAAGACCACGACCTCTGTTTGGTGAGTAGGCCTAGGCTTCATGATTCTGATGAAAATACGCTCTTTGTCTTTAAATAAACTAATGGTTTTGCATATTTTCAGTGTGGAACCTGTCTATATGGGGGGGGGGGGGGTTAAAGCCATGGCTGACCAATTCTAAATCCACTAGCAGTTCGCAAAGTAGGGTCGTCACTAACATTAGTTACCACAGCCACAAAGTCATAAACCCTGCCTGTTCCTACAATTTCGCTTCTTAATATCTAATTTGAAACCTAACCCTTAACCACACTGTTAACCTTATGACTAACCTTAAATTAAACAACAAAAAACAATGTTTTTTAATTATTCCTAAACTGCAGCTCATTGTTGGAACACATATAGTCCCACTTCAGTCAACCGGTCCATCTTTCCCCTCCCATCAGTTAGATATGTTTTTTATTTCCATTTATTTCTACAGGCGTACAGAGCATGCCTGTGTAGAGGGAGGAGCTGAGGGAGACATGGAGGGGAAAGGGAATTCTGGGAGCAGAACTGTGTGATGGAGGGAGGGAGGGAATTCTGGGAGCAGAACTGTGTGATGGAGGGAGGGAGGGAATTCTGGGAGCAGAACTGTGTGATGGAGGGAGGGAGGGAATTCAGGGAGCAGAACTGTGTGATGGAGGGAGGGAGGGAGGGAATTCTGGGAGCAGAACTGTGTGATGGAGGGAGGGAGGGAATTCTGGGAGCAGAACTGTGTGATGGAGGAAGGAGGGAATTCTGGGAGCAGAACTGTGTGATGGAGGAAGGAGGGAATTCTGGGAGCAGAACTGTGTGATGGAGGAAGGAGGGAATTCTGGGAGCAGAACTGTGTGATGGGGAGGGAGGGAATTCTGGGAGCAGAACTGTGTGATGGAGGGAGGGAGGGAATTCTGGGAGCAGAACTGTGTAATGGAGGGAGGGAGGGAGGGAATTCTGGGAGCAGAACTGTGTGATGGAGGGAGGGAGGGAATTCAGGGAGCAGAACTGTGTGATGGAGGGAGGGAGGGAATTCTGGGAGCAGAACTGTGTGATGGAGGGAGGGAAGGAATTCTGGGAGCAGAACTGTGTGATGAGGGAGGGAGGGAATTCTGGGAGCAGAACTGTGTGATGGAGGAAGGAGGGAATTCTGGGAGCAGAACTGTGTGATGGAGGAAGGAGGGAATTCTGGGAGCAGAACTGTGTGATGGAGGAAGGAGGGAATTCTGGGAGCAGAACTGTGTGATGGAGGAAGGAGGGAATTCTGGGAGCAGAACTGTGTGATGGGGAGGGAGGGAATTCTGGGAGCAGAACTGTGTGATGGAGGGAGGGAGGGAATTCTGGGAGCAGAACTGTGTAATGGAGGGAGGGAGGGAGGGAATTCTGGGAGCAGAACTGTGTGATGGAGGGAGGGAGGGAATTCAGGGAGCAGAATTGTGTGATGGAGGGAGGGAGGGAATTCTGGGAGCAGAACTGTGTGATGGAGGGAGGGAGGGAATTCTGGGAGCAGAACTGTGTGATGGAGGGAGGGAGGGAATTCTGGGAGCAGAACTGTGTGATGGAGGGAGGGAGGGAATTCTGGGAGCAGAACTGTGTGATGGAGGAAGGAGGGAATTCTGGGAGCAGAACTGTGTGATGGAGGAAGGAGGGAATTCTGGGAGCAGAACTGTGTGATGGAGGAAGGAGGGAATTCTGGGAGCAGAACTGTGTGATGGAGGAAGGAGGGAATTCTGGGAGCAGAACTGTGTGATGGGGAGGGAGGGAATTCTGGGAGCAGAACTGTGTGATGGAGGGAGGGAGGGAATTCTGGGAGCAGAACTGTGTGATGGAGGGAGGGAGGGAATGTTGGCTGGGTGGGGTTGGTTGAACGGGATAGGAGGTTGGGGAGGAGACATGTTGGCTGGGCGGGGTTGGGGGAATGTGATGGGAGGTTGGGGGAGGAGACATGTTGGCTGGGCGGGGTTGGGGGAACGGGACGAGAGGTTGGGGGAGGAGACATGTTGGCTGGGCGGGGTTGGGGGAATGGAATGGGAGGTTGGGGGAGGAGACATGTTGGCTGGGCGGGGTTGGGGGAACGGGATGGGAGGTTGGGGGAGGAGACATGTTGGCTGGGCGGGGTTGGGGGAACGGGATGGGAGGTTGGGGGAGGAGACATGTTGGCTGGGCGGGGTTGGGGTTGGGGGAACGGGATGGGAGGTTGGGGGAGGAGACATGTTGGCTGGGCGGGGTTGGGGGAACGGGATGGGAGGTTGGGGGAGGAGACATGTTGGCTGGGCGGGGTTGGGGGAACGGGATGGGAGGTTGGGGGAGGAGACATGTTGGCTGGGCGGGGTTGGGGGAATGGGATGGGAGGTTGGGGGAGGAGTGCCACTTCAGTATATATTGAATGTATTCATGTATTATAAATTGAATGTATTATCACTTAAACATGAAATGATGATCAAGATGATCTTTGTAGTTATGAACCTTTTGGAATGATTCTTAATTTATGTTCATTATTATTTTCCTTCTGATTGGCTCAAATATACAATGTGTAAAATTATTTATATGGATTTAAATATTGTACCTGTGACCTAATGGTTTCTTTATCAGATAATACATCTACTCCAGTCAAATGTTGTTGTTTTTATCCGATAATCATAGAAGGATGAAATAAAATGAATTTATTCATTAAAATAACGTTTTTAATATTGTAACCATTTTATGAAAGAAATAAAGCAGTCAAATCCATGTTATTGGGAATAACACACTCTTTTAGGGCTGTTTCCCGGAGCTCTGCTTGGCGTCATGCGTAAAAACAACCCATATTTGTGTTAATTGACAATAATCCACTGGTTCTCATCAGTGCTTGACTTGGGCAGGAGCTCGCCAGAACTGAGGACCGGCACCTGAAATGTTCTACTGCTTGAGTTCCTGCACCTCTTAGAAAATATTAGTTCAAAAGTATCGAATAGTTCCTAAATATAAAAACAGGACAGGCACTCAAAAATGAGTACTGGCACCTATTTCAGTCCAAATCAAGCACTGGTTCTCATGCCTTATTGCTTACATTCAATGACCTGTGGAGAGTTTTATTTTTCAAAATAATTCTGTCCTCTTCATCATTTGAAAATCAGACATGAGTTGGTTGTAATATGATATGGTGACATTATGTTGGTGGACCCCTCTCTGTAGCTTTAACACTTCCTACAGAACAACATATAATCAAGTGTAAAATACCCTTTTAAACCACACATATAGTTCAACAATTGCCGAGTTTGGGCCCCTGTTTTTAAGAAGGTACTTACTGGTGTTAATCAGATCTCCCGTCTCTCCTTCTTCCTCCAATGTGACAGTCATCTCCTCCTCCTCCTCCTTCACTCCAAAAACGGCATTCTCCTCTTCCTCATCCTTCACTGTAACATCCTCCTCCTCTTTCACTCTGAACGCGTCTTCCTCTTCTTTCACTGTAACATCCTCCTCCTCTTTCACTCTGAACGCGTCTTCCTCTTCTTTCACTGTAACATCCTCCTCCTCTTTCACTCTGAACGCGTCTTCCTCTTCTTTCACTGTAACATCCTCCTCCTCTTTCACTCTGAACGCGTCTTCCTCTTCTTTCACTGTAACATCCTCCTCCTCTTTTACTCTGAACGCGTCTTCCTCTTCTTTCACTGTAACGTCTTTCTCTTCTTCTTTCACGGTAACAGCCTCACCCTCTACTTGTTTTTGTATTGTAACATCCTCCTCTTCCTCCTCCTCTTTCACTAGAGCTTCTTTCTCCGTCCAGCAGACCTCCTCTTCTTTAGCAGGGGAGGAGTAGTTTAGTGAGCTCATGGTCGGGGATGTTAGCTAGTTAGTTACCATTAGCAACTAGCCTAATGCTACTACTAACTTAACCAGCTAGCTAGATGACTAACAACGGAAAAATGAAATGAAAAAGGAGGTAACTAGCTAGACGACAAATGTGTTTAAAACACAGTGGCTAATAATCACCGAAAGCGTTTAAAGAGCTCCAATGTTTCGGCTATGTTGGCTAGCAAGCTACCGAGTGGCTGATTTCTTCTTTGTCTTCTTCTTCTTCTTTAGGATTTGGTTGGCGGTTCTCATCCAACTTTCAGGTGCGCACAGCGCCACCTACTGTAGTGGCGTGTGAGGTCATTCACGGCCTACCTACATTCAAATTATTGATACGGTAATACAAACTGTCAACTATTAACCCTCTCTAATCCTACTCCAGGCCAACGGTCTGGGAGGACAGACCCCTACCACTCAACACCCCGTCTAACCGTCCTGCAGTAAATCCTCTCTAATCAAAAGCGCTTCTCTGCCGCAGCCACTACAACCTTTATTTTATGTGACTTCCGATCCATTTCTGTAGTACAGTTGACAACCATGGCTATGAATGCAAAAAATAAAATAAAATAATAAACATTATTCCCATCACTCTCTGCCTACTCACAGGAATCATCTCAGTATCCTTCACCCTGCTTTACCCATCTTCCTCTACCACTCTCTTCTTCAGCATACGACACTTCCTGTACTAAGAGCCAATTTATGCGTGACTTGAAAATTGTGGTCAGAGGCGCTGTATGGATGGCGTGACGCAATGCGGAGCCTCCAGAAGCTCACTTTTGCCGAGCCGAGCGCCTCTCAGATGATGTAATAATGCGGAGGGCTCCATATAGCTACTTGATTGGTTGATGGTAGGCGAGGGCGGGAGGTCCTGTATAAACACAAACTCACTTCCTTGACAACTTCATTCACAACAGCTCTGCGCTGCTCTGCCAAGCCCAGGAAGTATGAATGCCCTGACTTCTGCAGAGGCCACGTCACCGTAAATGCTGCGCGGCCCAATGCAGACGTCAGAATGGCCACGTAGCGCCTATAACCGTGGCAACCTCAACCTACCTTTCTGTCACAGGACACCTCCGGTAGGTTGCTAACTTCTTCTTCTTTGGATTTATTGGCGAACTACAATCAAAAAAGTGTATTTGTCGCCACCAGCTGGACGGGAGTGAAAACATTCACTAAAGAAAAGTAAATTCCATTACCAGGGGGAAGAGAAAATTAACATGAATCCATACAAACCACAAAATAATATTCCCGCTCCTTCAGTCATTCGAAAGCTCAAATCCCCTGTTCAGGCTGTGTTGCCTGAGAGGAAGGGACAGCATGAGAGGAATCCATGTAGCTCCTCAAACGTTAAAGTATTTTAATCCCAGGAAAAAAATGGTTCAGCTGCAGGAACAATGAGTACAGTACATTTACATGCAGCGTAATAATTGGATATTAAACTGACTATGGCAGTAGGCAGATTATTCCATAGTCATGGAAACATGATTTATCTTAATCGGCATAAGGTCAAAATCGAATGGCGCTACGGTCTAAGACACTGCATCGCAGTGCAAGAGGCGACCCAGGTTCATTCCCCGGGCTGTGCCACAACCCACGGCCGGGAGTCCCGTAGGACGGCGCACAATTTGCCCAGCGTCGTCCGGGTTAGGGGAGGGTTTGGCCGGGGGGGCTTTACTTGGCTCATTGCGACTCCTTGTGGCGGGCTGGGTGACTGCAGGCTGACCCGGTCGCCAGTTGAACGGTGTTTCCTACGACACATTGGTGCAGCTGGCTTCCGGGTTAAACTGGTGGGTGTTAAGGAGCACGGTTAGGGTCATGTTTTGAAGGATGCACGACTCCACCTTCGCCTCTCTCTCAAGCCGGTTGGGACAGCGATGAGACAAGATTGAAAAAGGGGGAAACCAGGTGTTTTTTCTATTTTCATATACAGGACAAGTTTGGACACACCCCCTCATTCAAGGGTTTTTCTTTATTTTCAACATTGTCTGTCATTATGGTGGTCTTTATTATTGTGACTGTCTTTATGGTAGTCTTTATTACTGTGACTGTCATTATGGTAGTCTTTATTGCTGTGACTGTCTTTATGGTATCTTTATTGTGTCTGTCTTTATGGTAGTCTTTATTGCTGTGACTGTCTTTATGGTAGTCTTTATTGTTATGACTGTCTTTATGGTCTTTATGGTAGTTTTTATTATGACTGTCTTTATGGTAGTCTTTATTATGACTGTCTTTATAATAATAAATAATAATATGCCATTTAGCAGACGCTTTTATCCAAAGCAACTTACAGTGGTAGTCTTTATTGTGTGTCTTTATGGTAGTATTTATTATGACTGTCTTTATGGCAGTCTTTATTACTGTTACTGTCTTTATGGCAGTCTTTATTATTGTGACTGTCTTTATGGTCATCTTTATTGTGACTGTCTTTATGGAGGTCTTTATTGTGTTTGTCTTTATGGTAGTCTTTATTATTGTGACTGTCTTTATGGTAGTCTTTATTACTGTGACTGTCATTATGGTAGTCTTTATTGCTGTGACTGTCTTTATGGTAGTCTTTATTGTTATGACTGTCTTTATGGTCTTTATGGTAGTTTTTAATATGACTGTCTGTCTGTATTTTTCCGCTGGAATCACTGAATTCACTGGACCTTTAACTCCGGATTCGTCGCTACCAGCTAGCTACAACAAAACGGACGCTGTGGTCTGGCTAATTATCCTGAGCTAGGCCCATCTCCCGGCTATCTACCTCTCTGTCAACCGGACGGGAACACCTAGTATTGACACGGAGCCCCGCCGATCCTACACGACTGGTCTGCCGACGAAATCGTCTGATGTGGTTACGACGTTAACCACGAAGATTCCATCCATCTGCTAGCCCTGGCCCGCTAGCTGTAGCCTCTTACTCACTAGTACTTCACCACCGGACCTTATGATAACTCAGCTATACAGCTGATATCTGCTGGACTGTTCCTTTTTACGGTACTACATCCTGTTTATGTTTAGCCTCAGCCCAAACATGGTTAGTTTATTGTTGTTTCGGTTATTTCTAATTGTACTATATCACTGTAGACCCCCCAGCCTAGCTAAACCTGCCTTAGATAGCTATTTTGTCCCTCCCCCCATACACTCACAGACCGACTCAATTTATGCCTCTAGAGATACTATCTCTTTCATTGTTACCCAACGCTCAGGTTTACCTCCACTTTACTCATATCCTTCCATATCCTTGTCTGTACATAATGCCCTGAATCTTTTCTATAACACCCGGAAATCTGCCCCCTTTATTCTATGTACCCAACGCACTAGAAGACCAGTTCTTAAAGCCTTTAGCCGTATCCTTATTCTAGTCCTCCTCTGTTCCTCTGGTGATGTAGAGGCTAACCCAGGCCCTGCAGCCCTCAGTATCACTCCTACTCCCCAGGCGCTATCATTTGATGACTTCTGTAATCGCAAAAGTCTTGGTTTCTTGCACATAAATATCAGAAGTCTACTTCCTAAGTTTGAGTTATTCACTGCGTTAGCACACTCTGCCAACCCTGATGTTCTAGCAGTGTCTGAATCCTGGCTCAGGAAGGCCACCAAAAATTCTGAAATTTCCATCCCCAACTATAACATTTTCCGTCTAGATAGAACTGCCAAAGGGGGTGGAGTTGCAATCTACTGTAGAGATAGCCTGCAGAGCTCTATCATACTATCCAGGTCTGTGCCCAAACAGTTTGAGCTTCTACTTCTAAAAATCCACCTTTCCAGAAATAAGTCTCTCACTGTTGCCGCTTGCTACAGACCCCCCTCAGCCCCCAGCTGTGCCCTGGACACCATATGTGAATTGATTGCCCCCCATTTATCCTCAGAGTTTGTACTGCTTGGTGACCTAAATTGGGATATGCTTAATACCCCAGCCATCCTACAATCCAAGCTAGATGCCCTCAACCTCACGCAAATTATCAACGAACCTACCAGGTACAACCCTAAATCCGTAAACATGGGTACCCTCATAGATATCATCCTGACTAACATACCCTCTAAATACACCTCAGCTGTCTTCAACCAGGATCTCAGCGATCACTGCCTTATTGCCTGCGTCCGTAACGGGTCCGCGGTCAAACGACCACCCCTCATCACTGTCAAACGCTCCCTAAAACACTTTAGCGAGGAGGCCTTCCTAATTGACCTGGCCCAGGTATCCTGGATGGATATAGATCTCATTCCGTCAGTAGAGGATGCCTGGTTGTTCCTTAAAAGTAATTTCCTCTCAATCTTAAATAAACATGCCCCATTCAAAAAATACAGAACTAAGAACCGATATAGCCCCTGGTTCTCCTCAGACTTGACTGCCCTTGACCAGCACAAAAACATCCTGTGGCGTACAGCATTAGCATCAAATAGCCCCCGCGATATGCAACTTTTCAGGGAAGTTAGGAACCAATATACACAAGCAGTCAGGAAAGCAAAGGCTAACTTTTTCAAACAGAAATTTGCATCCTGTAGCACTAACTCCAAAAAGTTTTGGGACACTGTAAAGTCCATGGAGAATAAGAGCACTTCCTCCCAGCTGCCCACTGCACTGAGGCTAGGAAACACTATCACCACCGATAAATCTACAATAATCGAGAATTTCAACAAGCATTTTGCTACAGCTGGCCATGCTTTCCATCTGGCTACCACTAACCCGGCCACCAACTCTGCACCCTCTGCTGCAACTTGCCCATGCCCCCCCCGCTTCTCCTTCACACAAATTCAGACAGCTGATGTTTTGAAAGCGCTGCAAAATCTGGACCCCTACAAATCAGCTGGGCTAGACAATCTGGACCCTTTCTTTCTAAAACTAGCCGCTGAAATTGTCGCTACCCCTATTACTAGTCTGTTTAACCTCTCTTTCATAACGTCTGAGATCCCCAGAGATTGGAAAGCTGCCGCGGTCATCCCCCTCTTCAAAGGGGGTGACACTCTAGATCCAAACTGCTACAGACCTATATCCATCCTGCCCTGCCTTTCGAAAGTATTCGAAAGCCAAGTTAACAAACAGATCATCGACCATTTCGAATACCACCGTACCTTCTCCGCTATGCAATCCGGTTTCCGAGCTGGTCACGGGTGCACTTCAGCCACGCTCAAGGTCCTAAACGATATTATAACCGCAATTGATAATAGACAGTACTGTGCAGCCGTCTTCATCGACCTGGCCAAGGCTTTCGACTCTGTCAACCACCGCATTCTTATTGGCAGACTAAATAGCCTTGGTTTCTCAAATGACTGCCTCGCCTGGTTCACCAACTACTTCTCAGATAGAGTTCAGTGTGTCAAATCGGAGGGCCTGTTGTCTGGACCTATGGCAGTCTCTATGGGGGTGCCACAGGGTTCAATTCTTGGGCCGACACTTTTCTCCGTGTATATCAATGATGTCGCTCTTGCTGCTGGTGACTCTCAGATCCACCTCTACGCAGACGACACCATTTTGTATACATCTGGCCCTTCATTTGACACTGTGTTAACAAACCTCCAAACGAGCTTCAATGCCATACAACAATCCTTCAGTAGCCTCCAACTGCTCTTAAACACTAGTAAAACTAAATGCATGCTTTTCAATCGAACGCTGCTGGCACCCGCCCACCCGACTAGAATCACCACTCTCGACGGGTCTGACCTAGAGTATGTGGACAACTACAAATACCTAGGTGTCTGGTTAGACTGTAAACTCAACTTCCAGACTCACATAAAGAATCTCCAATCCAAAGTTAAATCTAGAATCGGCTTCCTATTTCGCAATAAAGCCTCCTTCACTCATGCTGCCAAACATGCCCTCGTAAAACTGACTATCCTACCGATCCTTGACTTCGGCGATGTAATTTACAAAATAGCCTCCAACACTCTACTCAGCAAATTGGATGTAGTCTATCACAGTGCCATCCGTTTTGTCTCCAAAGCCCCATACACTACCCACCACTGTGACCTGTACGCTCTTGTTGGCTGGTCCTCACTACATGTTCGTCGTCAAACCCACTGGCTCCAGGCCATCTATAAATCACTGCTAGGCAAATCCCCGCCTTATCTTAGCTCATTGGTCACCATAGCAGCACCCACCCGTAGTCTGCGCTCCAGCAGGTATATCTCACTGGTCATTCCCAAAGCCAACACCTCCTTTGGCCGCCATTCCTTCCAGTTCTCTGCTGCCAATGACTGGAACGAATTGCAAAAATCTCTGAAGCTGGAGACTCTTATCTCCCTCAATAACTTTAAGCATCAGTTGTCAGAGCACCTTACCGATCACTGCACCTGTACACAGCCCATCCGAAATTAGCCCACCCAACTACCTCATCCCTATATTGTTATTTATTTTGCTCTTTTGCACCCCAGTATCTCTATTTGCACATAATCTCTTGCACATCTAGCATTCCAGTGTTAATACTATTGTAATTATTCTGCACTATAGCCTATTTATTGCCTTACCTCCATAACTTGCTACATTTGCACACACTGTATATATATTTTATGTTGTATTTCTGACTTTGTGTTTTTTTTTTACCCCTTATGTAACTCTGTTGTTTTTATTGCACTACTTTGCTTTATCTTGGCCAGGTCGCAGTTGTAAATGAGAACCTGTTCTCAACTGGCTTACCTGGTTAAATAAAGGTGAAATAAAAAAAAAATAAAAAAAAATAAAAAAAAAATATGACTGTCTTTATGGTAGTCTTTATTACTGTTACTGTCTTTATGGCAGTCTTTATTGCTGTGACTGTCTTTATGGTAGTCTTTATTTTTGTGACTGTCTTTATGGTAGTCTTTATTACTGTGACTGTCTTTCTGGTAGTCTTTATTGTGTGTCTTTATGGTAGTATTTATTATGACTGTCTTTATGGCAGTCTTTATTTCTGTTACTGTCTTTATGGCAGTCTTTATTGCTGTGACTGTCTTTATGGTAGTCTTTATTATTGTGACTGTCTTTATGGTAGTCTTTATTACTGTGACTGTCTTTACGGTATCTTTATTGTGACTGTCTTTATGGTAGTCTTTATTGTGATTGTCTCTATGGTAGTATTTATTATGACTGTCTTTATGGTAGTCTTTATTATTGTGACTGTCTTTATGGTAGTCTTTATTACCGTTACTGTCTTTATGGTAGTCTTTATTACTGTGACTGTCTTTATGGTAGTCTTTATTATTGTGACTGTCTTTATGGTGGTCTTTAATACTGTGACTGTCTTTATGGTAGTCTTTATTACTGTGACTGTCTTTATTGCTGTGACTGTCTTTATGGTAGTCTTTATTACTGTGACTGTCTTTATTGCTGTGACTGTCTTTATGGTAGTCTTTATTATTGTGACTGTCTTTATGGTCATCTTTATTGTGACTGTCTTTATGGTAGTCTTTATTGTGACTGTCTTTATGGTAGTCTTTATTGTGTTTGTCTTTATGGTAGTCTTTATTGTGACTGTCTTTATGGCAGTCTTTATTGTGTATGTCTTTATGGTAATCTTTATTACTGTGACTGTCTTCATGTTATCTTTATTGCGTCTGTCTTTATTGTGTCTGTCATTATGGCAGTCTTTATTGTGACTCTCTTTATGGCAGTCTTTATTACTGTGACTGTCTTTATGGTAGTCTTTATTACTGTGACTGTCATTATGGTGGTCTTTATTACTGTGACTGTCTTTATGGTAGTCTTTATTATTGTGATCTTTATTGTGACTGTCTTTATGGTAGTCTTTATTGTGACTGTCTTTATGGTAGTCTTTATTGTGTTTGTCTTTATGGTAGTCTTTATTGTGACTGTCTTTATGGCAGTCTTTATTGTGTATGTCTTTATGGTAATCTTTATTACTGTGACTGTCTTCATGTTATCTTTATTGCGTCTGTCTTTATTGTGTCTGTCATTATGGCAGTCTTTATTGTGACTCTCTTTATGGCAGTCTTTATTACTGTGACTGTCTTTATGGTAGTCTTTATTACTGTGACTGTCATTATGGTGGTCTTTATTACTGTGACTGTCTTTATGGTCGTCTTTATTGTGACTGTCTTTATGGTAGTCTTTATTGTGACTGTCTTTATGGCGGTCTTTATTGTGTTTGTCTTTATGGTAGTCTTTATTGTGACTGTCTTTATGGCAGTCTTTATTGTCTTTGTCTTTATGGTAATCTTTATTACTGTGACTGTCTTCATGTTATCTTTATTGCGTCTGTCTTTATTGTGTCTGTCATTATGGCAGTCTTTATTGTGACTCTCTTTATGGCAGTCTTTATTACTGTGACTGTCTTTATGCTAGTCTTTATTACTGTGACTGTCATTATGGTGGTCTTTATTACTGTGACTGTCATCATGGTAGTCTTTATTACTGTGACTGTCTTAATGGTGGTCTTTATTACTGTGACTGTCATTATGGTGGTCTTTATTACTGTGACTGTCATTATGGTGGTCTTTATTACTGTGACTCTCTTTATGGCAGTCTTTATTACTGTGACTGTCTTTATGGTAGTCTTTATTACTGTGACTGTCATTATGGTGGTCTTTATTACTGTGACTGTCATTATGGTAGTCTTTATTACTGTGACTGTCTTAATGGTGGTCTTTATTACTGTGACTGTCATTATGGTGGTCTTTATTACTGTGACTGTCATTATGGTGGTCTTTATTACTGTGACTGTCATTATGGTAGTCTTTATTACTGTGACTGTCATTATGGTGGTCTTTATTACTGTGACTGTCATTATGGTGGTCTTTATTACTGTGACTGTCATTATGGTAGTCTTTATTACTGTGACTGTCATTATGGTGGTCTTTATTACTGTGACTGTCATTATGGTGGTCTTTATTACTGTGACTGTCATTATGGTGGTCTTTATTACTGTGACTGTCATTATGGTGGTCTTTATTACTGTGACTGTCATTATGGTAGTCTTTATTACTGTGACTGTCTTTATGGTGGTCTTTATTACTGTGACTGTCTTTATGGTAGTCTTTATTACTGTGACTGTCATTATGGTGGTCTTTATTACTGTGACTGTCATTATGGTAGTCTTTATTACTGTGACTGTCTTTATTGTGGTCTTTATTACTGTGACTGTCTTTATGGTAGTCTTTATTACTGTGACTGTCATTATGGTGGTCTTTATTACTGTGACTGTCTTTATGGTGGTCTTTATTATTGTGACTGTCATTATGGTAGTCTTTATTACTGTGACTGTCATTATGGTCTTTATTACTGTGACTGTCTTTATGGTGGTCTTTATTATTGTGACTGTCATTATGGTAGTCTTTATTACTGTGACTGTCTTTATGGTAGTCTTTATTGGGATTTGTGAAGTGTGAATTAGAAAAACAGCAAACTCCAAAACAGCAAAACCAGTGAAAACCACCACATTTACAAAAAAGTGTGTAGCTCACAAGACAAGTTCTATTGAGATGGGATCCTACTATAACACAGTTATCACCCAGATGTGCACCTTTTCCAAATCACACTAACATTTACTACAGCAGGATCCTGGAAAGACACCCAACCAGCCGGTATGAGGAAGTAGTCCTAGAGTTTGTTGCACATGTCTATAGCAACTCTAGTTGCCCTGTCCGCCGACATGTTTCTTGGGCCAAGAAGCCGGTGTCCTCATGTACCACCTGTCTCCACTCTCCTGGAAGCGGGTCACCCAGTGGGTTTTTGGAGAGATCAACAAACGTGGGGTGGGTGTACCATGTTGATGACTCTGTGTTGTCAGTGTCTGTGGTGCAAAGGTAGTTCTGGAGGGCCATGCAGGCCTTCACAATGGACTCTGCTTTCTCTGGGGCAACCTCAAGGACTCGTCCCAAGATCCTCACAGCAAGGATGCCAAAGCAGTTCTCTGAAATTCTTCTGGCTCTTGAGTGACATCATTCTTGGCATCATCAAGGCCAGACGAAACTTTGTGTTGAATAGGAACATGAAGGCTGTCATTAGTGTTGAACAGGAACATGAAGGCTGTCATTAGTGTTGAACAGGAACATGAAGGCTGTCATTATTGTTGAACAGGAACACGAAGGCTGTCATTAGTGTTGAACAGGAACATGAAGGCTGTCATGAGTGTTGAACAGGAACATGAAAGCTGTCATGAGTGTTGAACAGGAACATGAAGACTGTCATGAGTGTTGAACAGGAACATGAAAGCTATCATTAGTGTTAAACAGGAACATGAAGGCTATCATTAGTGTTGAACAGGAACATGAAGGCTGTCATTAGTGTTGAACAGGAACATGAAGGCTGTCATTAGTGTTGAACAGGAACATGAAGGCTGTCATTAGTGTTGAACAGGAACATGAAGGCTGTCATTAGTGTTGAACAGAAACATGAAGGCTGTCATTAGTGTTGAACAGGAACATGAAGGCTGTCATTAGTGTTGAACAGGAACATGAAGGCTATCATTAGCGTTGAGCAGGAACATGAAGGCTATCATTAGCGTTGAGCAGGAACATGAAGGCTATCATTAGTGTTGAACAGGAACATGAAGGCTGTCATTAGTGTTGAACAGGAACATGAAGGCTGTCATTAGTGTTGAACAGGAACATGAAGGCTATCAAATGTGTACTGGACATGGACCCCCATCCACCTACTGGACATAGACCCCCATCCTCCTACTGGACATAGACCCCCATCCTCCTACTGGACATAGACCCCCACCCTCCTACTGGACATAGACCTCCATCCTCCTACTGGACATAGACCCCCATCCTCCTACTGGCCCCCATCCTCCTACTGGACATAGACCTCCATCCTCCTACTGACCCCCATCCTCCTACTGGACATAGACCCCCATCCTCCTACTGGACATAGACCCCCATCCTCCTACTGGACATAGACCCCCATCCTCCTACTGGACACAGACCCCCACCCTCCTACTGGACATAGACCCCCATCCTCCTACCACTACATAGACCCCCATCCTCCTACTGGACATAGACCCCCATCCTCCTACTGGACATAGACCCCCATCCTCCTACTGGCCCCCATCCTCCTACTGGACATAGACCCCCATCCTCCTACTGGACATAGACCCCCATCCTCCTACTGGACATAGACCCCCATCCTCCTACTGGACATAGACCCCCATCCTTCTACTGGACATAGACCCCCATCCTCCTACTGGACATAGACACCCATCCTCCTACTGGACATAGACCCCCATCCTCCTACTGGACATAGACCCCCATCCTCCTACTGGACATAGACCTCCATCCCCCTACTGGACATAGACCCCCACCCTTCTACTGGACATAGACCCCCATCCTCCTACTGGACATAGACACCCATCCTCCTACTGGACATAGACCCCCATCCTCCTACTGGACATAGACCCCCATCCTCCTACTGGACATAGACCCCCACCCTTCTACTGGACATAGACCCCCATCCTCCTACTGGACATAGACCCCCATCCTCCTACTGGACATAGACCCCCACCCTTCTACTGGACATAGACCTCCATCCTCCTACTGGCCCCCATCCTCCTACTGGACATAGACCCCCATCCTCCTACTGGCCCCCATCCTCCTACTGGACATAGACCTCCATCCTCCTACTGGCCCCCATCCTCCTACTGGCCCCCATCCTCCTACTGGACATAGACCCCCATCCTCTTACTGGCCCCCATCCTCCTACTGGCCCCCATCCTCCTACTGGCCCCCATCCTCCTACTGGACATAGACCCCCATCCTCTTACTGGCCCCCATCCTCCTACTGGCCCCCATCCTCCTACTGGCCTCCATCCTCCTACTGGCCCCCATCCTCCTACAACTTGGATTTACATTGGTATAATTTTTACATCATAATATTATGGTCGGATCATGTTGACCTTCAGAGGGAAACGCCTCGTCTCCCACTAAGACATATTGGCTTGGTGTTTGGGTCCAGGGTCAAGACTCTGGCCTTGGTAACGGCATTCGTCCACCAATAAAAACACGCTATTAAACGACTGTTGTTATGCATTGATTAGGCCGTAATGGTCAGGGATTGGGGAGTAATGGATTACATGTCATCCATTACATGTAACTGATTACAAAAAAAACTAAACAAGTAACAAAACACTGATACACTGTTAGTCAAGGAAACACAACGATTTAAGGTACTTTAAAAGTATTTTTCCATTGTGTTTTATGTCATTTATCTTGGTTTGGCAATATAATGTATTCTTCTTTTTGTTAAGTTTAGTCACAAAATGTCTCAATGTACAGTATGTCAACCAATCAGCTGAGCAGCCTGACTTGTTGGCCACTTCGTTTGCATCATTTCTTTGAACCATTTCATTTTTTCAGTTCCATCAATCAATCAACAGGGCTCTAACAGTTTTCACGGTTAGTTTCTTAACAGGTGCTGGTCAACAATTGGCATGAATAATTGTACAAATACTTATATATATACTTCCAGTGCTGCATCTGGATTCACTTCCTCATACATTTATTACATCTTCCGCCTCCAGTAGCTATGCTGCAGAAGTCTATGTGCCGGTGGGGGCTAGGGTCAGTCTGTTATATCTGGTGTTATTCTCCTGTCTTATCCGGGGTCCTGTGTGAATTTAAGTATGCTCCCTCTAATTCTCTCTCTCTCTCTCCCATCCCGGAGGACCTGAGCCCTAGGACCATGCCTCAGGACTACCTGGCCTGATGACTCCTGGCTGTCCCCAGTCCACCTGGTCGTGCTGCTGCTCCAGTTTCCACTCTTCAGCCTGCGGCTGTGGAACCCTGACCTGTTCACCGGACGTGATCCTTTGTCCCGGACCTGCTGATTTCAACCCTCTCTCTACCGCACCTTCTGTTTTGACCTCAGAATGCTCAACTCCTGAGGTACTGACCTGTTGCACCCTCTACAACCACTGTGATTATTATTTGACCCTGCTGGTCATCTATGAACGTTTGAACATCTTGAAGAAGGATCTGGCCTTAATGGCCATGTACTCTTATCTCCACCCGACACAGCCAGAAGAGGACTGGCCACCCCTCAGAGCCTGGTTCCTCTCTAGGTTTCTTCCTAGGTTCCTGCCTTTCTAGGGAGTTTTTCCTAGCCACCGTGCTTCTACATCTGCATTGTTTGCTGTTTGGGGTTTTAGGCTGGGTTTCTGTATAGCACTTTGTGACATCTGCTGATATAAAAAGGGCTTTATAAATAACATTTGATTGATTGATTGATTGATTGATTGATTGAGAAAACATTTTGTATGATCTCTGATAAATAACTGTAGGCCCAACTTTTGGCACTTTGGCTTTCCTTGTTATTGCCACAATGTTATGGCCACTACAGCCAATGGGAACTGATATTGCTTTGGAGCCTAGCTCTGCAGCATTAGTGAAGATATGATCAATACAAGTAGATGTCACAGATCCAACCCTATAGGTATACACTCTAGTGTATAGTGTACACAGATCCAACCCTATAAGGTATACACTCTAGTGTATAGTGTAGTCCCCTGTAGCTCAGTTGGTAGAGCATGGCGCTTGCAACGCCAGGGTTGTGGGTTCGTTTCCCACGGAGGGGGCCAGTATGAAAATGTATGCACTCACTAACTGTAAGTCGCTCTGGATAAGAGCGTCTGCTAAATGACTAAAATGTAAAATGTAGTTGGTTGAGTGATAACCTGGTTCATATTACAGGCATTAGTCACAGTTAGAAGCTTCCTCTTGAGAGGACAACTAGTTTCTAACCAGTCAATGTTCAGGGTCACCCAGAAAAATAGACCTCTCTGTTAACATCACACGCACTATCCAAGCATTGCACACACATGATCCAAATACTGACTGTTAGCTCTTGGTGGCCCTATAGCAGCACCCCAAAAGAAGAGGCTTTAGATGAGGCAGGTGACCTTGCAACCACAATACTAACAACATTTGACATGAGATCCTCTCTAAGCTTTACAGGAATATGGCTCTGACCGTATACAGCAACACCTCCCCTACAGGCATTCCTGTCTTTTCTGTAGATGTTATATCCTTGTATTGCTACTGCTGTATCATGAAAGGAATTATCTAAGTGAGTTTCAGAGATGGCCAGTATATGAATGTTATCCGATGTTAGCAAGTTAATGATTTCATGAACCTTATTTCTAAGGCTACATATCTTAATATGGGCTATACTTAGCGTGTGTGTGTGTATATGTGTGTGTGTGTGTGTGTGTGTGTGTGATGTTGGGTTGAAGCTACTGACCCGGAAGTTGACGGAAGAGACTTTTCTTTCCGGACCAAAAGGTTATTTTTCATTTATTTAGCTAAATAGCTAACAATATTGTATTGAGACGTACAAAGAGAAGCAAGAGTTGTTTGATTAGTTAAGATTTTTAATGAGTGAGAATTTTAAAAAGCTTAACATCTACTACAGATCTGTATTTAAGGCAATTTCTTATTCAGTGAGTCAGTCAAACAAACAGATAGTATCAAAATAAGCATCTAGCGCTATATAACATTTTAATATGAGTTAAGAGAATATTAACTTTTAAAGTGCGATTTTCACTGGGCAGTTTACTTTAAAAGAAAGTTAACCATTTCCAATGCTATTAAAAGAACGGTTCTGTTCCGGAACAGTAGAGATCATTTTCTTTCCCGGTTCTGTTTCTGTTCCTCAAAATGTTTGGTTCTTTACCAGTTTTTGCTTCTGTTCTCTGAACCGGTTCCTGCTACACACTGGGCGCATTGGAAAGCCTATGTATTCACTCTCCTGTGTGTATTCTCTCATGCCTTTTCAGGTTCCCTAACCGTGTCAAACCCTTTCCACACTGGGAGCATTGGAAAGGTTTCTCTCCTGTGTGTATACTTTTGTGTTCCTTCAGATGCCCTAACCGTGTAAAACTCTTTCCACACTGGGAGCATTGGAAAGGCTTCTCTCCTGTGTGTATTCTTTTATGTTCCTTTAGAGTCCCTAACTTGGCAAAATCCTTTCCACACAGAGAGCAATGGTAAGATGTCTCCCCTCTGTGTGTCCTTTCATGCTCCTTCAGGTTCCCTAACTGTGTAAAACCCTTTCCACACAGGGCGCATCGGAAAGGCTTCTCTCCTGTGTGTGTTCTTTCATGCATATTCAGGTTGCCTAACAAGGTAAAACCCTTTCCACACTGGGAGCATTGGAAAGGTTTCTCTCCTGTGTGTATTCTTTTGTGTTCCTTCAGATGCCCTAACCCTGTAAAACCCTTTCCACACTGGGAGCATTTGAAAGGTTTCTCTCCTGTGTGTGTTCTGTCATGCATATTCAGGTTCCCTAACCGTGTAAAACTCTTTCCACACTGGGAACATTGGAAACACTTCTCTCCTGTGTGTGTTCTCTCATGCCTTTTCAGGTTCCCTAACAGGGTAAAACTCTTTCCACACTGAGAACAGTGATGTCGTCTCACTAGTTTGGATGTCTCTGGGTCTGGTTCCCCTGAAGGACTCTTCCCGCTGTCAGAGTGAGAGTCTGGTCCCTCTCCTGCCAAAGACAAACAAAGTATTTGGTTAAACAGAGAAACCTGAATGAAAGCTCCACATGATTAAACTGTCTTCCTATGAGGTTTAATCAGTCACCGGCTTCATCAATAAGTGCATCGATGACGTTGTCCCCACAGCGAATGTACTTAAATAACCCAACCAGAAGCCATGGATTACAGGCAACATCCGCACTGAGCTAAAAGGGTAGAGCTGCCGCTTTCAAGGAGCGGGACTCTAACACGGACGCTTAAAAGAAATCCCTCTATGCCCTCTGACGAATCATCAAACAGGCAAAGAGTCAATACAGGACTAAGATTGAATCGTACTACACCGGCTCTGACGCTCGTCGGATGTGGCAGGGCTTGCAAACTATTACGGACTACAAAGGGAAGCCCAGCCGCGAGCTGCCCAGTGACATGAGCCTACCAGACGAGCTAAATTACTTCAATGCGCACTTCGAGGCAAGCAACACTGAATCATCATGAGAGCACCAGCTGTTCCGGACGACTGTGTGATCACGTTCTCCGTAGCCGATGTGAGTAAGACCTTTAAACAGGTCAACATTCACAAGGCCGCAGGGCCAGACGGATCACCAGGACGTGTACTCAGAGCATGCGCTGATCAACTGGTAAGTATCTTCACTGACATTTTCAAGCTGTCCTTGACCGAGTCTGTAATACCTACATATTTCACGCAGACCACCATAGTCCCTGTGCCCAAGAACACCAAGGTAACCTGCCTAAATGACTACCAATCCGTAGCACTGAAGTGCTTTGAAAGGCTGGTCATGGCTCACATTAACACCATCATCCCAGAAACCCTAGACCCACTCCAATTCGCATACCGCCCCAACAGATCCACAGATGACGGAATCTCTATCGCACTCCACACTGTCCTTTCCCACCTGGACAAAAAGGAACACCTATTTGAGAATGCTGTTCATTGACTACAGCTCAGCGTTCAACACCATAGTGCCCTCAAAGCTCATCACTAAGCTAAGGACCCTGGGACTAAACACCTCCCTCTGGTGAGAGTTACAAACTACAGAGGCATCGAAGAAAAGGTTCAAGAGATTAATGAGATTGTAGAAAAGGTTGTAGAAGGAGATTGTAGAAAAGGTTGTAGAAGGAGTAACAGTCGGTTGGGACTGGTTGGGACTGGTTAAGGGAGATGTGTTTTTAACTGTAGCGGGTGCACTAGCTGGAGGGTTAATATTGTAATATTATGGCGACAGCTAGTCTTACTTGGGTTTGTCGACACATTTGTTTTTTTGAAACCAGGTTTGCTGTTCACTTGCGCTATATGAAATGGAAGGGAGTTCCATGCACTCATGGCTCTGTATAATACTGTACGTTTCCTTGAATTTGTTCTGGACCAAGAGGGGTTAGAACCCTAGAACCAGGGATAGACCAAGAGGGGTTAGAACCCTAGAACCAGGGATAGACCAAGAGGGGTTAGAACCCTAGAACCCGGGATAGACCAAGAGGGGTTAGAACCCTAGAACCAGGGATAGACCAAGAGGGGCTAGAACCCTAGAACCAGGGATAGACCAAGAGGGGCTAGAACCCTAGAACCAGGGATAGACCAAGAGGGGCTAGAACCCTAGAACCAGGGATAGACCAAGAGGGGCTAGAACCCTAGAACCAGGGATAGACCAAGAGGGGCTAGAACCCTAGAACCAGGGATAGACCAAGAGGGGTTAGAACCCTAGAACCAGGGATAGACCAAGAGGGGTTAGAACCCTAGAACCCGTGTAGTATACGTCAATCGTAGGTGTTACCATTAATTAAAGAGTCTGCTCATACTGAACGTCGATCATAAGGTTTATTCAGATCACAAGCTTCAGCATGAGTAACAGGTGACATGACACCCGGAGAGACGCCTCAGAATGGCTGCTTGCTCTAACCTCTCCGTCATTTTCCCCCCTATTTATAAACAATGATGCCCCCTCTTCTGGCCAATCACCAGTCTCCCCTGTCTACAACCCACCTGTCTGTGGTATGTGGTATTACACCTAAAACATTGCCTTCTGATACTAACCTAAACAACATTCCTTGTTCCTTCAAAATAGTCATAATCTCAATACACGACATATTCCCCCCTTCGAGACGAACTAAACGTCTCGAAACCAAACAGAATAGGATTATGACTAGTAACCATTTATCTCATTGAGTATCTTTAACATTAAACCAAACCCATTCTCCTCTTGAGTGTAAATACCTTTCTATGAAATACCTGTTTATGAAGTGTGAATACATTACTATGACCCATGAAGAAATCTCTATGGAGTGTAAATACATTACTATGACATATGAACAACTGTTTATGAAGTATGAACACATTACTATGAATTATGAATAAATCTCTATGGAGTGTGAGAGCGAAAAACTGTCCAGCAGCCATCCATCCATATCAATCAAGACAGTAAAATTCTCTCACCGTCCCTCTGCCCCAGGCAACCACCGTCGGTACTCCAGATAACCTCATAACTCATGTAAATGCATTTGAAACTATGATGTAATTAAATACCCATGTAAACAAAATCCTATCCATAAATATCCACTCTCAGGCTGGTCAACCCATAGGACCTGAAAGGGAATCTCTCCCTGCTTAAACCTTCTGTCCCTAACCCCATCGAAATAAACAAAAGCATCTACGATCCTCATCTGCATTCAATAACATCAAACATAATTCTACTAAAATCAATACCTAAGAATATGACACAATTATGTATTACACATGTCTATATTTCATTGCAGACACTGGAATGTAGTCCACTACACTTCCTCTTCCTGTAGTGTCCTCTTCCAATGGACTTGTTGATGATGGAATCAGCCACACCATCCTTGTTTCCTCTCCTCCAGTCATATTGTCTTTGTTTGAGTATTCCAATCTCCACATGTTCTCCCACATGCTTCTGGAATGACAAGAAAATAAACGACCAAACAGTATCCTTTGCAAAACAACCACTTTCAAATTAAACCTCCATTTCACCTAAGAATTTAAAAAATGATACATAAATGATGCATGAATAACATTATCCATTCTCCCCTTTGATTCATAAATCACACTAAAAATCATACTAATATTGAAAAACCAATTTGAAAAATCATAAAATAATCCAAAATGATATTTATCCCTCAGTTCCACTTGTCCATCTTTATCCAGATCAGGAACAGTCCACACCGGCATCTGAGTGTTGTCTCCAGGCACCACTTCTCCAACCTATCTCAATCTCATAACTTTCTCAAAAGTCAGTACAAACATCACACAGTGTTATCAAAGCTTAAACTACTAGAATCTGACCCATCACTGCCCCTACTGACCTAATTGATCTTGCAACCAAATCCTTTCAAATGCTTCCCTTATAATGCATCTATAACCCCAGTGATATTATCTGAACTATCTGGACTCACAGTAATACACTAATATTTATCAATATTATCTTCCCAAATGTTACACCATACCATGAATGAAGTCCCCCCTTCTCCCTTAAACTTATTCTTCAATGATAGGCTTGAAGACTATGACATGTCGCCATGTGTCTGCTAAATGACCAAAATGTAAATGCAATGTCACCCTTTTAACCCTAGATTTAGCTGTGTCCAATGCTATCCCTCTTATAATGGTAAAACCTCCTATGGAAGCTTCAACGTTGACCTGTAACAACATCCTATCCCCCATAGGGTAAGAATATAGTCCTGCTCTTCTTACTACCTGATATATAAAAAGTAACCTATTATTTGTCATTACTACCCTTAAGGTCATGCTTATCCAAATTTATCACACTGATCTTCCCATAAACATACCCCTTACCTCATATGTTTTATTAGAGCAAAAACAACTTTTATCCCTCAATATTTCACCTGAATACTTCAGAGTTTGCAATTACCTGATTTTACTTTCCCTCTAACCAATGCTCATAGGGTAATCCCTTCACCCAAGAACACTTAAACCCTACTGTTTTGACAACAACATTATTTTATCTGTCAATGACTGTTGCCAATTCCACAGTCATGACAAAGCTCAAGACTGACCCACACCCGACAGAGGCTGCGCAACCGTCTAACAGGTCCGGGATGGAATTCTCAACAGACATGGACCCTCAAGATTCCTCACTGACTCTTACAGAATGAGTTAATCTATCTCTAATTTCCACAACAGAGGAACGAGCAGCACTGATCAGATGCCCCCCCCCTCCGTCATCAAAATCAAAAGACCTCATCCTGCAGCTTCCATGATGAATCTCTATTCTCCATTTCAGATTAATCTATATTGTTTCTATCTGCTCTATTTTAACCCCATTCGTACCATAACCTCCTGAGTCCCTCTTGCTACCTCTTTAATTTCAGAACAATTGTTGTCAGTATCATACTCCTATATTTGCTATTGCCATAGTATCATTAATCCCTTCCAAAGTTACCCTTAAAGTAGTTGATTTAGCTGCTGTATCAACCCTAATTACTTCTAGTGCAAAATTTCCCATTATCCTCTGTGTATTATCTGCTGTTGCAGTGACTACTGTCCATTCAGTTCTACTCCTCCTGAACTCCCTCAATGACTGTGAAAACTTCTACAGACTTCAAATCTTCCATTATAAGCGTTCCTTTATGAATTACATAGCCCTTTAACCAATCATTCTTAACCGGAACACATTTCTATGCTTTCACTAGATAAATACACATATTCTCCCTGATCTTTATCTGTAACCTTACGCAAAATAATCCCTTATTTGAGTAGGTGCAACAGCTCCTACTTCTGATCCTGCTAACCATACTTATCCTCCCTAATTATCTCTCTCTCTCTCTCTCTGTGAAAGAAACGTCATCATCCTAAATGGCATATTATAATTATTATTCTCCTAACCCTCATACCAGTATTTTCCCCCTATAATTGATGCTGGACCCTTAATCAAATGCGCTATATTTATGGCTTTAATAACTATCAATGTTGAAAGAGTTAAATTGCTTCTCCCTGTTGTTCTAATAGACTGAAGTGTTAATGTCCTTATTTACTCCTAGTTTTCCCCCAAGACTTTGAACTCCTTCCTTGTACTTCCATCCATCACCCCTAGTGTCACTTTTTCCCCCTTTCAGTTCTACCTCTAAACTTTAAACTTTTGATTACACAAAATACACCTATAATGACATTGATCTCCCTGCTGGAAACTGTAAATATAGATACTCAATCACCCTCAAATCATTCAGCAACACATACTTTCTCAATGCATCTGCTCCTAACCGATTTAAACTCCTACCATATCTTCCCACTAAACTTTAAAATGTCCTTCCTCACTGTTCTCTCTCTGTCTTACTACTAACTTTGAAACTTAGCTTACTGTCTCAGAGTCCCTTCAACCTAGCCTACCCCTAACTTATTTTAATCTAATCTATTCTCTCATAACAGTTAAAACCTTTTCCCCTGATCTATTGACAAAATCTCTTACCACCAAATTTTTGGAATATGTGATTGGGAAAGTTCCCCACCTGCTTCTGACTCATTACACACAGACTTGGCAAAACCGACTAAACACCTTTTAGCCTAACCTCAAATCTCTTTGTGTCAGGATGTAACCCAGAATAACAGTCACTCTATTAAGTTTATTTTCCCAGACAGATTGTCTAACAGGTAATCTAATACATTATCATCCTTCCTATGATATTTATCTTTTAAGCAAATGATTCCCCAAAAACCCTACTTTTTAAAATATGCTACCAGACAGTCAGTCGTCTAGTGTACATCTTTATTGTACGCTTCAATTCTCTTCCCAACACTACAATAACAGTATCTTCTAATATTAGTACTTTAAGAGTAAGTACTACCTCAAATCCCTATCCTAATTAGTTATCAATTAGTGAGATGTTTAACCTCTTTAGGCTGAACACAGATAAGTTTTCCCCTATTCACTATCACTTCTAATGGCCGGTGGTTTCAACTGTTAGCTATTTTCTCTTCTTCTCTAATCGAGGCTCTCAGCAATGCACCCCTTCCGGATATTCTCGGCACTCTAGAATATTTAGTGTTCACCTGAAGCACCGGTGATCTTCACTTGCTCGTTGATCTTCCTCTGTTTCTTCTTCTCCAATTCTGTGTCTGTCCAGAAACTGACAGTCGATATGGAACATCTGGTCCCCCCTTGGTTGGTACAATTGCCTTTGATATTGTTCAGTTAAAGCTGTAACAGTGATTGTTGATTTGATTCACTCTGATTCTTCATAACCAACACTTCTTTTCTTCTTCTCCACCACCAGTTATAAGTTGTATTTGATAGAGTTTTCTTCGTCCGGTTCTTCTCGTTGTGGACCTATCAGTATTCTTCAAAAGGTTATCTTCTAAGTTCTGTCCTTGAAATATCATCTTCTTACTTTTCTTCATCAGAACTCGAATATCTTGTCTCCTTCTTCGTTCAACTTTCATCAGAGATCAAGTCTCCAGTATCCTTCTTTCCTCTCTTGCCACTTCCTTCTGATCACAGAGTCATCTCCCATGCATGACCTCTCATCATCATCATCCTCTTCTCCTTAAGTTCCCAAACATCTCGGTTTTCTTCCGTCTTCTGGATTCATCTTCATCGTTGTTTCTGCTCGTATTCGTCTTCATCTCTGATGCCATAATCACCCTGCTGGATGATGTCTTTCTGCTGAATCCGTATGTGAGAAAGGTGTACTAACTTCTGCCATTAGTCTCTCCTAACACTACTCTAACCCTACTTTGATTACTTTGATTAAAAAATGACTATTTTAATCAATTTTCCCCTATACCAAGCCCTTTATATTCCTTTATTGTGAACTATCCTATTTTAGACTATTTAAGTTATATAGGCTTCCCCCTGTAATTCTTAATATAACCTAACAACTCCAAATAAATCCAAATAAGTCAATTAAAAATCCTGAATAATTAAAACCAATTTTTATTCCTATATCCTATGTCACCACCTTATCAATTAGTGTTGAGTATCTTACCACAGCCCATCAACTGCCAGTAAATGCAAGTTAGTCATCTTCAGACTACAATAACCATAAACAAAGCCTTTAACCCCTTGCTCTATAACCCCTAATTATCATAAATTTAAAGAATAATGTCAGTACCTGATTTCCAATCGAACTGCAATCCAGCCCAGTGATGCACATAGCCTCCAAAATGTAACTTTTATTGAAATAGAATTTGCCAAGCCCCTTGTAAAATCGTCATAACATCACATATCCTGTTAGGGAAAGATTTTGTAACCATAATCAGTACCAAAACCTTTTTTGACTTGATCCTCTGCCACGTGACGTGATCACTTCCTGTATCTCCTCGCTCCTCTCACTTAGCGTTCCTCTCATATGACAGAAGAACAAAGACACAACATAACATTTTAGTCGTTAATACAGTCACTGAGTATTTCCAACCATTCAATATTCGTTTGTTCTACATGATTCACTGTAAGACTTTAACTCAGGACTAATTATAGATCGCCCAAAAACCTTTTTATTTTATTTTAATCCGTTATTTAATTATTTAATTAAATGTATTATAATCCGCTACCATATATCTAATTTATAAATTCAATAGGCTACAAAACAAGTTTCATCTTTAACCAATCTTTAAACTAGAATACTCGTGCTAAAATCTCTCTGTCTGTGTGTTTCTCCGTCTCCCTGCAGCCCCCATGTGTTGTTTTGCAGAATCCCACGCATGCGCAAATATCATTTTAAAATTAAACGCATCCCCATACATTTACTAACGCCACCATTTTGTTTCGTCGACCGCATGTCGTAGATTTAGTGCCGTAAACCAAAACGTGTCCTAATCTCGTGTCATAAACTCCCCTTTCTATAGTGTAGTGTCGCAAAATTAAACGCATGCGCATAACCATTCAAAAATACTTTTCACCGTGGAAGAAAGATTCTCTCTTCTCTCTCCCCAAACAGAAAGAATAACAGCCAGCTGTAACTTCCCATTTCCCCCTTATAGTCAAACAACATTTAACAGCGCTCACAAAACATACAACCTGACTTACAGACAGTGACAAGTTTAAGAGACTTTAACCCATCGCAATGGAATCTCTAAGGATATCCGTTAGCATGTAGCACGCAACACAATTAGCATTCAACCTTAGCAGTTAGCTTAGCCTACGGTACATCGTGACACAAAACACAATTAGCACTAGCATCCACCATGATGTAACATGATTCACACTTTAGCCTTACAAAAATTAGCCTTTAGCCTCAAGCCTTAGCATTTAGCATTTCGCCACGATGTACCACGTGACCCGAACCATACAATCAAGCCTTAGCAACGAGGCACCACGTGGCCTGAAACAATCCAGCCTTAGCTTCAGCCTCTAGCCAACAGCGGCCTACTACACAAATCAATATCCTGCACCGTGGCCAAATAAATAATCGTCCAATTCTCTCCCCGTCTAACTTTTTGTTGCCTTGAAAGATGAATCTCATATCAAGCGGTTATCCCCAAACCAATTTCCCGTCGACCAGAGGCGGAGTATAACATAAATACACCAATTCACTTCATAATTCCCGCTTAAGAAATCAACCTGATTCAGTCTAACTAAGCCCAGGATTTGTAGCCCACTTAATAATAATAATAATTATTATTACAAGTCGCCTCGTTTCGAGGTCTTTTCCGTATTCCCGGTGCCCTAATTATGCAGATATCTCCCAACATATATTCTCTACCAATCCATTTGTACAATCCATTGTTGTAAACAGCGTTTACACATCAACCAAATTTAAAATATTTTCGTTCAGACTCCCAGTTAACAGCAACACCATACCTCAATAACGACCCAAGTACTTTTAACTGTGCACCGTCAAAGCCCTCTCCCCAATCAACGAAATGACTAGTGTCCAAAGTTTGTGAATAATCTCACCTTTAGCCGGCTTGAACAGTAGTCAACTCGCAAATCCAGGAAAGGGACCAATAACGATGCAATCAATATCTCAGCGGAGCCTCCATTTGTAGTATACGTCAATCGTAGGTGTTACCATTAATTAAAGAGTCTGCTCATACTGAACGTCGATCATAAGGTTTATTCAGATCACAAGCTTCAGCATGAGTAACAGGTGACATGACACCCGGAGAGACGCCTCAGAATGGCTGCTTGCTCTAACCTCTCCGTCATTTTCCCCCCTATTTATAAACAATGATGCCCCCTCTTCTGGCCAATCACCAGTCTCCCCTGTCTACAACCCACCTGTCTGTGGTATGTGGTATTACACCTAAAACATTGCCTTCTGATACTAACCTAAACAACATTCCTTGTTCCTTCAAAATAGTCATAATCTCAATACACGACACCCGGTTGATAAAGTGGAGCTCAGGGCGCCACTGCTAACTTAGCTCAGGGTAGGAAGACAGGGAGGCCCAATCAGGGAGCACCCAGTCAGGGAGGCCCAATCACCAGAAAATATCATCCAGGCCTACAACGTGCAGTGGGAGTTGACCCCACCCTGTGAGGTCAAGAGAAGATCCACAGGCAAAGACACCCGCGTGTGGAGTGAAGCTAGTAGGACCATACTACTTTAAGAAAAGGACTGTAAGAACTGTTAAATCCCCGTGGATTGATGAAGAAATGGTACGTTTCTGTAGTGATTCTTATGTTGTTGATGTAAATCATATTTGTTGGTCTGTGGTGAGTGATGAAGAGCAATCTGACGCTGCACTTGACACATTTATGAAATTGCTTATTCCAGTTACTAATAAGCATGCACCTATTAAGAAAAGGACTGTAAAAACTGTTCAATCCCTGTGGATTGATGAGGAATTGAAAAATTGTATGGTTGAGAGGGATGAGGCAAAAGGTATGGCAAATAAGTCTGGCAGCCACACTGATTGGCAAACCTACTGCAAATTAAGTAATCATGTGACTAAACAAAACAAAAAGAAGAAGAAACTACACCATGAAACAAAGATAAATGACATAAAGAATGATATTAAAACAGGTTTGGAGCGCCTTAAATGACATTTTGGGCAAAAAGGCAAACTCTGCGCTCCATCATTCATTGAATCAGATGGCTCATTCATCACAAAACCCACTGATATTGCCAACTACTTTAATGATTTTTTTCATTGGCAAGATTAGCAAATTTAGGCATGACATGCCAGCAACAAACGCTGACACTACACATCCCAGTATAACTGATCAAATTATGAAAGACAAGCATTGTAATTTTGAATTCCGTAAAGTTAGTGAGGAAGAGGTGACAAAATTATTGTTGTCTATCAACAATGACAAGCCACCGGGCTCTGACAACTTGGATGGAAAATTACTGAGGATAATAGCGGACGATATTGCCACTCCTATTTGCCATCTCTTCAATGTAAGCTTACAAAAAAGTGTGTGCTCTCAGGCCTGGAGGGAAGCAAAAATCATTCCGCTACCTAAGAATATTAAAGCCTCCTTTACTGCCTCAAATAGCCGACCAATCAGCCTGTTACCAACCCTTAGTAAACTTTAGGAAAAAATGGTGTTTGACCAGATACAATGCTATTTTACAGTAAACAAATTGACAACAGACTTTCAGCACGCTTATAGGGAAAGACATTCAACAAGCACTTACACAAATGACTGATGATTGGCTGAGAGAAATTGATAATAAAAAGATTGTGGGGGCTGTTTTGTTACACTTCAGGGCAGCTTGTGACATTATCGATCATAGTATGCTGCTGAAAGAAATGTATATGTTATACTGTGGATTGAGAGTTACCTGTCTAACAGAACACAGAGGGTGTTCTTTAATGGAAGCCTCTCCAACATAATCCAGGTAGAGTCAGGAATTCCCCAGGGCAGCTGTCTAGGCCCCTTACTTTTTCAATATTTACTAATGACCTTGCACTGGCTCTGAGTAAAGCCAGTGTGTCTATGTATGCGGATGACTCAACACTATACAGTGAGGGAAAAGGTATTTGATCCCCTGCTGATTTTGTAAACCTACCATTAAAATTATAGACTGATCATGTCTTTGTCAGTGGGCAAACGTACAAAATCAGCAGGGGATCAAATACTTTTTTCCCCTCACTGTACATGTCAGCTACTACAGCGACTGAAATGACTGCAACACTTAACAAACAGCTGAAGTCAGTTTCAGAATGGGTGGCAAGGAATAAGTTAGTCCTAAATATTACAAAAACTAAAAGCATTGTATTTGGGACAAATCATTCACTAAACCTCAACTAAATCTTGTAATGAATCATGTGGAAATTGAGCAAGTTGAGGAAACCAAACTGCTTGGAGTAACCCTGGATTGTAAACTTATGGTCAAAACATATTGATGCAATAGTAGCTAAAATAGGGAGAGGTCTGTCCATAATAAAGCGCTGCTCTGCCTTCTTAACAGCACTATCAACAAGGTAGGTCCTACAGGCCCCTGGTTTTGTCGCACCTGGACTACTGCCCAGTCATGTGGTCAGGTGCCACAAAGAGGGACTTAGACAATTACAACCAGAAGAGGTCGACCCTTAAATGTACATGTAGAACTAACATTAATAATGTGTTTATAATAAACATTAAATAGTGGCATTCAACATAATATTTATATTCAGACAACAATCTGTTGCATGAATCAAATCCTTTTAACAATCAGCACCTGTGTTTTCTCTGACATGGTCGAATAATACTGATGGGAACATTCCCGGTGTAGCTCAGTTGGTAGAGCATGGCGTTTGCAACCCCAGGGTTGTGGGTTCGATTTCCACGGGGGGGGGGGCAGTATGAAAATGTATGCACTCACTAACTGTAAGTCGCTCTGGATAAGAGCGTCTGCTAAAATGACTAAAATGTAAAATGTGGTGAATGTTTTTTCATGTCAACAACTTATCAATGTTATCAAATCAATGTCATCAAAAAAAATGTCATACACCTTTAGCTTGAAGACTAGTACACAAATTAACTCATTGAAACAACTAAATTCAAGAGGTTTCAAGGTTAGAAAAAAGAAAATGCACATTATATGAATCCATTTAGTAATTAAAATATTGCAATATTCAAATCATAATCAAATTAATTTTGCAATATCCAAATCATATATTTACATTTGAGTCATTTAGCAGACGTTCTTATCCAGGGCGACTTACAGGAGCAGTTAGGGTTCAGACGTTCTTATCCAGGGCGACTTACAGGAGCAGTTAGGGTTCAGACGTTCTTATCCAGGGCGACTTACAGGAGCAGTTAGGGTTCAGACGTTCTTATCCAGGGCGACTTACAGGAGCAGTTAGGGTTCAGACGTTCTTATCCAGGGCGACTTACAGGAGCAGTTAGGGTTCAGACGTTCTTATCCAGGGCGACTTACAGGAGCAGTTAGGGTTCAGACGTTCTTATCCAGGGCGACTTACAGGAGCAGTTAGGGTTCAGACGTTCTTATCCAGGGCGACTTACAGGAGCAGTTAGGGTTCAGACGTTCTTATCCAGGGCGACTTACAGGAGCAGTTAGGGTTCAGTGCCTTGCACAAAGGCACATCGACAGATTATATTCAAATTCAATCAAATTCATTTATATATCCAAATCATATATAGCAAATAAAATGTGAGAGGTTTCAAAGTTAGAATATAGAAATGTAAAACTCCATTCATCTATATACACTGCTCAAAAAAATAAAGGGAACACTAAAATTACACATGAATGAATGAAATAATCTTATTAAATACTTTTTCTTTACATAGTTGAATGTGCTGACAACAAAATCACACAAAAATTATCAATGGAAATCAAATGTATCAACCCATGGAGGTCTGGATTTGGAGTCACCCTCAAAATTTAAGTGGAAAACCACACTACAGGCTGATCCAACTTTGATGTAATGTCCTTAAAACAAGTCAAAATGAGGCTCAGTAGTGTGTGTGGCCTCAACGTGCCTGTATGACCTCCCTACAACGCCTGGGCATGCTCCTGATGAGGTGGCGGATGGTCTCCTGAGGGATCTCCTCCCAGACCTCATGAGGCTCAGTAGTGTGTATGGCCTCCACGTGCCTGTATGACCTTCCTACAACGCCTGGGCATGCTCCTGATGAGGTGGCGGATGGTCTCCTGAGGGATCTCCTCCCAGACCTCATGAGGCTCAGTAGTGTGTATGGCCTCCACGTGCCTGTATGACCTCCTACAACGACTGGGCATGCTCCTGATGAGGTGGCGGATGGTCTCCTGAGGGATCTCCTCCCAGACCTCATGAGGCTCAGTAGTGTGTATGGCCTCCACGTGCCTGTATGACCTCCTACAACGCCTGGGCATGCTCCTGATGAGGTGGCGGATGGTCTCCTGAGGGATCTCCTCCCAGACCTCATGAGGCTCAGTAGTGTGTGTGTGGCCTCCACGGGCCTGTATTACATTTACATTTTAGTCATTTAGCAGACGCTCTTATCCAGAGCGACTTACAGTTAGTGAGTGCATACATTATTATTTTATAAATATTTATTATTATTTTTATTTTTTCATACTGCCCCCCCGTGGGAATCAAACCCACAACCCTGGCGTTGCAAACGCCATGCTCTACCAACTGAGCTACATCCCTGCCGGCCATTCCCTCCCATACCCTGGACGACGCTGGGCCAATTGTGCGCCGCCCCATTACATTTTACATTTTAGTCATTTAGCAGACGCTCTTATCCAGAGCGACTTACATGAGCAATTAGGGTTAAGTGCCTTGCTTAAGGGCACATCGACAGATTTTTCACCTAATCGGCTCGGGGATTAGAACCAGCGACCTTTCGGTTACTGGCACAACGCTCTTACCCACTAAGCTACCAATGATCCCAAACACACCGCCCGGGCAACGAAGGAGTGGCTTCGTAAGAAGCATTTCAAGGTCCTGGAGTGGCCTAGCCAGTCTCCAGATCTCAACCCCATAGAAAATCTTTGGAGGGAGTTGAAAGTCCGTGTTGCCCAGCGACAGCCCCAAAACATCACTGCTCTAGAGGAGATCTGCATGGAGGAATGGGCCAAAATACCAGCAACAGTGTGTGAAAACCTTGTGAAGACTTACAGAAAACGTTTGAACTGTGTCATTGCCAACAAAGGGTATATAACAAAGTATTGAGAAACTTTTGTTATTGACCAAATACTTATTTTCCACCATAATTTGCAAATAAATTCATTAAAAATCCTACAATGTGATTTTCTGGATTTTTTCCCCTCATTTTGTCTGTCATAGTTGACGTGTACCTATGATGAAAATTACAGGCCTCTCTCATCTTTTTAAGTGGGAGAGCTTGCAGAATTGGTGGCTGACTAAATACTTTTTTTCCCCCACTGTATAATACAATAAACACATGTAATATATCTAATAATATGATTTAATGTATTAATTATATATTTATAATATAATAAACATGTAATATAGCTAATAATATGTATTAATTATATATTTATAATATAATAAACATGTAATATAGCTAATAATATGTATTAATTATATATTTATAATACAATAAACATGTAATATATCTAATAATATGATTTAATGTATTAATTATATATTTATAATACAATAAACATGTAATATATCTAATAATATGATTTCATGTGGCATGAACAAAAACACTAATTTATGATTTCATTTACATTTCATTTACATTTAGCAACAATATCCAAATCATATCCAAATGAATCAGAGTATATATTATTATCTAGTTGTATCCAATCATCAAAGCTCCTAATACTAAATACATATTTTTAAATATTTAATCTGATTTTAGACGTCATCATGTCTCCTGATGAAAACTATTTTAATGATTTCATATAAACAATATGATTTAATGTGGCATAAACACAAACTCTCAGTCAAAAAACATAAGTCAGAACACAGCCTCTCTATTCTCTCATGGGATTTCAGGTCCTCTGACTGGGAAAATGTCTTTCCACAATGAGAGCAGTGATATGTCTTCTCCTCCTGTGTTTTAGTATGTTGGTAGGGCTTTTCTCCTGTGTGTGTTCTCTCATGCTTTTTCAGGCCCCATGATCGGGTAAATCTCTTTCCACACTGGGAGCATTGGAAGGGCTTTTCTCCTGTGTGTATTCCTTCATGTCTTTTCAGGCACCCTGAATGTTTAAAACCCTTTCCACAGTGGGAACAGTGGAAAGGCTTTTTTCCTGTGTGTGTCTTCTTGTGCCTGTTCAGGCTCGCTAAATGGTTAAAACTATTTCCACATTGGGAACATTGGAAAGGCTTCTCTCCAGAGTGTATTCTCTCGTGTGCTGTCAGGTTCAATAATACAGTAAATCTCTTTCCACACTGAGCGCAGTGGTAGGTCTTCCCCCCCTGCTGTGTGTATTAATTTATGCTTATTCAGGTTTCCTATCTGGGTGAAACGCTTATCACACTGGGAACATTGGTAAGGCTTTTCTCCCGTGTGTTCCATGTCATGACGTTTTTTAGGTTCCCTAACCTAGAAAAACGTATCCCACACTGGGAGCAGTGGTGTCGTCTCACTGGTTTGGACATCTCTGGCTCTCCTGAAGGACTCTTTCCGCTGTCAGAGTGAGAGACTGGTCTCTCTCCTGCCAAAGACAAACATGGTATTTAGTTCAACAGAGAGACCTGAATTTTTACGCTGCTGCTACTCTGTTAAGTATTTATGCATAGTCACTTTAACTCTACCCACATGTACATATTACCTCAACTACCTCAACTAGCCGGTGCCCCCGCACATTGACTATGCAACGGTACCCCCCTGTATATATAGCCTCCCTACTGTCACTTTATTTTACTGTATATATAGCCTCCCTACTGTCACTTTATTTTACTTCTGCTCTTTTTTTCTCAACACTTTTTTTGTTTTTGTTTTATTCTTACTTTTTTGTTTAAAATAAATGCACTGTTGGTTAAGGGCTGTAAGTAAGCATTTCACTGTAATGTCTGCACCTGTTGTATTTGGCGCATGTGACCAATACAATTTGATTTGATTTGATTTGATTTGAATGATGCCCAACACATGATAAAACGGTCTTCCTATGAGGTTGAATCTGGACCAGATCGCTCAGTAAAAGAACATGGTATTTAGTTCAACAGAGAGACCTGAATGATGACATGATAAAACGGTCTTCCTATGAGGTTGAATCTGGACCAGATCGCTCAGTAAAAGAACATGGTATTTAGTTCAACAGAGAGACCTGAATGATGACATGATAAAACGGTCTTCCTATGAGGTTGAATCTGGACCAGATCGCTCAGTAAAAGAACATGGCATTTAGTTCAACAGAGAGACATGATAAAACGGTCTTCCTATGAGGTTGAATCTGGACCAGATCGCTCAGTAAAAGAACATGGTATTTAGTTCAACAGAGAGACCTGAATGATGACATGATAAAACGGTCTTCCTATGAGGTTGAATCTGGACCAGATCGCTCAGTAAAAGAACATGGTATTTAGTTCAACAGAGAGACCTGAATGATGACATGATAAAACGGTCTTCCTATGAGGTTGAATCTGGACCAGATCGCTCAGTAAAAGAACATGGCATTTAGTTCAACAGAGAGACATGATAAAACGGTCTTCCTATGAGGTTGAATCTGGACCAGATCGCTCAGTAAAAGAACATGGTATTTAGTTCAACAGAGAGACATGATAAAACGGTCTTCCTATGAGGTTGAATCTGGACCAGATCGCTCAGTAAAAGAACATGGTATTTAGTTCAACAGAGAGACCTGAATGATGCCATGATAAAACGGTCTTCCTATGAGGTTGAATCTGGACCAGATCGCTCAGTAAAAGAACATGGTATTTAGTTCAACAGAGAGACCTGAATGATGCCATGATAAAACGGTCTTCCTATGAGGTTGAATCTGGACCAGATCGCTCAGTAAAAGAACATGGTATTTAGTTCAACAGAGAGACCTGAATGATGACATGATAAAACGGTCTTCCTATGAGGTTGAATCTGGACCAGATCAGTAAAAGAACATGGTATTTAGTTCAACAGAGAGACCTGAATGATGCCATGATAAAACGGTCTTCCTATGAGGTTGAATCTGGACCAGATCGCTCAGTAAAAGAGCATGGTATTTAGTTCAACAGAGAGACATGATAAAACGGTCTTCCTATGAGGTTTAATCTGGACCAGATCGCTCAGTAAAAGAGCATGGTATTTAGTTCAACAGAGAGACATGATAAAACGGTCTTCCTATGAGGTTGAATCTGGACCAGATCGCTCAGTAAAAGAACATGGTATTTAGTTCAACAGAGAGACCTGAATGATGACATGATAAAACGGTCTTCCTATGAGGTTGAATCTGGACCAGATCGCTCAGTAAAAGAACATGGTATTTAGTTCAACAGAGAGACCTGAATGATGACATGATAAAACGGTCTTCCTATGAGGTTGAATCTGGACCAGATCGCTCAGTAAAAGAACATGGTATTTAGTTCAACAGAGAGACATGATAAAACGGTCTTCCTATGAGGTTGAATCTGGACCAGATCGCTCAGTAAAAGAACATGGTATTTAGTTCAACAGAGAGACCTGAATGATGCCATGATAAAACGGTCTTCCTATGAGGTTGAATCTGGACCAGATCGCTCAGTAAAAGAACATGGTATTTAGTTCAACAGAGAGACCTGAATGATGCCATGATAAAACGGTCTTCCTATGAGGTTGAATCTGGACCAGATCGCTCAGTAAAAGAACATGGTATTTAGTTCAACAGAGAGACCTGAATGATGACATGATAAAACGGTCTTCCTATGAGGTTGAATCTGGACCAGATCAGTAAAAGAACATGGTATTTAGTTCAACAGAGAGACCTGAATGATGCCATGATAAAACGGTCTTCCTATGAGGTTGAATCTGGACCAGATCGCTCAGTAAAAGAGCATGGTATTTAGTTCAACAGAGAGACATGATAAAACGGTCTTCCTATGAGGTTTAATCTGGACCAGATCGCTCAGTAAAAGAGCATGGTATTTAGTTCAACAGAGAGACATGATAAAACGGTCTTCCTATGAGGTTGAATCTGGACCAGATCGCTCAGTAAAAGAACATGGTATTTAGTTCAACAGAGAGACCTGAATGATGACATGATAAAACGGTCTTCCTATGAGGTTGAATCTGGACCAGATCGCTCAGTAAAAGAACATGGTATTTAGTTCAACAGAGAGACATGATAAAACGGTCTTCCTATGAGGTTGAATCTGGACCAGATCGCTCAGTAAAAGAACATGGTATTTAGTTCAACAGAGAGACATGATAAAACGGTCTTCCTATGAGGTTGAATCTGGACCAGATCGCTCAGTAAAAGAGCATGGTATTTAGTTCAACAGAGAGACATGATAAAACGGTCTTCCTATGAGGTTGAATCTGGACCAGATCGATCAGTAAAAGAGCAGAGTGGCTGTAGTGATTTATAGGCCAATAAAACATTATTTTTTTTAAACGTGACCGTTGTTATGCATTTATTAGCCCTAACGAATAAATAGCCTAGTCGGTATAGGCTACATTATAGGCTCCCAGTATAGGCTCCCTCACGACGCCAGGACAGCGGAGTCACTCACCACCTTCCGGAGACACTTGAAACCCCACCTCTTTAAGGAACACCTGGGATAGGATAAAGTAATCCTTCTACCCCCCCCCCCCCCCCCCCCCTTACCCAACCCCCCCCAAAAAAAAAAAAAAAAAAACATTGTAAAGTGGTTAACCCACTGGCTATAAGGTGTATGCACCAACTTGTAAGTCGCTCTGGATAAGAGCATCTGCTAAATGACGTAAATGTAAATGTAATTATAAAGGTCGACTCAGGGCACGGAAAACGGTCCAACTGTGCCTTTGGTGGCTCATCGACGTGTCATTTCTGTTCATGCGCAACGCGACTGACGTAGCTAGTTTATTAGCTAAGATTAGCCACTGTAGCTAGCCAGTAACTCCTCCAGTATGTGTTGACGTTCATCTAACAGGATGTGTTTGGGACGGTAGCCGTAGCGATCAGAGGTAAGAAACGGCACTTCTGTAGCCAAATATCTTATTCATCCATTTCTGTTTTAAAATGGCCTCCTGGTATGACCTGGTTTAAACGGCCTCCTGGTATGACCTGGTTTAAATGGCCTGGTATGGTATGACCTGGTTTAAATGGCCTCCTGGTATGACCTGGTTTAAATGGCCTCCTGGTATGACCTGGTTTAAATGGCCTCCTGGTATGACCTGGTTTAAATGGCCTCCTGGTATGACCTGGTTTAAATGGCCTGGTATGATGGTGCATTTGATCAGCTATACAGTTTAAAGCCGTTCGTTTGATGGCCTGGTATGATGGTGCATTTGATCAGCTATACAGTTTAAAGCCGTTCGTTTGATGGCCTGGTATGATGGTGCATTTGATCAGCTATACAGTTTAAAGCTGTTCGTTTGATGGCCTGGTATGATGGTGCATTTGATCAGCTATACAGTTTAAAGCCGTTCGTTTGATGGCCTGGTATGATGGTGCATTTGATCAGCTATACAGTTTAAAGCCGTTCGTTTGATGGCCTGGTATGATGGTGCATTTGATCAGCTATACAGTTTAAAGCCGTTCGTTTGATGGCCTGGTATGATGGTGCATTTGATCAGCTATACAGTTTAAAGCCGTTCATTTGATGGCCTGGTATGATGGTGCATTTGATCAGCTATACAGTTTAAAGCCGTTCGTTTGACCTTTACATACGTCATTGTTATTTGCTGCTAGACTTAAAAAAGGGACAATCTGCTGTTCAAACAACAACAAAGTGGTCACCCTGCCACTGTTTTGCTATATACTGTAGGATGGGGGTTTGACCAATGTAACCACTCTCACATGAATTGACAGAGCTCTGGATGCAAGTGCAACAGGAGTCAGTGAACAGCGATGAATATTCACCAAATCACCCCTCTCACATGAATAGACAGAGCTCTGGATGCAAGTGCAACAGGAGTCAGTGAACAGCGATGAATATTCACCAAATCACCCCTCTCACATGAATAGACAGAGCTCTGGATGCAAGTGCAACAGGAGTTAGTGAACAGTGATGAATATTCACCAAATCACCCCCTTTTCCTTAATTATTTAACCTTTATTTGATTTAAACAGGGAGTCATTTTGAGATCCTTTTCCAATGAGTCCTGTAATAAAAAACACATAATAAATACCAAATGTAATCGATAAATGCTAATACAATCAAAACATAACAACGTACAATATTACAAGCAATTGAAGAACAAACACATTCCTCAACATTGAGGTCCTCCATTAACAGCTTGAACTGCTCTGGAGGCACCAGAGAACATTTACCTCATTTACATTGACGTAATTTAGCAGACGCTCTTATCCAGAGCCACTTACAAATTGGTGCATTCACCTAATGATAGCCAGTGGGACAACCACTTTACAATTATTATTTGTTTTTGTCATTTAAAAAAAAAGTTTTAGTATTTTAGTATTTTTATTTTTCATCTTATTTTAGTTGTTAATTTTTTAGAGTATATGTTTAATTTTCATTTGTTATATATATATATATAGTTGTTTTATTTTTATTGTTTATTTTTTTGCGTTTAAAAAATATATATTATTATTATAAAAATAAAGTGGGGGTGGGGTGGGGTAGAATGATTATTTTTATACTATCCCAGGTATTCCTTAAAGAGGTAGGGTGTCAAGTGTCTCCGGAAGGTGGTCAGTGACTCCGCTGTCCTGGCGTCGTGAGGGAGCCTGGTTCCACCATTGGGGCGCCAGAGCAGCGAACAGTTTTGACTGGGCTGAGCGGGAACTGTGCTTCCGCAGAGAACCAAGGTGCAGAGAGCTCTGCAGAACATTCCACACACAGAGCTTAACGCAGGGAATTAGAAAAAGGGGGACATTCCTAGTTAACACTTGAACCGCTGGGCCTCGATGGACCCCACTTCATTCTGACTGCAACATTCTAACAGTGTAATTAATATATTTCATATATGCTATTGCATTTTGAATGCCTTGGGTAACGATTTGTATTTTTATTTCAAATAAGACAATAGCATTTTCATTAGATTATGTTACTGTAGGCCAGGGTTTCCCCAAACTCGGTCCTGGGGCGCCCCCTGGGTGCACGGTTTGGTTATTGCCCTAGCACTGTACAGCTGATTAAAATAACCAACTCATCATAAAGTTTTGATTATTGCAATCAGCTGTGTAGTGCGAAAGCAAAAACAAAAAAACGTGCACCCAGGACAACCTGTGACAACCTTGAGAGTGTTGGTGAACGGATGATCTCCGTATGTGTATTTCCCACCGTAAAGCATGGAGGTGGTGGTGTTATGGTGTGGGGGTGCTTTGCTGGTGACACTGTGTGATTTATTTAAAAATTCAAGGCACACTTGACCAGCATGGCTACCACAGCATTCTGTAGCGGTACGCCATCCCATCTGGTTTGATCTTAGTGGGACTATCATTTGTTTTTCAACAGGACAAAGACCCAACACATCTCTAGGTAAGGGCAGATGACCTGGCCTCCACAATCCCCCGACCTCAACCCAATTGAGATGGTCAAGCTCAATTTTAGTCTCATCTGACTCAATTTTAGTACCTTCTTCCATATGTATGGGGAGTCTCACACATTCCTTTTGGTGAACACCAAACGTGTTTGCTTATTTGTTTCTTCAAGCAATGGCTTTTTTTCTGGCCACTCTTCCGTAAAGCCCAGCTCTTTGGAGTGTATGGCCTAAAGTGGTCCTATGGACAGATTCTCCAATCTCTGCTGTGGAGCTTTGCAGCTCCATCAGAGTTATCTTTGGTCTCTTTGTCGATTAATTAATATCACAGTGCCATCCGTTTTGTCTCCAAAGCCCCATACACTACCCACCACTGTGACCTGTACGCTCTTGTTGGCTGGTCCTCACTACATGTTCGTCGTCAAACCCACTGGCTCCAGGCCATCTATAAATCACTGCTAGGCAAATCCTCGCCTTATCTTAGCTCATTGGTCACCATAGCAACACCCACTCGTAGTCTGCGCTCCAGCAGGTATATCTCACTGGTCACCCCCAAAGCCAACACCTCCTTTGGCCGCTATTCCTTCCAGTTCTCTGCTGCCAATGACTGGAACGAATTGCAAAAATCTCTGAAGCTGGAGACTTATCTCCCTCACTAACTTTAAGCATCAGTTGTCAGAGCACCTTACCGATCACTGCACCTGTACACAGCCCATCTGAAATTAGCCCACCCAAATACCTCATCCCTATATTGTTATTTATTTTGCTCATTTGCACCCCAGTATCTCTATTTGCACATAATCTCTTGCACATCTATCATTCCAGTGTTAATACTAAATTGTAATTATTTTGCACTATAGCCTATTTATTGCCTTACCTCCATATATTGCTACATTTGCACACACTGTATATATATTTTCTGTTGTATTTTTTGACTATGTTTTTTTACCCCATATGTAACTCTGTGTTGTTGTTTTTAATCGCACTGCTTTGCTTTATCTTGGCCAGGTCATAGTTGTAAATGAGAACTTGTTCTCAACTGGCTTACCTGGTTAAATAAAGGTTAAATAAAATAAAATAAAAAATAGATGGTTTGGGATGAGTCGGACGGTAGAGTGAAGGAAAAGCAGCCAACAAGTGCTAAGCATATGTGGGAACTCCTTCAAGACGGTTGGAAAAGCATTTCAGGTGAAGCTGGTTGAGAAAATGCCAAGATCGTGCAAAGCTGTCATCAAGGCAAAGGGTGGCTATTTTGAAGAATCTCAAATATAAAATATTTTTTTTGATTTGTTTAACACTTTTTTGGTTACTACATGATTCCATGTGTTATTTCATAGTTTTGATGTCTTCGCTATTATTCTACAATGTATAAAATAGTAAAAATAAAGAAAAACCCTTGAATGAGTAGGTGTCCCCAAACCTTTCACTTTACATATACAAATACATTGCATCAACATGTTTAGACCATGACAGGTTACAATCCAGTGTTACACTAAGCAGCTTAGTCTCCTCAACTTGCTTAATTTCCACATGATTAATTACAATATTTAGTTGAGGTTTAGTGAACGTTTGTCCCAAATACAATGCTTTTAGTTTTTGAAATATTTAATACTAGTTTATTTCTTGCCACCCATTCTAAAACTGACTGCAGCTCTTTGTTAGGTGTTGCAGTGATTTCACTTTCTGTAGTAGCTGACGTGTATAATGTTGAGTCATCAGCATACATAGACATACAGGCTTTACTCTGTGCAGTGGCAGGTCATTAGTAAAGATTGAAAAGTAAGGGGCCCAGACAACTACCCTGGGGAATGCCTGACTGAAGTCTAACAAAACAGCTTCTTCTTATACATTTCTTTGCCCAACATTTCATTTAAGGTGCTCCTAAGCTTTTTACTATTATCCTTTATATAATTTATCTCTGTTTCATAGTACAGTTTCTTATTTTTGTTTAGTTTTTTCACCTTATTTCTCAATTTATAGTTTGTTTGACGATCAGCTGTGTAGCCAGACTTATTTGTCATTCCTTTTGCCTCAATCAATCAATCAATCAATTTTATTTTATATAGCCCATCTTACATCAGCTAATATCTCGAAGTGCTGTACAGAAACCCAGCCTAAAACCCCAAACAGCTAGTAATGCAGGTGTAGAAGCACGGTGGCTAGGAAAAACTCCCTAGAAAGGCGAAAACCTAGGAAGAAACCTAGAGAGGAACCAGGCTATGAGGGGTGGCCAGTCCTCTTCTGGCTGTGCCGGGTGGAGATTATAACAGAACCATGCCAAGATGTTCAAAAATGTTCATAAGTGACAAGCATGGTCAAATAATAATCAGGAATAAATCTCAGTTGGCTTTTCATAGCCGATCATTAAGAGTTGAAAACAGCAGGTCTGGGACAGGTAGGGGTTCCATAACCGCAGGCAGAACAGTTGAAACTGGAATAGCAGCAAGGCCAGGCGGACTGGGGACAGCAAGGAGTCACCACGGCCGGTAGTCCCGACGTATGGTCCTAGGGCTCAGGTCTCTCAGTTGGCTTTTCATAGCCGATCATTAAGAGTTGAAAACAGCAGGTCTGGGACAGGTAGGGGTTTCGTAGCCGCAGGCAGAACAGTTGAAACTGGAATAGCAGCAAGGCCAGGCGGACTGGGGACAGCAAGGTGTCATCATGCCCGGTAGTCCTGACGTATGGTCCTAGGGCTCAGGTTCTCAGAGAGAAAGAGAGAACGAGAGAATTAGAGAGAGCATACTTAAATTCACACAGGACACTGGATAAGACAGGAGAAGTACTCCAGGTATAACCAACTAACCCCAGCCCCCCGACACATAAACTACTGCAGCATAAATACTGGAGGCTGAGACAGGAGCGGTCCGGAGACACTCATCCCGCTCAACCATACCATTTTTATATTCATCATCAATCCACCGGGATTTAACATTTTTTTGTCATTTTCTTAATGGGTGCATGCTTATTAGTAACTGGAATAAGACATTTCATAAATGTGCAGCGTCTGGTTGCTCCTCATTACACACCACAGACCTGCAAATATTCTTTACATCATCAACATATGAATCACTACAAAACTTATTGTATGACCTCTTATACACTATATTAGGCCCAGCCTTTGGAACTTTGGTTTTCCTAGATATGGCTAGTATATTGTGATCACTACATCCGATGGATTTGGATACTGCTTTAAAGCAAATTTTGCAGCATTAGTAAAGATGCGATCAATACATGTTGATGATTTCATTCCTGTGCTGTTTGTAACTACCCTGGTAGGTTGACTGATAACCTGAACCAGGTTGCAGGCACTGGTTACAGTTTGAGGCTTTTTCTTCAGTTGGACAGCTTGATGAAAGCCAGTCAATATTTAGGTCACCCAGAGAATATACCTCTCTGTTGATATCACAAACATTACCAAGCAAGGCTTGCAATTAACTTTTTTATCCACTTGTCCTTAATGATATTGTACTTGTCCGAAAGCTCAAGGTACTTGTCCCAAAACAGGTCTGTAACACCATAGGGCCAAAAAGGAGACTGAAAATGCAACGAACCACTTCATTAAATAACCTTCATTATTATCACTGGAATTGACAAGGCACTTAACCCCCCACAAAGTAAAATACTGCACTGATAAAAACACATGTCGTCCGTCAACCCTCCATCTGGAGAGCTACTGGGTGTGCAGGCTTTTTATCCATCCCTGCTCAAAACACACCAGTCCGCTTATCAAGGTCCTGTTGAGCAGCTGATTTTTTTTTTACAATGTGGTGTGTTAGAGCAGAGCTGGAGCAAAAGCCTGCACACACAGTAACTCTTGTGGAATCTCCTGGAGGATGGTTGACCACCCTGCAACATTACAATTACAACCAAATACTTTTTATGTCTTTATAAAATAATTCCCTCATTCAATGAACCAGGGATCCAATGGCTACGGTGTGCGAGGTAGCTAACTAAGATGTTGATCTATCTGTAGGTTAATATAGACAGTGTTCAGGGGAGATCTTGACAGCATAGGAGTTAGGCTACTTGTCAATTAGACTATACTAATAATATTTATTTTACTTTGTCAGTATTACATTGCCTAGTATTGAATAGAGGAGAATCCTAGCCAATTTTGAGGCTTGAGAGACGGTTTAACATCCGGAGTACGGGAGCATTGGTTTCTCCAACTGCAACACCTGTATCCAACTGCCTGTCGGCCATTTTGCGGTTATATACGAGCATATTTTAGGACATCAGACATGACAATAATGCTAATAGCTACATAGTTAACTAGCGTTTTAGCCTATTCAAAACCTATTGTGTAGTGTTGATGGTTAAAACCTATTGTGTAGTGTTGATGGTTAAAACCTATTGTGTAGTGTTGATGGTTAAAACCTATTGTGTAGTGTTGATGGTTAAAACCTATTGTGTAGTGTTGATGGTTATCTAGTTAGTCTGTTGTGTATCATTACTTTACCTGCTGTGGAATGTCACTCTCTCTCCCCTCTGACAACAGCCCACTGGCAACAGCCCTCTGGCAACAGCCCTCTGGCAACAGCCCTCTGGCAACAGCCCTCTGGCAACAGCCCTCTGGCAACAGCCCTCTGGCAACAGCCCTCTGGCACACACAAACAGGTGATGGACACCAGCTTTTCAAGGATGGTCATTGCTGACCAAAAATGAGCTTGAACTGGGCAAATAACTCACTAACTAGCAATGAATCTCAACAAATGTGAACACGATGCTAGCCTGCTTTGATCTAAAAAAAACGCATCTCGTGACTGAAGACCGCTTCTGCCTGTCAATTGCAGGCCTACAATAATTACGCTCCAATGTGCTGTGAGATCTGTCAATGCAGGTCTACAATAATTACGCCTCAATCACAGCTACAGCATCATTGCGCAAAATGCTACGCAGCATCATTTGGATATGTATGCAACAAAAGTTCAACATTCACCTTCTGCTACTATTTCTGTCAAGCCGTCTATACATACAGATTGACACATACCTTCGATAAATCCAACATATGCACCACACAGAACGCACTGCAACTGCCTCCGCAACACGATGCTGCAAGGCTCAGACTGGAAACAGAGCATGAGGTCAAAGCTGCACCATCATCAAAGGTCTAAGGGAGTCTTAGAGATGAAGCACAACTTTTTATTAAAGGAAAGTTCCATATAGTGCTATTCCTAGTGTTTGGTATACTCAGTGTAGTGCTGTAGTGTTTGGTATACTCAGTGTAGTGCTGTAGTGTTTGGTATACTCAGTGTAGTGCTGTAGTGTTTGGTATACTCAGTGTAGTGCTGTAGTGTTTGGTATACTCAGTGTAGTGCTGTAGTGTTTGGTATACTCAGTGTAGTGCTGTAGTGTTTGGTATACTCAGTGTAGTGCTGTAGTGTTTGGTATACCCAGTGTAGTACTGTAGTGTTTGGTATACTCAGTGTAGTGCTGTAGTGTTTGGTATACCCAGTATAGTGCTGTAGTGTTTGGTATACTCAGTGTAGTGCTGTAGTGTTTGGTATACTCAGCGTATAGTTTGGTATACTCAATGTAGTGCTGTAATGTTTGGTATACTCAGTCTAGTGCTGTAGTGTTTGGTATACTCAGTGTAGTGCTGTAGTGTTTGATATACCCAGTGTAGTGCTGTAGTGTTTGGTATACTCAGTGTAGTGCTGTAGTGTTTGGTATACCCAGTGTAGTGCTGTAGTGTTTGGTATACTCAGTGTAGTGATGTAGTGTTTGGTATACTCAGCGTAGAGTTTGGTATACTCAGTGTAGTGCTGTAGTGTTTGGTATACTCAGTGTAGTGTTTGGTATACCCAGTGTAGTGCTGTAGTGTTTGGTATACCCAGTGTAGTGCTGTAGTGTTTGGTATACCCAGTGTAGTGCTGTAGTGTTTGGTATACCCAGTGTAGTGCTGTAGTGTTTGGTATACCCAGTGTAGTGCTGTAGTGTTTGGTATACCCAGTGTAGTGCTGTAGTGTTTGGTATACCCAGTGTAGTGCTGTAGTGTTTGGTATACCCAGTGTAGTGCTGTAGTGTTTGGTATACCCAGTGTAGTGCTGTAGTGTTTGGTATACTCAGTGTAGTGCTGTAGTGTTTGGTATACCCAGTGTAGTGCTGTAGTGTTTGGTATACTCAGTGTAGTGTTTGGTATACTCAGTGTAGTGCTGTATTGTTTGGTATACTCAGTGTAGTGCTGTAATGTTTGGTATACCCAGTGTAGTGCTGTAGTGTTTGGTATACTCAGTGTAGTGCTGTAGTGTTTGGTATACTCAGTGTAGTGTTTGGTATACTCAGTGTAGTGCTGTATTGTTTGGTATACTCAGTGTAGTGCTGTAATGTTTGGTATACCCAGTGTAGTGCTGTAGTGTTTGGTATACTCGGTGTAGTGGTGTAGTGTTTGGTATACTCAGTGTAGTGCTGTAGTGTTTGGTATACTCAGTGTAGGGCTGTAGTGTTTGGTATACTCAGTGTAGTGCTGTAGTGTTTGATATACCCAGTGTAGTGCTGTAGTGTTTGGTATACCCAGTGTAGTGCTGTAGTGTTTGGTATACTCAGTGTAGTGCTGTAGTGTTTGGTATACTCAGTGTAGTGCTGTAGTGTTTGGTATACTCAGTGTAGTGTTTGGTATACTCAGTGTAGTGCTGTAATGTTTGGTATACCCAGTGTAGTGCTGTAGTGTTTGGTATACTCAGTGTAGTGCTGTAGTGTTTGGTATACTCAGTGTAGTGTTTGGTATACTCAGTGTAGTGCTGTATTGTTTGGTATACTCAGTGTAGTGCTGTAATGTTTGGTATACCCAGTGTAGTGCTGTAGTGTTTGGTATACTCGGTGTAGTGGTGTAGTGTTTGGTATACTCAGTGTAGTGCTGTAGTGTTTGGTATACTCAGTGTAGGGCTGTAGTGTTTGGTATACCCAGTGTAGTGCTGTAGTGTTTGGTATACCCAGTGTAGTGCTGTAGTTTTTGGTATACTCAGTGTAGTGCTGTAGTGTTTGGTATACTCAGTGTAGTGTTTGGTATACTCAGTGTAGTGCTGTAGTGTTTGGTATACCCAGTGTAGTGCTGTAGTGTTTGGTATACCCAGTGTAGTGCTGTAGTGTTTGGTATACCCAGTGTAGTGCTGTAGTTTTTGGTATACTCAGTGTAGTGCTGTAGTGTTTGGTATACTCAGTGTAGTGTTTGGTATACTCAGTGTAGTGCTGTAGTGTTTGGTATACCCAGTGTAGTGCTGTAGTGTTTGGTATACCCAGTGTAGTGCTGTAGTGTTTGGTATACTCAGTGTAGTGCTGTAGTGTTTGGTATACTCAGTGTAGTGCTGTAGTGTTTGGTATACTCAGTGTAGTATTTGGTATACTCAGTGTAGTGCTGTATTGTTTGGTATACTCAGTGTAGTGTTTGGTATACTCAGTGTAGTGCTGTAGTTTTTGGTATACTCAGTGTAGTGCTGTAGTGTTTGGTATACTCAGTGTAGTGCTGTAGTTTGTGGTATACCCAGTGTAGTGCTGTAGTGTTTGGTATACTCAGTGTAATGTTTGGTATACTCAGTGTAGTGTTTGGTATACCCAGTGTAGTGCTGTAGTGTTTGGTATACCCAGTGTAGTGCTGTAGTGTTTGGTATACCCAGTGTAGTGCTGTAGTGTTTGGTATACCCAGTGTAGTGCTGTAGTGTTTGGTATACCCAGTGTAGTGCTGTAGTGTTTGGTATACTCAGTGTAGTGCTGTAGTGTTTGGTATACTCAGTGTAGTGCTGTAGTGTTTGGTATACTCAGTGTAGTGTTTGGTATACTCAGTGTAGTGCTGTAGTGTTTGGTATACTCAGTGTAGTGCTGTAGTGTTTGGTATACTCAGTGTAGTGCTGTAGTGTTTGGTATACTCAGTGTAGTATTTGGTATACTCAGTGTAGTGCTGTATTGTTTGGTATACTCAGTGTAGTGTTTGGTATACTCAGTGTAGTGCTGTAGTTTTTGGTATACTCAGTGTAGTGCTGTAGTGTTTGGTATACTCAGTGTAGTGCTGTAGTGTGTGGTATACCCAGTGTAGTGCTGTAGTGTTTGGTATACCCAGTGTAGTGCTGTAGTGTTTGGTATACTCAGTGTAGTGCTGTAGTGTTTGGTATACTCAGTGTAGAGCTGTAGTGTTTGGTATACTCAGTGTAGTGCTGTAGTGTTTGGTATACCCAGTGTAGTACTGTAGTGTTTGGTATACTCAGTGTAGTGTTTGGTATACTCAGTGTAGTGTTTGGTATACTCAGTGTAGTGCTGTAGTGTTTGGTATACTCAGTGTAGTGCTGTAGTGTTTGGTATACTCAGTGTAGTGCTGTAGTGTTTGGTATACCCAGTGTAGTGCTGTAGTGTTTGGTATACTCAGTGTAGTGCTGTAGTGTTTGGTATACCCAGTGTAGTGCTGTAGTGTTTGGTATACTCAGTGTAGTGCTGTAGTGTTTGGTATACTCAGTGTAATGTTTGGTATACTCAGTGTAGTGCTGTAGTGTTTGGTATACCCAGTGTAGTGCTGTAATGTTTGGTATACTCAGTGTAGTGCTGTAGTGTTTGGTATACTCAGTGTAATGTTTGGTATACTCAGTGTAATGTTTGGTATACCCAGTGTAGTGCTGTAGTGTTTGGTATACCCAGTGTAGTGCTGTAGTGTTTGGTATACCCAGTGTAGTGCTGTAGTGTTTGGTATACCCAGTGTAGTGCTGTAGTGTTTGGTATACTCAGTGTAGTGCTGTAGTGTTTGGTATACCCAGTGTAGTGCTGTAGTGTTTGGTATACCCAGTGTATTGCTGTCGTGTTTGGTATACTCAGTGTAGTACTGTAGTGTTTGGTATACTCAGTGTAGTGTTTGGTATACTCAGTGTAGTGCTGTAGTGTTTGGTATACTCAGTGTAGTACTGTAGTGTTTGGTATACTCAGTGTAGTGCTGTAGTGTTTGGTATACCCAGTGTAGTGTTTGGTATACTCAGTGTAGTGTTGTAATGTTTGGTATACTCAGTGTAGTGCTGTAGTGTTTGGTATACCCAGTGTAGTGCTGTAGTGTTTGGTATACTCAGTGTAGTGTTTGGTATACTTAGTATAGTGCTGTAATGTTTGGTATACTCAGTGTAGTGTTTGGTATACTCAGTGTAGTGTTGTAATGTTTGGTATACTCAGTGTAGTGCTGTAGTGTTTGGTATACCCAGTGTAGTGCTGTAGTGTTTGGTATACTCAGTGTAGTGTTTGGTATACTCAGTGTAGTGCTGTAATGTTTGGTATACTCAGTGTAGTGCTGTAGTGTTTGGTATACCCAGTGTAGTGCTGTAGTGTTTGGTATACCCAGTGTAGTGCTGTAGGGTTTGGTATACCCAGTGTAGTGCTGTAGTGTTTGGTATACTCAGTGTAGTGCTGTAGTGTTTGGTATACTCAGTGTAGTACTGTAGTGTTTGGTATACCCAGTGTAGTGTTGTAGTGTTTGGTATACCCAGTGTAGTGCTGTAGTGTTTGGTATACTCAGTGTAGTGTTGTAATGTTTGGTATACTCAGTGTAGTGCTGTAGTGTTTGGTATACTCAGTGTAGTGTTTGGTATACTCAGTGTAGTACTGTAGTGTTTGGTATACTCAGTGTAGTGTTGTAATGTTTGGTATACTCAGTGTAGTGCTGTAGTGTTTGGTATACTCAGTGTAGTGCTGTAGTGTTTGGTATACTCAGTGTAGTGCTGTAGTGTTTGGTATACCCAGTGTAGTGTTTGGTATTCTCAGTGTAGTGTTGTAATGTTTGGTATACTCAGTGTAGTGCTGTAGTGTTTGGTATACCCAGTGTAGTGCTGTAGTGTTTGGTATACTCAGTGTAGTGTTTGGTATACTTAGTATAGTGCTGTAATGTTTGGTATACTCAGTGTAGTGTTTGGTATACTCAGTGTAGTGTTGTAATGTTTGGTATACTCAGTGTAGTGCTGTAGTGTTTGGTATACCCAGTGTAGTGCTGTAGTGTTTGGTATACTCAGTGTAGTGTTTGGTATACTCAGTGTAGTGCTGTAATGTTTGGTATACTCAGTGTAGTGCTGTAGTGTTTGGTATACCCAGTGTAGTGCTGTAGTGTTTGGTATACCCAGTGTAGTGCTGTAGGGTTTGGTATACCCAGTGTAGTGCTGTAGTGTTTGGTATACTCAGTGTAGTGCTGTAGTGTTTGGTATACTCAGTGTAGTACTGTAGTGTTTGGTATACCCAGTGTAGTGTTGTAGTGTTTGGTATACCCAGTGTAGTGCTGTAGTGTTTGGTATACTCAGTGTAGTGTTGTAATGTTTGGTATACTCAGTGTAGTGCTGTAGTGTTTGGTATACTCAGTGTAGTGTTTGGTATACTCAGTGTAGTACTGTAGTGTTTGGTATACTCAGTGTAGTGTTGTAATGTTTGGTATACTCAGTGTAGTGCTGTAGTGTTTGGTATACTCAGTGTAGTGCTGTAGTGTTTGGTATACTCAGTGTAGTGCTGTAGTGTTTGGTATACCCAGTGTATTGCTGTCGTGTTTGGTATACTCAGTGTAGTGCTGTAGTGTTTGGTATACCCAGTGTAGTGCTATAGTGTTTGGTATACCCAGTGTAGTGCTGTAGTGTTTGGTATACTCAGTGTAGTGCTGTAGTGTTTGGTATACTCAGTGTAGTGGTGTAGTGTTTGGTATACTCAGTGTAGTGCTGTGGTGTTTGGTATACTCAGTGTAGTGCTGTAGTGTTTGGTATACCCAGTGTAGTGCTGTGGTGTTTGGTATACTCAGTGTAGTGCTGTAGTGTTTGGTATACCCAGTGTAGTGCTGTAGTGTTTGGTATACTCAGTGTATTGTTTGGTATACTCAGTGTAGTGCTGTAGTGTTTGGTATACTCAGTGTAGTGCTTGGTATACCCAGTGTAGTGCTGTAGTGTTTGGTATACCCAGTGTAGTGCTGTAGTGTTTGGTATACTCAGTGTAGTGCTGTAGTGTTTGGTATACTCAGTGTAGTGTTTGGTATACTCAGTGTAGTGTTTGGTATACTCAGTGTAGTGCTGTAGTGTTTGGTATACTCAGTGTAGAGTTTGGTATACTCAGTGTAGTGTTTGGTATACCCAGTGTAGTGCTGTAGTGTTTTGTTATACCCAGTGTAGTGCTGTAGTGTTTGGTATACCCAGTGTAGTGCTGTAGTGTTTGGTATACCCAGTGTAGTGCTGTAGTGTTTGGTATACCCAGTGTAGTGCTGTAGTGTTTGGTATACTCAGTGTAGTGCTGTAGTGTTTGGTATACTCAGTGTAGTGTTTGGTATACTCAGTGTAGTGTTTGGTATACTCAGTGTAGTGCTGTAGTGTTTGGTATACTCAGTGTAGAGTTGTAATGTTTGGTATACTCAGTGTAGTGCTGTAGTGTTTGGTATACCCAGTGTAGTGCTGTAGTGTTTGGTATACTCAGTGTAGTGCTGTAGTGTTTGGTATACTCAGTGTAGTGCTGTAGTGTTTGGGATACTCAGTGTAGTGCTGTAGTGTTTGGTATACCCAGTGTATTGCTGTAGTGTTTGGTATACTCAGTGTAGTGTTTGGTATACTCAGTGTAGTGCTGTAGTGTTTTGTTATACCCAGTGTAGTGCTGTAGTGTTTGGTATACCCAGTGTAGTGCTGTAGTGTTTGGTATACTCAGTGTAGTGCTGTAGTGTGTGGTATACCCATTGTAGTGCTGTAGTGTTTGGTATACTCAGTGTAGTGCTGTAGTGTTTGGTATACTCAGTGTAGTGCTGTAGTGTTTGGTATACTCAGTGTATTGTTTGGTATACTCAGTGTAGTGCTGTAGTGTTTGGTATACTCAGTGTAGTGCTTGGTATACCCAGTGTAGTGCTGTAGTGTTTGGTATACCCAGTGTAGTGCTGTAGTGTTTGGTATACTCAGTGTAGTGCTGTAGTGTTTGGTATACTCAGTGTAGTGTTTGGTATACTCAGTGTAGTGTTTGGTATACTCAGTGTAGTGCTGTAGTGTTTGGTATACTCAGTGTAGAGTTTGGTATACTCAGTGTAGTGTTTGGTATACCCAGTGTAGTGCTGTAGTGTTTTGTTATACCCAGTGTAGTGCTGTAGTGTTTGGTATACCCAGTGTAGTGCTGTAGTGTTTGGTATACCCAGTGTAGTGCTGTAGTGTTTGGTATACCCAGTGTAGTGCTGTAGTGTTTGGTATACCCAGTGTAGTGCTGTAGTGTTTGGTATACTCAGTGTAGTGCTGTAGTGTTTGGTATACTCAGTGTAGTGCTGTAGTGTTTGGGATACTCAGTGTAGTGCTGTAGTGTTTGGTATACCCAGTGTATTGCTGTAGTGTTTGGTATACTCAGTGTAGTGTTTGGTATACTCAGTGTAGTGCTGTAGTGTTTTGTTATACCCAGTGTAGTGCTGTAGTGTTTGGTATACCCAGTGTAGTGCTGTAGTGTTTGGTATACTCAGTGTAGTGCTGTAGTGTGTGGTATACCCATTGTAGTGCTGTAGTGTTTGGTATACCCAGTGTAGTGCTGTAGTGTTTGGTATACTCAGTGTAGTGCTGTAGTGTTTGGTATACCCAGTGTAGTGCTGTAGTGTTTGGTATACTCAGTGTAGTGCTGTAGTGTTTGGTATACCCAGTGTAGTGCTGTCGTGTTTGGTATACTCAGTGTAGTGCTGTCGTGTTTGGTATACTCAGTGTAGTGCTGTAGTGTTTGGTATACTCAGTGTAGTGCTGTAGTGTTTGGTATACCCAGTGTAGTGCTGTAGTGTGTGGTATACTCAGTGTAGTGCTGTAAACCCGGTTCAGTCCTTAACCCTGTACAACCCGGTTCAGTCCTTAACCCTGAGCAACCCGGTTCAGTCCTTAACCCTGAGCAACCCGGTTCAGTCCTTAACCCGGTTCAACCCGGTTCAGTCCTTAACCCTGTGCAACCCGGTTCAGGTCAGAGACATGTATTTAGAGATTTGGGCCATTAAGGTTTCTGCATTATGGTGCATTTACATGACATTATGGCAGCCATGTTTGCGCCCCATTAACAATACATGGGGAATATTTAAACTGAACGTCTAGAATCTGAACAATATGGAACGTTCTGAAAGTTGGCCCAACTCTGCATAATAATAATGTATTACATTTCTATAGCGGTTTTCATAACAGTCTCATGTCTCAGGTTCAGCCTAATGGAAGTACCTCCATGTTTTGAGGATATTTATAAGTTATATTCTCCGAGAATCAATGGCTAGGCCCAGAGCCATATATTAAAACGATACATTATTTCAACAAGTGCAGTTTGTGACCCTGCTTTTAAGACAGTACTCACTGGTGTTAATCAGATGTTCAGTCTCCTCTTCCTCCTCTTTCACTCCTAAAACGTCTTCCTCCTTCTCTTTTATTGAGATAGCCTCCTCTTCCTCTTTCACTCTAAAAGGTTCTTTCTCTTCTTTCACTATAACATCCTCCTCTTCTTCGTTCAATGTTATGGCCTCCTCTTCCTCCTCTTTCATTCTGAAAGCTTCTACCTCCTCCTCTTTCATTCTGAAAGCTTCTACCTCCTCCTCTTCTACTGTTGAAGCCTCTATCCCCTCTTCCTCTTTCACTCCAAACGCGTCTTCCTCTTCTTTCACTGTAACATCTTCCTCCTCTTCTTTCAATGTGATACCGATAGCCTCCGCTTCCATTCTGAAATATTCTACCTCCTCTTCTTTCAATGTGACAGTCTCTATACCCTCTTCCTCTTTCACTCCAAACGCTTCTTTCACTGTGACATCCTCGTCCTCTTCCTTATTTTTCATTCTGAAAGCTCCTTCCTCTCTTTTCACTGTAATATCCTCCTCTTCTTCTTCTTTCACGACAATGTTCAGCCCCAGAGCTTCTTTCTCCGTCCAGCAGACCTCCTCTTCTTTAGTAGGAGGAGAGTAGCTTAGTGACCTCATGGTCGGGGATGTTAGCTAGCTAGTTAGTTGGTTAGCATAAACGACTAGCCTGGTTCTAAGCTAACTTTAAAAGCCAGCTCTCTACTAACCTGATTAACAACATAAATATGAAATTAAAGGGTGCAACTAGCTATACGAAATAAGTATATTTGAAAATACAGAGGGAAATATACACCGAAAGCGTCTACAGAGCTTCAGGGTTTCGGCTGTGTTGGCTTGCAAGCTACCGAGGTGACTGACTAATTGTTGAAAGAAGCGTCCCGTCCACTAGATTATACGTCACACTGCCATCATCGCTGAAAGACACACACCGCCATCTGCTGGCTGGAGTGGGTAACGCAGCACTTCTTTCATTTATAATAATATTAACATTCAAACAAACCGATAATATCCAAATCAGCACCCAGGTGTATAATGCTCCTACATGTAACAATACATAAATGTAGATGTATATAATGAACGTCCAATAATGGTGCAGGTGTTCCACATTTTATTTAGGATAAAGTAATCCTTCTACCCCCCCCCCCAAAAAAAAAAAAATGTGTAAAGTGGTTATCCCACTGGGTATAGGGTGAATGCATCAATTTGTGAGTCGCTCTGGACTAGAGCGTCTGTTAAATGACGTAAATGTGCCCTTGAGCAAGGCACTTAACCCTAATTGCTCCTGTAAGTCGCTCTGGATAAGAGCGTCTGCTAAATGACTAAAATGTAAATGTAAAATGTAAATTTATATTCAGACCAAAGTTATATTAATTAAATAAACCCCCCCCCCCCCCAAAAAAAAAAAAAAAAAGTATAATTAAATAAATTTTACATTCAGTATCTTTGGCGGAATAATACTGATGGTAAGATTAATGAGGTAGGGAATGTTTTTCATGGCAACAGTTTATCAATGTTATCAGAACAACGTCATCACATTTTCATACACCTTCATCTTGATGACTACTATAAAACAACTAAATTCAAGAGGTTTCAAGGTTAGAATCAAGAAATGCACATTCTATTCATTGATTTAATACATTTAATACAATTCATTTCGCAATATCCAAATCATACACAAATGCAGCCAAATATCACCCTTGCACTTTTCTTAAATAATTCCATATTTCTTCATAGGATTTTCAACATTGCAGAAACAATTTTATTTGGTTTATGATTTTAATTTCGAAAGACAAACGGCATGGACAACATTATTGGCACCACGGAGCTAGTAGTTGGATGCACAGCCTTTGTGTTCTGACGACCAAATGAACCATTCAAAGAAACAAATGAAGCATTTAAAGAAATGGGAGGGGAGGGGAGGGGAGGGGAGGGAATGGGAGGGGAGGGGAGGGGAGGGGAGGGAATGGGAGGGGAGGGAATGGGAGGGGAGGGGAGGGGAGGGAATGGCCGGCAGGGATGTAGCTCAGTTGGTAGAGCATGGTGTTTGCAACGCCAGAGTTGTGGGTTCGATTCCCATTGGGGGGCCAGTATGAAAAAATAAAAAAATAATGTATGCACTCAGTAACTGTAAGTCGCTCTGGATAAGAGCGTCTGGTAAATGACTACAATGTAGACAGTAGCTCACTGAAAAAAAACAGAAACTGCTACAAGAAGCGTTTGTCTGCAGTTTTCCTGGACAACAAATGTGCAACCAAGTACTATTGCGATTTGTCTTTATTTTCTGAATAAAACAACAATTGGTTCTGAAAATCCCTCACACATAATGAGCACATTACGTTTATATTGACTCTACAAACCCACACACCCACTCACATACAAGCTGCTGCTACTCTGTTTTATCTTATGTCCTATTGCCTAGTCACCTTAATCCTATACACATCTACCTCCATCACTCCAGTATCCCTGCACATTGTTAATATGGTACTGGAACTGACCCTGTATATAGTCACCTGACCCCTATACATATCTACCTCCATCACTCCAGTATCCCTGCACATTGTTAATATGGTACTGGAACTGACCCTGTATATAGTCACCTTAATCCTACACATATCTACCTCCATCACTCCAGTATCCCTGCACATTGTTAATATGGTACTGGAACTGACCCTGTATATAGTCACCTGACCCCTATACATATCTACCTCCATCACTCCAGTATCCCTGCACATTGTTAATATGGTACTGGAACTGACCCTGTATACAGTCACATTAATCCTACACATATCTACCTCCATCACTCCAGTATCCCTGCACATTGTTAATATGGTACTGGAACTGACCCTGTATATAGTCACCTGACCCCTATACATATCTACCTCCATCACTCCAGTATCCCTGCACATTGTTAATATGGTACTGGAACTGACCCTGTATATAGTCACCTTAATCCTACACATATCTACCTCCATCACTCCAGTATCCCTGCACATTGTTAATATGGTACTGGAACTGACCCTGTATATAGTCACCTGACCCCTATACATATCTACCTCCATCACTCCAGTATCCCTGCACATTGTTAATATGGTACTGGAACTGACCCTGTATATAGTCACCTTAATCCTACACATATCTACCTCCATCACTCCAGTATCCCTGCACATTGTTAATATGGTACTGGAACTGACCCTGTATATAGTCACCTGACCCCTATACATATCTACCTCCATCACTCCAGTATCCCTGCACATTGTTAATATGGTACTGGAACTGACCCTGTATATAGTCACCTTAATCCTACACATATCTACCTCCATCACTCCAGTATCCCTGCACATTGTTAATATGGTACTGGAACTGACCCTGTATATAGTCACCTGACCCCTATACATATCTACCTCCATCACTCCAGTATCCCTGCACATTGTTAATATGGTACTGGAACTGACCCTGTATATAGTATGCTTACTTATTGTGTTGTTCATATTTCTTCATATTTCTCCGGTGTTATTTTTAGTATTACATTGTTATTGATTACTGCATTGGTGGGTTTTGAGTTTGCAAGAAGGGCATTTCATTGTACTTGTGCATGTGACATTAAAACGTTAAACTGAAACTGGAGACCAACTGTATGCAATCAAATTAATTTAGCATTATCCAAATCATATATCAAATCAAACTCAAGCGGTTTCAAGGCTGGAATCAAGAACTCCAAAATTCCATTAATCTATATAATAAACGAATAGATTAGAGTCCTGTCCAGGGGAAGTATTTGTACATCAAGCTGCCTCACACTACAGAAACAGGAGATGGGCTCCTGTTACTATGAGCTGTTCTGGATCAGTCAAGCCAAGGCTCCTGTTACTATGAGCTGTTCTGGATCAGACAAGCCAAGGCTCCTGTTACTATGAGCTGTTCTGGATCAGACAAGCCAAGGCTCCTGTTACTATGAGCTGTTCTGGATCAGACAAGCCAAGGCTCCTGTTACTATGAGCTGTTCTGGATCAGACAAGCCAAGGCTCATGTTACTATGAGCTGTTCTGGATCAGACAAGCCAAGGCTCATGTTACTATGAGCTGTTCTGGATCAGACAAGCCAAGGCTCCTGTTACTATGAGCTGTTCTGGATCAGACAAGCCAAGGCTCCTGTTACTATGAGCTGTTCTGGATCAGACAAGCCAAGGCTCCTGTTACTATGAGCTGTTCTGGATCAGACAAGCCAAGGCTCCTGTTACTATGAGCTGTTCTGGATCAGACAAGCCAAGGCTCCTGTTACTATGAGCTGTTCTGGATCAGACAAGCCAAGACTCCTGTTACTATGAGCTCTTCTGGATCAGACAAGCCAAGGCTCCTGTTACTATGAGCTGTTCTGGATCAGACAAGCCAAGGCTCCTGTTACTTACTTATATAATAATGTACATTTTGTGATATCCAAATCATATAGTGAACAACATCAGGGAGTTTATCCTTGTATCAAATCAATCAATCAAAGCTCAAAGAAAACGAAATACATATTTAAAAATATTTAATCTGATTTTAGACATGATCATGTCTCGAGATGAAAAACAGGCCTATTCTTTTATTTTTTTCATAAATACAATATGATTTAATGTGGCATAAACAAAAACACTAATTCTCAGTCAAAAACATAAGTCAGAACACAGCCTCTCTATTCTCTCATGTGATTTCAGGTCCTCTGACCGGGAAAATGTCTTTCCACAATTAGAGCAGTGGAATGTCTTCTCCTGTGTATGTATCCTCTGATGTGATTTCAGGCTCCCTAACTGAGTAAAACTCTTTCCACAGTGGGAGCAGTGGTAGGGATTTTCTCCTGTGTGCATTCTCTCATGTGTTTTCAGGCCTTGTAACCACCTAAAACTCTTTTCACAGTGGGAACAGTGGTAGGGCTTTTCTCCTGTGTGTATTCTCTCATGCCTTTTCAGGCCTTGTAACCACCTAAAAGTCATTCCACATTGGGAGCAGTGGTAATGCTTCTCTTCAGAGTGTGTTATTTTGTGTATTTTCAGGTTCACTAACTCTGTAAAACGCTTTCCGCACTGGGAGCATTGAAAAGGCTTTTCTCCTGTGTGTGTCCTCTCATGCTCTTTTAGGTTTCGTAACTTAGTAAAACTCTTTCCACCGTGGGAGCAGTGGTGTGGTCTCGCTGGTTTGGACATCTCTGGGTCTGGTTCCCCTGAAGGACTCTTCCCACTGTCAGAGTTATAGTCTGGTCCCTCTCCTGCCAAAGACAGACAGAGTATTTAGTTAAATACTAAACAGAGACATAAATGAAATCTCCACATGATAAAACGTTCTTCCTTTGACGTTTAATTTAGACTAGATCCATATATAACCTGAGGCCAGTTTTCACAACATTTCATCTTTAAAAATAAACTTGATGAGATTTTAAAAACAAAATGATGTAGCGCTCCAAATCTAATCTTTCTCTCATAGAATGTCATGTTTTAGGCTGATCAGAGCTGTATAATAATATATAATGTCATGTTTATAGGCTGAGCAGTGCTCTATAATAATAGATAATGTCATGTTTATAGGCTGATCAGAGCTCTATAATAATAGATCATGTCATGTTTATAGGCTGATCAGAGCTCTATAATAATAGATAATATCATGTTTTTAGGCTGAGCAAAGCTCTATAATAATAGATCATGTCATGTTTATAGGCTGATCAGAGCTCTATAATAATAGATAATGTCATGTTTATAGGCTGAGCAGAGCTCTATAATAATAGATAATGCCATGTTTTAGGCTGATCAGAGCTCTATAATAATAAATAATGTCATGTTTTAGGCTGAGCAGAGCTCTATAATAATAGATAATGCCATGTTTTAGGCTGATCAGAGCTCTATAATAATAGATAATGTCATGTTTATAGGCTGATCAGAGCTCTATAATAATAGATAATGCCATGTTTTAGGCTGAGCAGAGCTCTATAATAATAGATCATGTTTATAGGCTGAACAGAGCTCTATAATAATAGATTATGTCATGTTTATAGGCTGAGCAGAGCTCTATAATAATAGATAATGTCATGTTTATAGGCTGAGCAGAGCTCTATAATAATAGATTATGTCATGTTTATAGTCTGAGCAGAGCTCTATAATAATAGATAATGTCATGTTTATAGGCTGATCAGAGCTCTATAATAATAGATCATGTCATGTTTTAGGCTGATCAGAGCTCTATAATAATAGATAATGTCATGTTTTAGGCTGATCAGAGCTCTATAATAATAGATCATGTCATGTTTATAGGCTGATCAGAGCTCTATAATAATAGATAATGTCATGTTTATAGGCTGATCAGAGCTCTATAATAATAGATAATGTCATGTTTTAGGCTCAGCAGAGTAATATATTAATAATAAATGATACACTGAGTATTACAAAACATTAGGAACACGTTCTCCTTTCATGACAGACTGACCAGGTGAAAGCTATGATCCCTTATTGATGTCACTTTGTTAAATCCACTTCAAATCAGTGTAGATGAACGGGAGGAGACGGGTTAAAGAAGGATTTTTTTAAGCCTTGAGACATTCATTGTGTATTTGTGCCATTCAGAGGGTGAATGAGACAAGACAAAATATTTAAGTGCCTTAGAGCGGGGTACGGTAGTAGGTGCCAGGCGCACCGGGGTTGGTGTCAAGAACTGCAAACGGTGCTGGGGTCATGCTCAACAGTGTTCCCGTGTGTATCAAGAACGGTCCAAAGGACATCCAGCCAACTTAACATTTACATTTTAGTCATTTAGCAGACGCTCTTATCCAGAGCCACTTACAGTTAGTGAGTCATTTAGCAGACGCTCTTATCCAGAGCCACTTACAGTTAGTGAGTCATTTAGCAGACGCTCTTATCCAGAGCCACTTACAGTTAGTGGGTCATTTAGCAGAACGCTCTTATCCAGAGCCACTTACAGTTAGTGAGTCATTTAGCAGAACGCTCTTATCCAGAGCCACTTACAGTTAGTGAGTCATTTAGCAGAACTTATCCAGAGCCACTTACAGTTAGTGGGTCATTTAGCAGAACGCTCTTATCCAGAGCCACTTACAGTTAGTGAGTCATTTAGCAGAACTTATCCAGAGCCACTTACAGTTAGTGAGTCATTTAGCAGAACTTATCCAGAGCCACTTACAGTTAGTGGGTCATTTAGCAGAACGCTCTTATCCAGAGCCACTTACAGTTAGTGAGTCATTTAGCAGAACGCTCTTATCCAGAGCCACTTACAGTTAGTGAGTCATTTAGCAGAACGCTCTTATCCAGAGCCACTTACAGTTAGTGAGTCATTTAGCAGAACGCTATTATCCAGAGCCACTTACAGTTAGTGGGTCATTTAGCAGAACGCTCTTATCCAGAGCCACTTACAGTTAGTGAGTCATTTAGCAGAACGCTCTTATCCAGAGCCACTTACAGTTAGTGGGTCATTTAGCAGAACGCTCTTATCCAGAGCCACTTACAGTTAGTGAGTCATTTAGCAGAACGCTCTTATCCAGAGCCACTTACAGTTAGTGAGTCATTTAGCAGAACGCTCTTATCCAGAGCCACTTACATATAGTGAGTCATTTAGCAGAACGCTCTTATCCACAGCCACTTACAGTTAGTGAGTCATTTAGCAGAACGCTCTTATCCAGAGCCACTTACAGTTAGTGAGTCATTTAGCAGACGCTCTTATCCAGAGCCACTTACAGTTAGTGAGTCATTTAGCAGACGCTCTTATCCAGAGCCACTTACAGTTAGTGAGTCATTTAGCAGAACGCTCTTATCCAGAGCCACTTACAGTTAGTGAGTCATTTAGCAGAACGCTCTTATCCAGAGCCACTTACAGTTAGTGAGTCATTTAGCAGACGCTCTTATCCAGAGCCACTTACAGTTAGTGAGTCATTTAGCAGACGCTCTTATCCAGAGCCACTTACAGTTAGTGAGTCATTTAGCAGACGCTCTTATCCAGAGCCACTTACAGTTAGTGAGTCATTTAGCAGACGCTCTTATCCAGAGCCACTTACAGTTAGTGAGTCATTTAGCAGAACGCTCTTATCCAGAGCCACTTACAGTTAGTGAGTCATTTAGCAGATGCTCTTATCCAGAGCCACTTACAGTTAGTGAGTCATTTAGCAGACGCTCTTATCCAGAGCCACTTACAGTTAGTGAGTCATTTAGCAGACGCTCTTACCCAGAGCCACTTACAGTTAGTGAGTCATTTAGCAGACGCTCTTATCCAGAGCCACTTACAGTTAGTGAGTCATTTAGCAGACGCTCTTATCCAGAGCCACTTACAGTTAGTGAGTCATTTAGCAGACGCTCTTATCCAGAGCCACTTAAAGTTAGTGAGTCATTTAGCAGAACGCTCTTATCCAGAGCCACTTACAGTTAGTGAGTCATTTAGCAGAACGCTCTTATCCAGAGCCACTTACAGTTAGTGAGTCATTTAGCAAAACGCTCTTATCCAGAGCCACTAACAGTTAGAGAGTCATTTAGCAGAACGCTCTTATCCAGAGCCACTTACAGTTAGTGAGTCATTTAGCAGACGCTCTTATCCAGAGCGACTTACAGTTAGTGAGTAATTTAGCAGACGCTCTTATCCAGAGCCACTTACAGTTAGTGAGTCATTTAGCAGACGCTCTTATCCAGAGCCACTTACAGTTAGTGAGTCATTTAGCAGAACGCTCTTATCCAGAGCCACTTACAGTTAGTGAGTCATTTAGCAGACGCTCTTATCCAGAGCCACTTACAGTTAGTGAGTCATTTAGCAGACGCTCTTATCCAGAGCCACTTACAGTTAGTGGGTCATTTAGCAGAACGCTCTTATCCAGAGCCACTTACAGTTAGTGAGTCATTTAGCAGAACGTTCTTATCCAGAGCCACTTACAGTTAGTGAGTCATTTAGCAGACGCTCTTATCCAGAGCCACTTACAGTTAGTGAGTCATTTAGCAGACGCTCTTATCCAGAGCCACTTACAGTTAGTGAGTCATTTAGCAGACGCTCTTATCCAGAGCCACTTACAGTTAGTGGGTCATTTAGCAGAACGCTCTTATCCAGAGCCACTTACAGTTAGTGAGTCATTTAGCAGAACGCTCTTATCCAGAGCCACTTACAGTTAGTGAGTCATTTAGCAGAACTTATCCAGAGCCACTTACAGTTAGTGGGTCATTTAGCAGAACGCTCTTATCCAGAGCCACTTACAGTTAGTGAGTCATTTAGCAGAACTTATCCAGAGCCACTTACAGTTAGTGAGTCATTTAGCAGAACTTATCCAGAGCCACTTACAGTTAGTGGGTCATTTAGCAGAACGCTCTTATCCAGAGCCACTTACAGTTAGTGAGTCATTTAGCAGAACGCTCTTATCCAGAGCCACTTACAGTTAGTGAGTCATTTAGCAGAACGCTCTTATCCAGAGCCACTTACAGTTAGTGAGTCATTTAGCAGAACGCTATTATCCAGAGCCACTTACAGTTAGTGGGTCATTTAGCAGAACGCTCTTATCCAGAGCCACTTACAGTTAGTGAGTCATTTAGCAGAACGCTCTTATCCAGAGCCACTTACAGTTAGTGGGTCATTTAGCAGAACGCTCTTATCCAGAGCCACTTACAGTTAGTGAGTCATTTAGCAGAACGCTCTTATCCAGAGCCACTTACAGTTAGTGAGTCATTTAGCAGAACGCTCTTATCCAGAGCCACTTACAGTTAGTGAGTCATTTAGCAGAACGCTCTTATCCAGAGCCACTTACAGTTAGTGAGTCATTTAGCAGAACGCTCTTATCCAGAGCCACTTACAGTTAGTGAGTCATTTAGCAGACGCTCTTATCCAGAGCCACTTACAGTTAGTGAGTCATTTAGCAGACGCTCTTATCCAGAGCCACTTACAGTTAGTGAGTCATTTAGCAGAACGCTCTTATCCAGAGCCACTTACAGTTAGTGAGTCATTTAGCAGAACGCTCTTATCCAGAGCCACTTACAGTTAGTGAGTCATTTAGCAGACGCTCTTATCCAGAGCCACTTACAGTTAGTGAGTCATTTAGCAGACGCTCTTATCCAGAGCCACTTACAGTTAGTGAGTCATTTAGCAGACGCTCTTATCCAGAGCCACTTACAGTTAGTGAGTCATTTAGCAGACGCTCTTATCCAGAGCCACTTACAGTTAGTGAGTCATTTAGCAGAACGCTCTTATCCAGAGCCACTTACAGTTAGTGAGTCATTTAGCAGATGCTCTTATCCAGAGCCACTTACAGTTAGTGAGTCATTTAGCAGACGCTCTTATCCAGAGCCACTTACAGTTAGTGAGTCATTTAGCAGACGCTCTTACCCAGAGCCACTTACAGTTAGTGAGTCATTTAGCAGACGCTCTTATCCAGAGCCACTTACAGTTAGTGAGTCATTTAGCAGACGCTCTTATCCAGAGCCACTTACAGTTAGTGAGTCATTTAGCAGACGCTCTTATCCAGAGCCACTTAAAGTTAGTGAGTCATTTAGCAGAACGCTCTTATCCAGAGCCACTTACAGTTAGTGAGTCATTTAGCAGAACGCTCTTATCCAGAGCCACTTACAGTTAGTGAGTCATTTAGCAAAACGCTCTTATCCAGAGCCACTAACAGTTAGAGAGTCATTTAGCAGAACGCTCTTATCCAGAGCCACTTACAGTTAGTGAGTCATTTAGCAGACGCTCTTATCCAGAGCGACTTAGTTAGTGAGTAATTTAGCAGACGCTCTTATCCAGAGCCACTTACAGTTAGTGAGTCATTTAGCAGACGCTCTTATCCAGAGCCACTTACAGTTAGTGAGTCATTTAGCAGAACGCTATTATCCAGAGCCACTTACAGTTAGTGAGTCATTTAGCAGACGCTCTTATCCAGAGCCACTTACAGTTAGTGAGTCATTTAGCAGACGCTCTTATCCAGAGCCACTTACAGTTAGTGGGTCATTTAGCAGAACGCTCTTATCCAGAGCCACTTACAGTTAGTGAGTCATTTAGCAGAACGTTCTTATCCAGAGCCACTTACAGTTAGTGAGTCATTTAGCAGACGCTCTTATCCAGAGCCACTTACAGTTAGTGAGTCATTTAGCAGACGCTCTTATCCAGAGCCACTTACAGTTAGTGAGTCATTTAGCAGACGCTCTTATCCAGAGCCACTTACAGTTAGTGGGTCATTTAGCAGAACGCTCTTATCCAGAGCCACTTACAGTTAGTGAGTCATTTAGCAGACGCTCTTATCCAGAGCCACTTACAGTTAGTGAGTCATTTAGCAGACGCTCTTATCCAGAGCCACTTACAGTTAGTGAGTCATTTAGCAGACGCTCTTATCCAGAGCCACTTACAGTTAGTGAGTCATTTAGCAGACGCTCTTACCCAGAGCCACTTACAGTTAGTGAGTCATTTAGCAGACGCTCTTATCCAGAGCCACTTACAGTTAGTGAGTCATTTAGCAGACGCTCTTATCCAGAGCCACTTACAGTTAGTGAGTCATTTAGCAGACGCTCTTATCCAGAGCCACTTACAGTTAGTGAGTCATTTAGCAGACGCTCTTATCCAGAGCCACTTACAGTTAGTGAGTCATTTAGCAGACGCTCTTATCCAGAGCCACTTACAGTTAGTGAGTCATTTATTAGACGCTCTTATCCAGAGCCACTTACAGTTAGTGAGTCATTTAGCAGACGCTCTTATCCAGAGCCACTTACAGTTAGTGGGTCATTTAGCAGAACGCTCTTATCCAGAGCCACTTACAGTTAGTGAGTCATTTAGCAGAACGCTCTTATCCAGAGCCACTTACAGTTAGTGAGTCATTTAGCAGACGCTCTTATCCAGAGCCACTTACAGTTAGTGGGTCATTTAGCAGAACGCTCTTATCCAGAGCCACTTACAGTTAGTGAGTCATTTAGCAGATGCTCTTATCCAGAGCCACTTACAGTTAGTGAGTCATTTAGCAGACGCTCTTATCCAGAGCCACTTACAGTTAGTGAGTCATTTAGCAGACGCTCTTATCCAGAGCCACTTACAGTTAGTGAGTCATTTAGCAGAACGCTCTTATCCAGAGCCACTTACAGTTAGTGGGTCATTTAGCAGACGCTCTTATCCAGAGCCACTTACAGTTAGTGAGTCATTTAGCAGACGCTCTTATCCAGAGCCACTTACAGTTAGTGAGTCATTTAGCAGAACGCTCTTATCCAGAGCCACTTACAGTTAGTGAGTCATTTAGCAGACGCTCTTATCCAGAGCCACTTACAGTTAGTGAGTCATTTAGCAGACGCTCTTATCCAGAGCCACTTACAGTTAGTGAGTCATTTAGCAGAACGCTCTTATCCAGAGCCACTTACAGTTAGTGAGTCATTTAGCAGAACGCTCTTATCCAGAGCCACTTACAGTTAGTGAGTCATTTAGCAGACGCTCTTATCCAGAGCCACTTACAGTTAGTGAGTCATTTAGCAGACGCTCTTATCCAGAGCCACTTACAGTTAGTGAGTCATTTAGCAGACGCTCTTATCCAGAGCCACTTACAGTTAGTGAGTCATTTAGCAGACGCTCTTATCCAGAGCCACTTACAGTTAGTGAGTCATTTAGCAGAACGCTCTTATCCAGAGCCACTTACAGTTAGTGAGTCATTTAGCAGAACGCTCTTATCCAGAGCCACTTACAGTTAGTGAGTCATTTAGCAGACGCTCTTATCCAGAGCCACTTACAGTTAGTGAGTCATTTAGCAGACACTCTTATCCAGAGCCACTTACAGTTAGTGAGTCATTTAGCAGACGCTCTTATCCAGAGCCACTAACAGTTAGTGGGTAATTTAGCAGACGCTCTTATCCAGAGCCACTTACAGTTAGTGAGTCATTTAGCAGAACGCTCTTATCCAGAGCCACTAACAGTTAGAGAGTCATTTAGCAGACGCTCTTATCCAGAGCCACTTACAGTTAGAGAGTCATTTAGCAGACGCTCTTATCCAGAGCCACTAACAGTTAGTGAGTCATTTAGCAGACGCTCTTATCCAGAGCCACTTACAGTTAGTGAGTCATTTAGCAGACGCTCTTATCCAGAGCCACTTACAGTTAGTGAGTCATTTAGCAGAACGCTCTTATCCAGAGCCACTTACAGTTAGTGAGTCATTTAGCAGAACGCTCTTATCCAGAGCCACTTACAGTTAGTGAGTCATTTAGCAGACGCTCTTATCCAGAGCCACTTACAGTTAGTGAGTCATTTAGCAGACGCTCTTATCCAGAGCCACTTACAGTTAGTGAGTCATTTAGCAGAACGCTCTTATCCAGAGCCACTTACAGTTAGTGAGTCATTTAGCAGATGCTCTTATCCAGAGCCACTTACAGTTAGTGAGTCATTTAGCAGAACGCTCTTATCCAGAGCCACTTACAGTTAGTGAGTAATTTAGCAGAACGCTCTTATCCAGAGCCACTAACAGTTAGTGAGTCATTTAGCAGACGCTCTTATCCAGAGCCACTTACAGTTAGTGAGTCATTTAGCAGAACGCTCTTATCCAGAGCCACTTACAGTTAGTGCATTCATAGCTAGGTGGGACTACCACATATCACAAGCATTGTCAATAAAGCATTGTCATATCACACTTTTCCTCAATAAAAATGGGGGGGGGGGGGGGGGGGCGGTCATTAGCCTTAGCCCGCTGTACCACTTGGGAGGCCTGATAGGGGTCTATGCTAAATGCTACATCATTTACAACAGTTGTCTGCCCAGTTGATAATGGCCCACTGAAACTACATAGGGGCCTATGCTACATCATTTACAACAGTTGTCTGCCCAGTTGATAATGGCCCACTGAAACTACATAGGGGCCTATGCTACATCATTTACAACAGTTGTCTGCCCAGTTGATAATGGCCCACTGAAACTACATAGGGGCCTATGCTACATCATTTACAACAGTTGTCTGCCCAGTTGATAATGGCCCACTGAAACTACATAGGGGCCTATGCTACATCATTTACAACAGTTGTCTGCCCAGTTGATAATGGCCCACTGAAACTACAAATTACATACAGTGCCTTCAGTAAGTATTCACACCCCTTGATGATTTTTGCCCTAACTTTGTTGTGTTACAGCCCAAATAAAACATTTATTAAATAGAGATTTGGTGTCACTGGCCTATACACAATACCCCATAATGTCAAAGTGGAATTGTTTTGACATTTGGGCTGTCCCCGACTAAAGAAAATCTTGGTCGAATGAAAGTCGTCTGTTCTTTCTACCAATCGAATGCTAGAAATGTTTAAATGTGTATTTTTCCATTTATAGACACACACTGTGTTTTAATGAAATCAACTATATGCATTGAGCTTGTCTGATGCTTTAAGCTTACGGTTTGATGCCTCGAGGGCGCCAGAGATCTAGATCAACTGACAACCATTCTCCTCCCGCTCCTGCTGGCTTTCACAGATTCTGCCGTCTCCTGAAGTTGCCAGTGACCGGCTACATGAGGAGTCGGCAACCTTTCTCATGTGGAATGCCAATTGATTGTCAGGGTTGAGTGTAGAGGGAACGTGGAATCACACGCAGGACACAGAGATTCAAAAAACAGATGTCTTTAGTGAAGTCTGACAGTACAAGCCAACACGGCAACAGGCCACAGGCGAAACAAGCGTACACTGGACTGTCCAAAGTAAATGCGCACAACGTGCAGGACTCTCTCAAACAACACGAAAATACAGAGAGCACAGAACAGCGGACCAACATCTACACGCGACATCGAACAATTACACACAACACCTGACCAAACACAAGAGAACTAAATAGGGTGCCTAATGAACACTAAACAATGAACAGGTGTAACAAACAGACAAAACCAATCAAACATGAAACATAGAACGGTGGCAGCTAGTACTCCGGAGACGACGACCGCCGAAGCCTGCCCGAACAAGGAGAAGGAGCCGCCTCGGCCGAAACCGTGACATTGATCTTACCATTTCTACCGATTCGCGTGCCAGTTATGGTTTTCATATGCACATTTTTCGTGGAACAGTTTCATTTAATTTATAATAACGTCTTCGTATCTCAATATCGTTATCATGTGGTTAATCAAAAGTAAAATCTAAATGAAAATGATACAAACCTAGAAACGAACTTATATTGCCAACTACAGTACCAGTCAAAAGTTTGGACACACTTACTCATTCCAGGGTTTCTTTATTTTTAGTATTTTCTACATTGTATAATAATAGTAACACATATGGAATCATGTAGTAACCAAAAAAAGTGTTAAACAAATTAAAATATATTTTATATTTGAGATTCTTTCAAAGTAGCCACCCTTTGCCTTGATGACAGCTTTGCACACTCTTGGCATTCTCTCAACCAGCTTCAAGAGGTAGTCACCTGAAATGCGTTTCAATTAACAGGTGTGCCTTGTTAAAAGTTAATCTGTGGAATTTATTTCCATCTTAATGCGTTTGAGCCAATCAGTTGTGTTGTGACAAGGTAGGGGTGGTATACAGAAAATAGCCCTATTTGGTAAAAGACCAAGTCCATATTATGTCAAGAACAGCTCAAATAAGCAAAGAGAAACAACAGTCCATCATTACTTTAAGACATGAAGGTCAGTCAGTACGGAACATTTCAAGAACATCGAAAGTTTCTTCAAGTGCAGTCGCAAAAACCATCAAGCACTATGATGAAACTGGCTCTCATGAGGACCGCCACAGTAAAGGAAGACCCAGAGTTAGCTCTGCTGCAGAGGATAAGTTCATTAGAGTTACCAGCCTCAGAAATTGCAGCCCAAATAACTGCTTCACAGAGTTCAAGTAACAGACACATCTCAACATCAACTGTTCAGAGGAGACTGCGTGAATCAGGCCTTCAGGGTCGAATTGCTGCAAAGAAACCACTACTAAAGGACACCAATAATAAGAAGAGACTTGCTTGGGCCAAGAAACACGAGCAATGGACATTAGACCGGTGGAAATGTGTCCTTTGGTCTGGAGTCCAAATTTGAGATTATTGGTTCCAACTGCTGTGAGACACAGAGTAGGTGAACGGATGATCTCCGCATGTGTGGTTCCCACCGTGAAGCATGGAGGAGGAGGTGTGATGGTGTGGGGGTGCTTTGCTAGTTACACTGTCAGTGATTTATTTAGAATTCAAAGTATGGCTACCAGCATGTCTACCACAGCATTCTGCAGCGATATGCCATCCCATCTGGTTTGGGCTTAGTGGGACTATCATTTGTTTTTCAACAGGACAATAACCCAACACACCTCCAGGCTGTGTAAGGGCTATTTGACCAAGAAGGAGAGTGATGGAGTGCTGCATCAGATGACCTGGCTTCCACAATCACCCAACCTCAACCCAAGTGAGATGGTTTGGGATGAGTTGGACCGCAGAGTGAAGGAAAAGCAGCCAACAAGTGCTCAGCATATGTGGGAACTCCTTCAAGACTGTTGGAAAAGCATTCCAGGTGAAGCTGGTTGAGAGAATGCCAAGAGTTTGCAAAGCTGTCATCAAGGCAAAGAGTGGCTACTTTGAAAAATCTAAAATCTAAAATATATTTTGATTCGTTTAACACTTTTTTGGTTACTACATGATTCCATATGTGTTATTTCATAGTTTCGATGTCTTCACTATTATTCTACAATGTAGAAAATAGTCAAAATAAAGAAAAACCCTTGAATGAATAGGTGTGTCCAAACTTGTGATTGGTACTGTATGTAAAAATAGCCTACATAAAGCCAACCAATAAAAACATGTAGGTAGAAAATATCCTGATAAAAATAAATATCCTTTAAATCACATTGGCTAAGCATGGCCGGTCTGCAACAAACTTGAAACATGGTATCAACTGGGTCCAGCCCAACAAACTTGAAACATGGTATCAACTGGGTCCAGCCCAACGAACTTGAAACATGGTATCAACTGGTTCCAGCCCAACGAACTTGAAACATGGTATCAACTGTCCAGCCCAACGAACTTGAAACATGGTATCAACTGGGTCCAGCCCAACGAACTTGAAACATGGTATCAACTGGTTCCAGCCCAACGAACTTGAAACATGGTATCAACTGTCCAGCCCAACGAACTTGAAACATGGTATCAACTGTGTCCAACCCAACGAACTTGAAACATTGTATCAACTGTGTCCAGCCCAACGAACTTGAAACATGGTATCAACTGGGTCCAGCCCAACGAACTTGAAACATGGTATCAACTGGGTCCAGCCTAACGAACTTGAAACATGGTATCAACTGGGTCCAGCCCAACGAACTTGAAACATGGTATCAACTGTCCATCCCAACAAACTTGAAACATGGTATCAACTGGGTCCAGCCCAACGAACTTGAAACATGGTATCAACTGTCCAGCCCAACGAACTTGAAACATGGTATCAACTGGGTCCAGCCCAATGAACTTGAAACATGGTATCAACTGGGTCGAGCCCAACAAACTTGAAACATGGTATCAACTGGGTCCAGCCCAACGAACTTGAAACATGGTATCAACTGTCCAGCCCAACGAACGTGAAACATGGTATCAACTGGGTCCAGCCCAATGAACTTGAAACATGGTATCAACTGGGTCCAGCCCAATGAACTTGAAACATGGTATCAACTGTCCAGCCCAACGAACTTGAAACATGATATCAACTGGGTCCAGCCCAACGAACTTGAAACATGGTATCAGCTGTCCAGCCCAACGAACTTGAAACATGGTATCAACTGGGTCCAGCCCAATGAACTTGAAACATGGTATCAACTGGGTCCAGCCCAATGAACTTGAAACATGGTATCAACTGGGTCCAGCCCAACAAACTTGAAACATGGTATCAACTGTCCAGCCCAACGAACTTGAAACATGGTATCAACTGGGTCCAGCCCAATGAACTTGAAACATGGTATCAACTGTCCAGCCCAACGAACTTGAAACATGGTATCAACTGTCCAGCCCAACAAACTTGAAACATGGTATCAACTGGGTCCAGCCCAACGAACTTGAAACATGGTATCAACTGGGTCCAGCCCAACGAACTTGAAACATGGTATCAACTGGGTCCAGCCCAACGAACTTGAAACATGGTATCAACTGGGTCCAGCCTAACGACCTTGAAACATGGTATCAACTGGGTCCAGCCTAACGACCTTGAAACATGGTATCAACTGGGTCCAGCCCAACGAACTTGAAACATGGTATCAACTGTCCAGCCCAACGAACTTGAAACATGGTATCAACTGGGTCCAGCCCAACAAACTTGAAACATGGTATCAACTGTCCAGCCCAACGAACTTGAAACATGGTATCAACTGGGTCCAGCCCAACGAACTTGAAACATGGTATCAACTGGGTCCAGCCCAACGAACTTGAAACATGGTATCAACTGAGTCCAGCCCAACAAACTTGAAACATGGTATCAACTGGGTCCAGCCCAACGAACTTGAAACATGGTATCAACTGTCCAGCCCAACGAACTTGAAACATGGTATCAACTGGGTCCAGCCCAATGAACTTGAAAAATGGTATCAACTGTCCAGCCAAACGAACTTGAAACATGGTATCAACTGGGTCCAGCCCAACGAACTTGAAACATGGTATCAGCTGTCCAGCCCAACGAACTTGAAACATGGTATCAACTGGGTCCAGCCTAACGACCTTGAAACATGGTATCAACTGGGTCCAGCCCAACGAACTTGAAACATGGTATCAACTGTCCAGCCCAACGAACTTGAAACATGGTATCAACTGGGTCCAGCCCAACAAACTTGAAACATGGTATCAACTGTCCAGCCCAACGAACTTGAAACATGGTATCAACTGGGTCCAGCCCAACGAACTTGAAACATGGTATCAACTGGGTCCAGCCCAACGAACTTGAAACATGGTATCAACTGAGTCCAGCCCAACAAACTTGAAACATGGTATCAACTGGGTCCAGCCCAACGAACTTGAAACATGGTATCAACTGTCCAGCCCAACGAACTTGAAACATGGTATCAACTGGGTCCAGCCCAATGAACTTGAAACATGGTATCAACTGTCCAGCCCAACGAACTTGAAACATGGTATCAACTGGGTCCAGCCCAACGAACTTGAAACATGGTATCAGCTGTCCAGCCCAACGAACTTGAAACATGGTATCAACTGGGTCCAGCACAATGAACTTGAAACATGGTATCAACTGGGTCCAGCCCAATGAACTTGAAACATGGTATCAACTGGGTCCAGCCCAACAAACTTGAAACATGGTCTCAACTGGGTCCAGCCCAACGAACTTGAAACATGGTATCAACTGTCCAGCCCAACGAACTTGAAACATGGTATCAACAGGGTCCAGCCCAACGAACTTGAAACATGGTATCAACTGTCCAGCGCAACGAACTTGAAACATGGTATCAACTGTCCAGCCCAACGAACTTGAAACATGGTATCAACTGTCCAGCCCAACGAACTTGAAACATGGTATCAACTGGGTCCAGCCCAATGAACTTGAAACATGGTATCATCTGGGTCCAGCCCAACGAACTTGAAACATGGTATCAACTGGGTCCAGCCTAACGAACTTGAAACATGGTATCAACTGTCCAGCCCAACGAACTTGAAACATGGTATCAACTGTCCAGCCCAACGAACTTGAAACATGGTATCAACCGGGTCCAGCCCAACAAACTTGAAACATGGTATCAACTGTCCAGCCCAACGAACTTGAAACATGGTATCAACTGGGTCCAGCCCAATGAACTTGAAACATGGTATCAACTGGGTCCAGCCCAACGAACTTGAAACATGGTATCAACTGGGTCCAGCCCAACGAACTTGAAACATGGTATCAACTGTCCAGCCCAACGAACTTGAAACATGGTATCAACTGTCCAGCCCAACGAACTTGAAACATGGTATCAACTGGGTCCAGCCCAACGAACTTGAAACATGGTATCAACTGTCCAGCCCAACGAACTTGAAACATGGTATCAACTGTCCAGCCCAACGAACTTGAAACATGGTATCAACTGTCCAGCCCAACGAACTTGAAACATGGTATCAACTGGGTCCAGCCCAACAAACTTGAAACATGGTATCAACTGGGTCCAGCCTAACGAACTTGAAACATGGTATCAACTGTCCAGCCCAACGAACTTGAAACATGGTATCAACTGTCCAGCCCAACGAACTTGAAATATGGTATCAACCGGGTCCAGCCCAACAAACTTGAAACATGGTATCAACTGTCCAGCCCAACGAACTTGAAACATGGTATCAACTGGGTCCAGCCCAATGAACTTGAAACATGGTATCAACTGGGTCCAGCCCAACAAACTTGAAACATGGTCTCAACTGGGTCCAGCCCAACGAACTTGAAACATGGTATCAACTGTCCAGCCCAACGAACTTGAAACATGGTATCAACTGTCCAGCCCAAAGAACTTGAAACATGGTATCAACTGGGTCCAGCCCAACGAACTTGAAACATGGTATCAACTGGGTCCAGCCCAACGAACTTGAAACATGGTATCAACTGGGTCCAGCCCAACGAACTTGAAACATGGTATCAACTGGGTCCAGCCCAACGAACTTGAAACATGGTATCAACTGGGTCCAGCCCAATGAACTTGAAACATGGTATCAACTGGGTCCAGCCCAACAAACTTGAAACATGGTATCAACTGGGTCCAGCCCAACGAACTTGAAACATGGTATCAACTGGGTCCAGCCCAACAAACTTGAAACATGGTATCAACTAGGTCCAGCCCAACGATTTTGAAACATGGTATCAACTGGGTCCAGCCCAACGAACTTGAAACATGGTATCAACTAGGTCCAGCCCAACGAACTTGAAACATGGTATCAACTGGGTCCAGCCTAACGAACTTGAAACATGGTATCAACTGGGTCCAGCCAACGAACTTGAAACATGGTATCAACTGGGTCCAGCCCAATGAAATTGAAACATGGTATCAAATGTCCAGCCCAACGAACTTGAAACATGGTATCATCTGGGTCCAGCCCAACGAACTTGAAACATGGTATCAGCTGTCCAGCCCAACGAACTTGAAACATGGTATCAACTGGGTCCAGCCCAATAAACTTGAAACATGGTATCAACTGGGTCCAGCCCAATGAACTTGAAACATGGTATCAACTGGGTCCAGCCCAACAAACTTGAAACATGGTCTCAACTGGGTCCAGCCCAACGAACTTGAAACATGGTATCAACTGTCCAGCCCAACGAACTTGAAACATGGTATCAACTGGGTCCAGCCCAACGAACTTGAAACATGGTATCAACTGTCCAGCCCAACGAACTTGAAACATGGTATCAACTGTCCAGCCCAACGAACTTGAAACATGGTATCAACTGTCCAGCCCAACGAACTTGAAACATGGTATCAACTGGGTCCAGCCCAATGAACTTGAAACATGGTATCAACTGGGTCCAGCCCAACGAACTTGAAACATGGTATCAACTGGGTCCAGCCCAACGAACTTGAAACATGGTATCAACTGTCCAGCCCAACGAACTTGAAACATGGTATCAACTGTCCAGCCCAACGAACTTGAAACATGGTATCAACTGGGTCCAGCCCAACGAACTTGAAACATGGTATCAACTGGGTCCAGCCCAACGAACTTGAAACATGGTATCAACTGGGTCCAGCCCAACGAACTTGAAACATGGTATCAACTGGGTCCAGCCTAACGAACTTGAAACATGGTATCAACTGGGTCCAGCCCAACGAACTTGAAACAAGGTATCAACTGTCCAGCCCAACGAACTTGAAACATGGTATCAACTGGGTCCAGCCCAACGAACTTGAAACATGGTATCAACTGGGTCCAGCCCAACGAACTTGAAACATGGTATCAACTGGGTCCAGCCTAACGACCTTGAAACATGGTATAACTGGGTCCAGCCTAACGACCTTGAAACATGGTATCAACTGGGTCCAGCCCAATGAACTTGAAACATGGTATCAACTGGGTCCAGCCCAACGAACTTGAAACATGGTATCAACTGGGTCCAGCCCAACGAACTTGAAACATGGTATCAACTGTCCAGCCCAACGAACTTGAAACATGGTATCAACTGTCCAGCCCAACGAACTTGAAACATGGTATCAACTGGGTCCAGCCCAACGAACTTGAAACATGGTCTCAACTGGGTCCAGCCCAACGAACTTGAAACATGGTATCAACTGTCCAGCCCAACGAATTTGAAACATGGTATCAACTGGGTCCAGCCCAACGAACTTGAAACATGGTATCAACTGGGTCCAGCCCAACGAACTTGAAACATGGTATCAACTGGGTCCAGCCCAACGAACTTGAAACATGGTATCAACTGGGTCCAGCCTAATGAACTTGAAACATGGTATCAACTGATCCAGCCCAACGAACTTGAAACATGGTATCAACTGTCCAGCCCAACGAACTTGAAACATGGTATCAACTGGGTCCAGCCCAACGAACTTGAAACATGGTATCAACTGGGTCCAGCCCAACGAACTTGAAACATGGTATCAACTGGGTCCAGCCTAACGACCTTGAAACATGGTATCAACTGGGTCCAGCCTAACGACCTTGAAACATGGTATCAACTGGGTCCAGCCCAACGAACTTGAAACATGGTATCAACTGTCCAGCCCAACGAACTAGAAACATGGTATCAACTGGGTCCAGCCCAACAAACTTGAAACATGGTATCAACTGTCCAGCCCAACGAACTTGAAACATGGTTTCAACTGGGTCCAGCCCAATGAACTTGAAACATGGTATCAACTGGGTCCAGCCCAATGAACTTGAAACATGGTATCAACTGAGTCCAGCCCAACAAACTTGAAACATGGTATCAACTGGGTCCAGCCCAACGAACTTGAAACATGTTATCAACTGTCCAGCCCAACGAACTTGAAACATGGTATCAACTGGGTCCAGCCCAATGAACTTGAAACATGGTATCAACTGGGTCCAGCCCAATGAACTTGAAACATGGTATCAACTGTCCAGCCCAACAAACTTGAAACATGGTATCAACTGGGTCCAGCCCAACGAACTTGAAACATGGTATCAGCTGTCCAGCCCAACGAACTTGAAACATGGTATCAACTGGGTCCAGCCCAATGAACTTGAAACATGGTATCAACTGGGTCCAGCCCAATGAACTTGAAACATGGTATCAACTGGGTCCAGCCCAACAAACTTGAAACATGGTCTCAACTGGGTCACGCCCAACGAACTTGAAACATGGTATCAACTGGGTCCAGCCCAACAAACTTGAAACATGGTATCAACTGGGTCCAGCCCAACGAACTTGAAACATGGTATCAACTGTCCAGCCCAACGAACTTGAAACATGGTATCAACTGTCCAGCCCAACGAACTTGAAACATGGTATCAACTGTCCAGCCCAACGAACTTGAAACATGGTATCAACTGGGTCCAGCCCAACAAACTTGAAACATGGTATCAACTGTCCAGCCCAACGAACTTGAAACATGGTATCAACTGTCCAGCCCAACGAACTTGAAACATGGTATCAACTGTCCAGCCCAACGAACTTGAAACATGGTATCAACTGGGTCCAGCCCAACGAACTTGAAACATGGTATCAACTGGGTCCAGCCCAACGAACTTGAAACATGGTATCAACTGGGTCCAGCCCAACGAACTTGAAACATGGTATCAACTGGGTCCAGCCCAACGAACTTGAAACATGGTATCAACTGGGTCCAGCCCAATGAACTTGAAACATGGTATCAACTGGGTCCAGCCCAACAAACTTGAAACATGGTATCAACTGGGTCCAGCCCAACGAACTTGAAACATGGTATCAACTGGGTCCAGCCCAACAAACTTGAAACATGGTATCAACTGGGTCCAGCCCAATGAACTTGAAACATGGTATCAACTGGGTCCAGCCCAACGAACTTGAAACATGGTATCAACTAGGTCCAGCCCAACGAACTTGAAACATGGTATCAACTGGGTCCAGCCTAACGAACTTGAAACATGGTATCAACTGGGTCCAGCCCAACGAACTTGAAACATGGTATCAACTGGGTCCAGCCCAATGAACTTGAAACATGGTATCAACTGTCCAGCCCAACGAACTTGAAACATGGTATCAACTGGGTCCAGCCCAACGAACTTGAAACATGGTAACAGCTGTCCAGCCCAACGAACTTGAAACATGGTATCAACTGGGTCCAGCCCAATGAATTTGAAACATGGTATCAACTGGGTCCAGCCCAACAAACTTGAAACATGGTCTCAACTGGGTCCAGCCCAACGAACTTGAAACATGGTATCAACTGTCTAGCCCAACGAACTTGAAACATGGTATCAACTGGGTCCAGCCCAACGAACTTGAAACATGGTATCAACTGTCCAGCCCAACGAACTTGAAACATGGTATCAACTGTCCAGCCCAACGAACTTGAAACATGGTATCAACTGGGTCCAGCCCAACGAACTTGAAACATGGTATCAACTGGGTCCAGCCCAATGAACTTGAAACATGGTATCAACTGGGTCCAGCCCAACGAATTTGAAACATGGTATCAACTGGGTCCAGCCCAAAGAACTTGAAACATGGTATCAACTGTCCAGCCCAACGAACTTGAAACATGTTATCAACTGTCCAGCCCAACGAACTTGAAACATGGTATCAACTGGGTCCAGCCCAAAGAACTTGAAACATGGTATCAACTGGGTCCAGCCCAACGAACTTGAAACATGGTATCAACTGGGTCCAGCCCAACGAACTTGAAACATGGTATCAACTGGGTCCAGCCTAACGAACTTGAAACATGGTATCAACTGGGTCCAGCCCAACGAACTTGAAACATGGTATCAACTGTCCAGCCCAACAAACTTGAAACATGGTATCAACTGGGTCCAGCCCAACAAACTTGAAACATGGTATCAACTGTCCAGCCCAACGAACTTGAAACATGGTATCAACTGGGTCCAGCCCAATGAACTTGAAACATGGTATCAACTGGGTCCAGCCCAACAAATTTGAAACATGGTCTCAACTGGGTCCAGCCCAACGAACTTGAAACATGGTATCAACTGTCCAGCCCAACGAACTTGAAACATGGTATCAACTGGGTCCAGCCCAACGAACTTGAAACAAGGTATCAACTGTCCAGCCCAACGAACTTGAAACATGGTATCAACTGTCCAGCCCAACGAACTTGAAACATGGTATCAACTGTCCAGCCCAACGAACTTGAAACATGGTATCAACTGGGTCCAGCCCAATGAACTTGAAACATGGTATCAACTGGGTCCAGCCCAACGAACTTGAAACATGGTATCAACTGGGTCCAGCCCAACGAACTTGAAACATGGTATCAACTAGGTCCATTCCAACGAACTTGAAACATGGTATTAACTGGGTCCAGCCCAACGAACTTGAAACATGGTATCAACTGGGTCCAGCCCAATGAACTTGAAACATGGTATCAACTGGGTCCAGCCCAACAAACTTGAAACATGGTATCAACTGGGTCCAGCCCAACAAACTTGAAACATGGTATCAACTGGGTCCAGCCCAACGAACTTGAAACATGGTATCAACTGGGTCCAGCCCAACAAACTTGAAACATGGTATCAACTGGGTCCAGCCCAACGAACTTGAAACATGGTATCAACTGGGTCCAGCCCAACGAACTTGAAACATGGTATCAACTAGGTCCAGCCCAATGAACTTGAAACATGGTATCAACTGGGTCCAGCCCAACAAACTTGAAACATGGTATTAACTGGGTCCAGCCCAACGAACTTGAAACATGGTATCAACTGTCCAGCCCAACGAACTTGAAACATGGTATCAACTGGGTCCAACCCAATGAACTTGAAACATGGTATCAACTGGGTCCAGCCCAACAAACTTGAAACATGGTATCAACTGGGTCCAGCCCAACGAACTTGAAACATGGTATCAACTGGGTCCAGCCCAACAAACTTGAAACATGGTAACAACTGGGTCCAGCCCAACGAACTTGAAACATGGTATCAACTGGGTCCAGCCCAACGAACTTGAAACATGGTATCAACTAGGTCCAGCCCAACGAACTTGAAACATGGTATCAACTGGGTCCAGCCTAACGAACTTGAAACATGGTATCAACTGAGTCCAGCCCAACGAACTTGAAACATGGTATCAACTGTCCAGCCCAACGAACTTGAAACATGGTATCAACTGGGTCCAGCCCAACGAACTTGAAACATGGTATCAACTGTCCAGCCCAACGAACTTGAAACATGGTATCAACTGTCCAGCCCAACGAACTTGAAACATGGTATCAACTGGGTCCAGCCCAATGAACTTGAAACATGGTATCAACTGGGTCCAGCCCAACGAACTTGAAACATGGTATCAACTGGGTCCAGCCCAACGAACTTGAAACATGGTATCAACTGGGTCCAGCCCAACGAACTTGAAACATGGTATCAACTGGGTCCAGCCCAATGAACTTGAAACATGGTATCAACTGGGTCCAGCCCAACAAACTTGAAACATGGTATCAACTGGGTCCAGCCCAACGAACTTGAAACATGGTATCAACTGGGTCCAGCCCAACAAACTTGAAACATGGTATCAACTGGGTCCAGCCCAACGAACTTGAAACATGGTATCAACTGGGTCCAGCCCAACGAACTTGAAACATGGTATCAACTAGGTCCAGCCCAACGAACTTGAAACATGGTATCAACTGGGTCCAGCCTAACGAACTTGAAACATGGTATCAACTGGGTCCAGCCCAACGAACTTGAAACATGGTATCAACTGTCCAGCCCAACGAACTTGAAACATGGTATCAACTGGGTCCAGCCCAACGAACTTGAAACATGGTATCAACTGTCCAGCCCAACGAACTTGAAACATGGTATCAACTGTCCAGCCCAACGAACTTGAAACATGGTATCAACTGGGTCCAGCCCAATGAACTTGAAACATGGTATCAACTGGGTCCAGCCCAATGAACTTGAAACATGGTATCAACTGGGTCCAGCCCAACAAACTTGAAACATGGTATCAACTGGGTCCAGCCCAACGAACTTGAAACATGGTATCAACTGTCCAGCCCAACGAACTTGAAACATGGTATCAACTGGGTCCAGCCCAATGAACTTGAAACATGGTATCAACTATCCAGCCCAACGAACTTGAAACATGGTATCAACTGGGTCCAGCCCAACGAACTTGAAACATGGTATCAGCTGTCCAGCCCAACGAACTTGAAACATGGTATCAACTGGGTCCAGCCCAACGAACTTGAAACATGGTATCAACTGGGTCCAGCCCAACGAACTTGAAACATGGTATCAACTGGGTCCAGCCCAATGAACTTGAAACATGGTATCAACTGTCCAGCCTGAAGCTTGTGCTATCGAACTTGCAACATTGTATCAAATATTCTGGGCCCTCAGTTTCCTGCTCCAGTGAGCTCGGGACAGACACAGCTGCTATTTGAGCAAGGGATAAGAAGCAGTGGTTGATTTGGGCAGGAGCTCACCGGAGCTGAGTACCGGCACCTCAGATTGTTTTTATAGAATATCAGCTCAAAAGAATTGTGGAGCTCTTGCACCTAAATATAAACAGTACCAGCACCCAAAATGAGAACCGGAACCTATTTCAGTCCAAGTCAAGCACTGATAAGAAGCCTATTTTATGACGTATCCCACTGGATCGGAGCATTACAATTTTCCCTTTCACGCTGAGCGGTTATATATGAGTTGTTATACGCATCTATACCTCGATTGTAAAATGTACATTTAAACAATTTAAATAGTTAGATGTGTATAACGCCTCATGGTTATCAAAGGGAGAGAGCTGGAAAGATGTTTCAAATACATTGAGAAACTATTGTCATTCTCAGTGGATGTAAAAACAGACTTTGCTTGAGGTGAAGAAAACATGACTTTGAGAAACTCCACAGTTCATTAGTGGTGGTGCGTTAAGCCAATCATAAATACTATCAGATCCCCAAAATGGGCACATTTATAAGGCAACATTTGCGCGCAGGCCAGGTAGCCTATAGGACTACTTCTATGAATAATCAGGCCAGGTAGCCTATAGGACTACTTCTATGAATAATCAGGCCAGGTAGCCTATAGGACTACTTCTATGAATAATCAGGCCAGGTAGCCTATAGGACTACTTCTATGAATAATCAGGCCAGGTAGCCTATAGTCCTACTTCTATGAATAATCAGGCCAGGTAGCCTATAGGACTACTTCTATGAATAATCAGGCCAGGTAGCCTATAGTCCTACTTCTATGAATAATCAGGCCAGGTAGCCTATAGGACTACTTCTATGAATAATCAGGCCAGGTAGCCTATAGTCCTACTTCTATGAATAATCAGGCCAGGTAGCCTATAGTCCTACTTCTATGAATAATCAGGCCAGGTAGCCTATAGGACTACTTCTAAGCGTAATCAGGCCAGGTAGCCTATAGTCCTACTTCTATGAATAATCAGGCCAGGTAGCCTATAGGACTACTTCTATGAATAATCAGGCCAGGTAGCCTATAGGACTACTTCTATGAATAATCAGGCCAGGTAGCCTATAGGACTACTTCTATGAATAATCAGGCCAGGTAGCCTATAGTCCTACTTCTATGAATAATCAGGCCAGGTAGCCTATAGGACTACTTCTATGAATAATCAGGCCAGGTAGCCTATAGGACTACTTCTATGAATAATCAGGCCAGGTAGCCTATAGGACTACTTCTATGAATAATCAGGCCAGGTAGCCTATAGGACTACTTCTATGAATAATCAGGCCAGGTAGCCTATAGTCCTACTTCTATGAATAATCAGGCCAGGTAGCCTATAGGACTACTTCTATGAATAATCAGGCCAGGTAGCCTATAGGACTACTTCTATGAATAATCAGGCCAGGTAGCCTATAGGACTACTTCTATGAATAATCAGGCCAGGTAGCCTATAGGACTACTTCTATGAATAATCAGGCCAGGTAGCCTATAGGACTACTTCTATGAATAATCAGGCCAGGTAGCCTATAGGACTACTTCTATGAATAATCAGGCCAGGTAGCCTATAGGACTACTTCTATGAATAATCAGGCCAGGTATCCTATAGGACTACTTCTATGAATAATCAGGCCAGGTAGCCTATAGGACTACTTCTATGAATAATTAGGCCAGGTAGCCTATAGGACTACTTCTATGAATAATCAGGTGAGTGTCCTTTACTCAACATTGACAGGAACGCTGCAAACAGAAGATCATTAATAAATTGACAAAACTCAGATTCTGGAACTATTCAGATTCTGGAACTATTCAGATTCTGGAACTATTTAGATTCTGGAACTATAAACTCGTAAAATGGAATGAAAAAAACCATAACTTGTTTCTCACAAGTGTAGCAGGTTGTTGTGGTCCTCAAACAATGTGTCCACTCTGACAATGAGAACAGGAAGACATTAAGATAGTGCTTACTGTATGTACGGGTGTTAATCAGATCTCCAGGCTTCTCTTCTGCTTCTTTCAATGTGACAGTTCTCTCCTTCACGGCAAAAACGTCTTCCTCTTCTTTCACTGTGACAGTCATCTCCTCCTCTTCCTCTTTCACCCCACAAACTCCATCCTCTTTCTCATCCTCCTCCTCTTTCACTGTAACATTCTCTTCTTTCACTCTGAAAGCTTCCTCCTCTTCTTTCACTCTGAAAGCTTCCTCCTCCTCTTTCACTCTGAAAGCTTCCTCCTCCTCTTTCACTCTGAAAGCTTCCTCCTCCTCTTTCACTCTGAAAGCTTCCTCCTCCTCTTTCACTCTGAAAGCTTCCTCCTCCTCTTTCACTCTGAAAGCTTCCTCCTCCTCTTTCACTCTGAAAGCTTCCTCCTCTTCTTTCACTCTGAAAGCTTCCTCCTCCTCTTTCACTCTGAAAGCTTCCGCCTCCTCTTTCACTCTGAAAGATTCCACCTCTTCTTTCACTCTGAAAGCTTCCTCCTCCTCTTTCACTCTGAAAGCTTCCTCCTCTTCTTTCACTGTAACATCCTCCTCCTCTTTCACTCTGAACGCGTCTTCCTCTTCTTTCACTGTAACGTCTTTCTCTTCTTCTTTCACGGTAACAGCTTCACCCTCTACTTGTTTTTGCATTGTAACATCCTCCTCTTCCTCCTCCTCTTTCACTAGAGCTTCTTTCTCCGTCCAGCAGACCTCCTCTTCTTTAGCAGGAGGAGAGTAGCTTAATGAGCTCATGGTCGGGGATGTTAGCTAGCTAGGCTAGGCTAGTGCTAACTTAACCAGCCAGCTAGCTGACTAACAACAACAACGTCAACATGAAATTAAATGGGGTAGCTGAGTGCTTCTACGCACAGAAGTGCGTTTAAAACATAGTGGCATATAAACAACGAAATAGTCTAAAGAGCTTGAATGTCCCGACTATGTTGCCTAACAAGCTACCGAGGAGGCTGTTGTTGTTGTTGAAGAAGCGTCCCGTCCTCAAGATTATACGTCACACTGGTAAACATCGCCTGAAAGACCCACATCGCCATCTACTGACTGGAGTGGGTGAAGCAGTTGAGGGGATCTTTATATTTATTTTTCTCCGTTACATAATATACAGTGTCAAAAACACAACCAGTCGTATACAATGGGGGGTGGGGGAAATACATCTGAACTGGGCTTTATGGCTTTATGGCTTTATGGGTTTATGGTGGGGGGGAACTGGGCTTTATGGCTTTATGGTAGGGGGGGAACTGGGCTTTATGGTGGGGGGGGAACTGGGCTTTATGGCTTTATGGTGGGGGGGAACTGGGCTTTATGGCTTTATGGTGGGGGGGAACTGGGCTTTATGGCTTTATGGTGGGGGGGGAACTGGGCTTTATGGCTTTATGGTGGGGGGGGAACTGGGCTTTATGGCTTTATGGTGGGGGGGGAACTGGGCTTTATGGGTTTATGGTGGGGGGGGAACTGGGCTTTATGGCTTTATGGTGGGGGGGGAACTGGGCTTTATGGCTTTATGGTGGGGGGGGAACTGGGCTTTATGGCTTTATGGTGGGGGGGGGGGGAACTGGGCTTTATGGCTTTATGGTGGGGGGGGGAACTGGGCTTTATGGCTTTATGGTGGGGGGGAACTGGGCTTTATGGCTTTATGGTGGGGGGAAAACTGGGCTTTATGGCTTTATGGTGGGGGGGGGGGAACTGGGCTTTATGGCTTTATGATGGGGGGAACTGGGCTTTATGGCTTTATGGATTTATGGCTTTATGGTGGGGGGGGAACTGGGCTTTATGGCTTTATGGTGGGGGGGGGAACTGGGCTTTATGGCTTTATGGTGGGGGGGGAACTGGGCTTTATGGCTTTATGGTGGGGGGGGGGGAACTGGGCTTTATGGCTTTATGGCTTTATGGTGGGGGGGGAAACTGGGCTTTATGGCTTCATGGTGGGGGGGAACTGGGCTTTATGGCTTTATGGTGGGGGGGGGGGGAACTGGGCTTTATGGCTTTATGGTGGGGGGGGGAACTGGGCTTTATGGGTTTATGGTGGGGGGGAACTGGGCTTTATGGCTTTATGGTGGGGGGGAACTGGGCTTTATAGCTTTATGGTGGAGGGGAACTGGGCTTTATGGCTTTATGGTGGGGGGGGAACTGGGCTTTATGGCTTTATGGTGGGGGGGGAACTGGGCTTTATGGCTTTATGGTGGGGGGGGGAACTGGGCTTTATAGCTTTATGGTGGGGGGGGAACTGGGCTTTATGGCTTCATGGTGGGGGGGGGGAACTGGGCTCTATGGCTTTATGGTGGGGGGGGAACTGGGCTTTATGGCTTTATGGCTTTATGGCTTTATGGTGGGGGGGGGAACTGGGCTTTATGACTTTATGGTGGGGGGGGAACTGGGCTTTATGGCTTTATGGCTTTATGGTGGGGTTGGGGGGGAACTGGGCTTTATGGCTTTATGGTGGGGGGGGAACTGGGCTTTATGGCTTTATGGTGGGGGGGGGGGAACTGGGCTTTATGGCTTTATGGTGGGGGGGGAACTGGGCTTTATGGCTTTATGGTGGGGGGGGGAACTGGGCTTTATGGCTTTATGGTGGGGGGGGAACTGGGCTTTATGGCTTTATGGTGGGGGGGGAACTGGGCTTTATGGCTTTATGGTGGGGGGGAACTGGGCTTTATGGCTTTATGGTGGGGGGGAACTGGGCTTTATAGCTTTATGGTGGGGGGGGGAACTGGGCTTTATGGCTTTATGGTGGGGGGGGAACTGGGCTTTATGGCTTTATGGTGGGGGGGGGGAACTGGGCTTTATGGCTTTATGGTGGGGGGGGAACTGGGCTTTATGGCTTTATGGTGGGGGGGGAACTGGGCTTTATGGCTTTATGGTGGGGGGGGGAACTGGGCTTTATGGCTTTATGGCTATTCTGACACTCGAACTGAAGTAGCTAGCCAATATCAGCGTGGTTTTTCAGAGCACAGACAGAAATGTAACACAAGGTCAAATAACTTTATGCAACATAAATTAGATAGTTAGGACTAAACTAGTGAAGCGACAAAATGCATATTGAATAAAACAGTCCAATGCTGCGACCTGATTAGGGTCAGAAACAAAATGTCATCAAAGGTAAACTCCTCGGGGCAGCTACTCCTCCAGATTTAATGGGCCAGACGGTCAAATCCCCAACACAATGCCTGGCAGATCTAAACCTAATGTCTGCATCCAGATCGAATGGGCCAGACGGTCAAATCCCCAACACAATGCCTGGCAGGTCTAAACCTAATGTCTGCATCCAGATCTAATGGGCCAGACGGTCAAATCCCCAACACAATGCCTGGCAGATCTAAACCTAATGTCTGCATCCAGATCTAATGGGCCAGACGGTCAAATCCCCAACACAATGCCTGGCAGATCTAAACCTAATGTCTGCATCCAGATCTAATGGGCCAGACGGTCAAATCCCCAACACAATGCCTGGCAGATCTAAACCTAATGTCTGCATCCAGATCTAATGGGCCAGACGGTCAAATCCCCAACACAATGCCTGGCAGATCTAAACCTAATGTCTGCATCCAGATCTAATGGGCCAGACGGTCAAATCCCCAACACAATGCCTGGCAGATCTAAACCTAATGTCTGCATCCAGATCTAATGGGCCAGACGGTCAAATCCCCAACACAATGCCTGGCAGATCTAAACCTAATGTCTGCATCCAGATCTAATGGGCCAGACGGTCAAATCCCCAACACAATGCCTGGCAGATCTAAACCTAATGTCTGCATCCAGATCTAATGGGCCAGACGGTCAAATCCCCAACACAATGCCTGGCAGATCTAAACCTAATGTCTGCATCCAGATCTAATGGGCCAGACGGTCAAATCCCCAACACAATGCCTGGCAGATCTAAACCTAATGTCTGCATCCAGATCTAATGGGCCAGACGGTCAAATCCCCAACACAATGCCTGGCAGATCTAAACCTAATGTCTGCATCCAGATCTAATGGGCCAGACGGTCAAATTTACATTTACATTTTAGTCATTTAGCAGACACTCTTATCCAGAGCGACTTATAGTTAGCACATACATTATTTTTATCGAACCCACAACCCTGGCGTTGCAAACGCCATGCTCTACCAACTGAGCTACATCCCCTGCCGGCCATTCCCTCCCCTACCCTGGACGACGCTGGGCCAATTGTGCGCTGCCCCATGGGTCTCCCGGTCAAATCCCCAACACAATGCCTGGCAGATCTAAACCTAATGTCTGCATCCAGATCTAATGGGCCAGACGGTCAAATCCCCAACACAATGCCTGGCAGATCTAAACCTAACGTCTGCATCCAGATCTAATGGGCCAGACGGTCAAATCCCCAACACAATGCCTGGCAGATCTAAACCTAACGTCTGCATCCAGATCTAATGGGCCAGACGGTCAAATCCCCAACACAATGCCTGGCAGATCTAAACCTAATGTCTGCATCCAGATCTAATGGGCCAGACGGTCAAATCCCCAACACAATGCCTGGCAGATCTAAACCTAATGTCTGCATCCAGATCTAATGGGCCAGACGGTCAAATCCCCAACACAATGCCTGGCAGATCTAAACCTAATGTCTGCATCCAGATCTAATGGGCCAGACGGTCAAATCCCCAACACAATGCCTGGCAGATCTAAACCTAATGTCTGCATCCAGATCTAATGGGCCAGACGGTCAAATCCCCAACACAATGCCTGGCAGATCTAAACCTAATGTCTGCATCCAGATCTAATGGGCCAGACGGTCAAATCCCCAACACAATGCCTGGCAGATCTAAACCTAATGTCTGCATCCAGATCTAATGGGCCAGACGGTCAAATCCCCAACACAATGCCTGGCAGATCTAAACCTAATGTCTGCATCCAGATCTAATGGGCCAGACGGTCAAATCCCCAACACAATGCCTGGCAGATCTAAACCTAATGTCTGCATCCAGATCTAATGGGCCAGACGGTCAAATCCCCAACACAATGCCTGGCAGGTCTAAACCTAATGTCTGCATCCAGATCTAATGCAGCTTGATCGGATGACAGAAGTCACATTTAAGTGTCGGGTGTAACTGAGGCCGTAGATGCTCCATATCCTATTACTTTGAGGGTTTTATATAATATGACTAAATGTGTTTCTTTTCTGTGTTGGAGGGGCAGTCAAGAAATGGAACGGTAAGGCCACAGAACATGACATATGCAGAGCTGTGGGAGACCACCTCAAGCATGCCCCTGGTAGAGCCGGGGGTGGTGTTTAACACGGCCACAGAACATGACATATGCAGAGCTGTGGGAGACCACCTCAAGCATGCCCCTGGTAGAGCCGGGGGTGGTGTTTACCACGGCCACCACGCCTTCATCAGGCTTGAAAAGCGGGGTTGATTTGTTTGATCCATTTGTTTGTTTCAGTTTTCAGTAGTTGAATCCTTTGACTTATTGTTTATTTTCAACAAAAATGCACTGGATTGGTTGAAGTCGGTCATTGGGTTAATTTGTTTTGCAATATGTTCAGTTTTATTTATATAGCATATTCAGACATGGATGGAATGCAATGGCTTCACAGGGAAAGACTAATAAAAACAATGAAAATAAACACGGAAATATTTACGACACAAACATGAGAATAAAAAAATAAAAAAATAAAAAATTGAAAGACTAAAGAGCATTCTAAGGAAATGGCTTGATTATAATAGTAAGAATATGATGTCATATCCAACCGAAAATATAAGCTAGTTTTACAACACTGTTTGTAAACAGAATAATTGCACCAGTAATTGTAAATTGGTTGCATACATAATTGTGATTACTAAATGTTACATTACATTGAAATATGATGAACTATCAAAACCAAATGTACACCCCTTTGTTAATATGTATTGACAATAATTCACTTAATGGTGAGGCATGGAATAATTAAAAATGTATATTTTGTCAGGCTGGATGTTTGAAATATGAGTAGGTGATTTGAGTCATGATTCTTCAGTAGTGGAATAAAGACAATTAGCACTTGAATGTTGTAAAGAAATACTGGAGTGATGTAAGATTGTTAATAAAACTGTTCATAGACCCATTTTCTATACTGCGTCATTTTGCAAGGCGGGATACTGCCCAATGTCAAAACAGTTTTAACGTGTCCAAATCAATAACCAATATGCAGAAACAGTTTGTGATCAATTATAAACCTAAACATAAAATGTACTATCGACACAAACATGTTCCACAATAGTAATCATATTGCTTGAATTTTTTTTAACAACCACCTTATAAACTGCACAAGCACCAAAAACACTGTTGTTTTGACAAGTGGCAATAAATCACTGATATCGATTAGGGGGGAAAATCAGGTTGTACTTGATGTTGAAACTAACACAACTAAAAAATACACATGGAAACGGGCGATATCTTTTACTTCACTGGTTAGAGGACAACCTGCAGAAGACAGTCAGCTACATTTTGGAGTGATGCATTTAAGTTTAGCGGTCCCCAAAACGAAGAGAAACGCAACACTTATTTGTCATCACTCATATCGATATCACGTTGAAATCAATTGCGCAAGAGGGGGGGAGATGAGGTTGCACGTCCTGTTAAAACTAACAGCTCAAACACCACACGGAATCTGGGAATAATGTGTACATCACTGGTCAGAGGACAATTTGTAGCAAACAGCTAGCTACATTTAGAAGTGTTGCATTTTGACTCTGGTGTGAGTGGGTCGCCAACGTGGTTAAGTGTAACACAACACTTTATTTGTTCATTACATAAAAAGTACTTTTTCAATTCAGAGCCTGGAGTTTTCCCCTAATGAGGCTAATATCCATATCACGCTGAAATCAATAGAACAGGGGGAAAACGTGTAGGGTTCTACATTGTGGCATTATTCATTTTAATTAAACTACTCCTAGTATTTGTGACATTTCATTGATATCATGAAACAACTCCTTCATGTATGTATTTTCTGATGTTTAATCAGAGATCTTTTACCAGAGTACCTCTTCTCACATTGATTACAGCTATACGTTTTCTCTCCTGTGTGTATTTTTTGGTGTATAGTCAGCTGGCCAGATGTAGTAAAACTCTCCCCACATTGATCACAGCTATAAGATTTCTCTCCTGTGTGTGTTCTGTGGTGTATAGTCAGCTGGCTAGATGTAGTAAAACTCTTCCCACATTGAGTACAGCTGTAAGATTTCTCTCCTGTGTGTTTTCTCAGATGTACTATCAGGCAGCTTGAGCGAAGAAAACGTTTCCCACATTGATTACAGCTATGAGGCCTCTCTCCTGTGTGTGTTCTCTGGTGTGATAGTAATGTATATAATTTTGAAAATATCTTTCCACAGTCAGAGCAGCTATAAGGTTTCTCTCCAGTGTGAATTCTCTGGTGTGATTGTAATGTATATAATTTTGAAAAGGTCTTCCCACAGTCAGAGCAGCAGTGAGGTTTCTCTCCAGTATGTATTCTCAGGTGTGCTATCAGGTTGCTTGATTGAGCAAAACTCTTCCCACATTGACTACAGCTATAAGGTTTCTCTCCTGTGTGTGTTCTCTGGTGTGATTTAAAATTTCCTGAGATAGAAAAACTCTTTCCACAGTCAGAGCAGTGGTAAGATTTCTCTCCTTTGTGTGTTCTCTGGTGTATGGTCAGACGGCTAGGTGAAGTAAAACTCTTCCCACATTGATCACAGCTATAAGGTTTCTCTCCAGTGTGAATTCTCTGGTGTATAGTCAGACAGCTAGATGAAACAAAACTCTTCCCACATTGATCACAGCTATAAGGTTTCTCTCCTGTGTGTGTTCTCTGGTGTATAGTCAGACAGCTAGATGTAACAAAACTCTTCCCACATTGATCACAGCTATAAGGTTTCTCTCCAGTGTGAATTCTCTGGTGTATAGTCAGACAGCTAGATGAAACAAAACTCTTCCCACATTGATCACAGCTATAAGGTTTCTGTCCAGTGTGAATTCTCTGGTGTGATTGTAATGAATCTAATCTTGAGTAACTCTTCCCACAGTCAGAGCAGAGGTGAGATTTCTTCCCTGTGGGTTTCCGCTGGTGTTTCTTGAGGTGTTCTGATCTGGAGAGACTCTTCTCTGCCTCCTCAGCTTCATGATGTTGTTGAGGCTCCCCAGAGGATCCACGATAGTCACGTCTCTCTCCTGTGTGAACAACAAAGTCAGACAGATGGTTAAAGTCCCACAACAGCAGAAATCCACTGTTTCTTTTAGCTAAAAGGTGATGCCCATGATGTTGTACAACAATGTATATCTGTAATGAATGTTTTAATACTTTTACAAACTTATTTGACAATTGTCTTAATATGACAGTCAGTGACAACAACAGTGATATTTAGTCTTATTTTTTAACAGTAGTAAAGTTGATGATTTTAGGCTAGAAATGAGTTAAAGTTGTTGAACCCCTAAACAGAGTGCCAGATGACTTTTGGTCTCCAATTTAGGCCCCTTTCTGTGTTTGCTAAAATTGCCGCACGAGGGCGACGCGCACGCAATTTGGCTGCAGAAACTCCTCCATGCTAATAACCGCTAGTTATGGATGTAGTATATCTATTTTTGTTTTTCCACAACGTATTCTGAATATTACAGAGCACTATCAGTGGAAGATCAGGAGTGCTACTCAAGGAAACTCACATTAAATCTCTGTGTGGCTATTCACTAATTCCACACCGTGGGGGAAAACTCAGGGGAGTTTATTTGCTACTTCTCTATGAGCGTTAGCATTCAAGCTAAGAAGTGCTGCATCCAAAATACGTATTTTGCAACTATCACAACAAAATATTATCTTAGTAACTGTTCAAGCAATAATCAAAACAACAATGTAAATGTAGTTATGGATGTAAAACACAAGCGTTTTTCGGGATTTTTGTTGTTGTTATTCTGTCTCTCACTGTTCAAATAAACCTACCATTAAAATTATAGACGGATCATGTCTTTGTCAGTGGGCAAAACGTACAAAATCAGCAGGGGATCAAATACTTTTTTCCCTCACTGTATATCTGCACGGAGCAAAAATGGGGTGTTCTGGTTACACTCTGGTTGAGTAGACAAACAGAGAGGGGACAAAGTCTCTCCTATTTCAGTGGCTGTTAATAAGTCGTATCCATTTACAGTGCATTCAGAAAGTATTCAGACCCCTTGACTTTTCCACATTTTGTTAGGTTACAGCCTTATTCTAAAATGGATTAACTAGTTTTCTTTCGCCTCATCAATCTACACACAATACCCCATAATGACAAAGCAAAAACAGGTTTTTAGAAAATGTTGCACATTTATTAGAAATAAAAAACAGAAATATCACATTTACATAAGTATTCAGACCCTTTACTCAGTACTTTGTTGAAGCACCTTTGGCAGCGATTACAGCCTCAATTCTTCTTGGGTATGACGCTACAAGCTTGGAACACCTGTATTTGGGGAGTTTCTCCAATTCTTCTCTGCAGATCCTCTCAAGCTATGTTAGGTTGGATGGGGAGCGTCACTGCACAGCTATTTTCAGGTCTCTCCAGAGATGTTAGATCGGGTTCAAGTCCGGGCTCTGGCTGGGCCACGCAAGGACATTCAGAGACTTGTCCCAAAGCCGCTCCTGCGTTGTCTTGGCTGTGTGCTTAGGGTCGTTGTCCTGTTGGAAGGTGAACCTTCGCCCCAGTCTGAGGTCCTGAGCGCTCTGGAGCAGGTTTTCATCAAGGATCTCTCTGTACTTTGCTCCGTTCACCTTTCCCTCGATCCTGACTAGGCTCCCAGTCTCTGCCGCTGAAAAACATCCTCACAGCATGCTGCTGCCACCACCATACTTCACCGTAGGGATGGTGCCAGGTTTCCTCCAGATGTGACGCTTGGCATTCAGGCCAAAGAGTTCAATCTGGGTTTCAGCAGACCAGATAATCTTGTTTCTCATGGTCTGAGAGTCCTTTAGGTGCCTTTTGGCAAACTCCAAGCAGGCTGTCATGTGCCTTTTACTGAGGAGTGGCTTCCGTCTGGCCACTCTACCATAAAGGCCTGATTGGTGGAGTGCTGCAGAGATGGTTGTCCTTCTGGAAGGTTCTCTCATCTCCACAGAGGAACTCTGGAGCTCTTGGAGTTTCTAACCTTATTCCATTTAAGAATGTTGGATGCCACTGTGTTCTTGGGGACCTTCAATGCTGCAGACATTTTTTGGTACCCTTCCCCAGATCTGTGCCTCGACACAATCTTTGTCTCGGAGCTCTACGGACAATTCCTTCGACCTCATGGCTTGATTTCTTTATGGAGTGCCATTACAAATCATGTCCAATCAATTGAATTTACCACAGTTGGACTCCAATTAAGTTGTAGAAACATCTCAAGGATGATCAATGGAAACAGGATGCACCTGAACTCAATTTTGAGTCTCATAGCAAAGGGTCTGAATACTTATGTAAATAAGGTATTTCTGTGTTTTATTTTTAATAAATTAACAAACATTTCTAAAAATCTGTTTTGCCTTTTCATTATGGGGTATTGTGTGTAGATTGATGAGTATTTTTATTTATTTAATCTATTTTAGAATAAGTCTGTAACGTAACAAAATGTGGAAAAAGGGAAGGGGTCTGAACATTCAGAATGCACTTTATGTTCTGTCCCCGACCTCCAAAAATAAAACAGCCAAAAATAAAAAGCATGAATTATTTTGTTTTATAAAAATAAAAAAAATAAAAATCTAAACTATGGGCAAAAATAGAATGTAGTTTTCAAGATTTTTTATTGGGTTTTCAAGCTTCTGAATCTGGCAGTAAATGCTGCCATGGGATGGCAATGTTTGAAATAGACCTAGCTAGCTGTATCACTAGCTATCACTCAACGCCAGAGATGGAGCTCCTAACGGCCGGTAGCTTAGTGGTTAAGAGCAGTGTGCCAGTAACCGAAAGGTCGCTGGTTCTAATCCCTGAGCCGACTAGGTGAGAAATCTGTCGACGTGCCCTTGAGCAATGCACTTAACCCTAATTGCTCCTGTAAGTCGCTCTGGATAAGAGCGTCTGCTAAACGACGTAAATGTAAATGTATTATTTTCCACTAACCCTACCACCTCTCCCCTAATTGCAGCAAACTAATGAACAACAACACTTAGGCTTCTATTTCCAACTTATACATACTATATACATTTTACGGACACAATCTATTTTACAATAGTTATATTTTGTTTGTTTGTGATTTTAATGCAGGAAAACTGAATCCATTTTACCTCATTTCTACCAGCATGTCACCTGTGCAACTAGAGGGAGAAATACTCTCGATCACCTTTACTCCACACACAGAGACACATACAAAGCTCTCCCTCACCCTCCATTTGGCAAATCTGACCATAACTTTTTCCTCCTGACTCCTGCTTACAAGTAAAAACTCAAAACAGGAAAGTACCAGGTCAATACACACAACCAAGAGCTGCAGTTAGTTTCAGAATGGGTGGCAAGGAATAAGTTAGTCCTAAATATTACAAAAACTAAAAGCATTGTATTTGCGACAAATCATTCACTAAACCTTAAACCTCAACTAATTCTTGTAATGAATAATGTGGAAATTGAGCAAGTTGAGGAAACTAAACTGCTTGGAGTAACCCTGGATTATAAACTGTCAAAACATATTGATACAACAGTAGCTAGAATGGGGAGAAGCTCTGCCTTCTTAACAGCACTATCAACAAGGCAGGCCCAAGTTCTGTTGCACCTGGACTAGCGTTCAGTCGTGTGGTCAGATGCCACAAAAAGGAACTTAGGAAAATTGCAATTGGCTCAGAACAGGGCAGCACGGCTGGCCCTTGGATGTACACAGAGAGTTAACATTAATAATGTGCATGTCAATCTCTCCTGGCTCAAAGTGGAGGAGAGACTGACTTCATCACTACTTGTATTTGTGAGAGGTATTGACATGTTGAATGCTCCGAGCTGTCTGTTTGAACTACTGGCACACAGCTCGGACACCCTTGCATACCCCACAAGACATGCCACCAGAGGTCTCTTCACAGTCCCCAAGTCCAGAACAGACTATGGGAGGCGCACAGTACTACATAGAGCCATGACTACATGGAACTCTATTCCACATCAAGTAACTGATGCAAGCAGTAGAATCAGATTTTAAAAAACAGATAAAAATACACCTTATGGAAGAGTGGGGACTGTGAAGACACACACAGGCACAGACACATGATAACATACGCACTATACACACATGTACACATGGATTCTGTGTTGTAGATATGTGGTAGCAGGTGCAAACCACCATCCGTCATATACAGCATGGTGTCCATGTCATGGGCGTAGGCGTGAACCTATACAGTAAGTAAGTAAATACATTTTGGAAATGTTAAACGCTGTATTGTGAGCTAGCTAGCTACAGCAGGTCACTGTGTGTAGGCTAATGAGCTGCTCGTTAGCTAGCTATCTACAGCAGGCCACTGTGTGTAGGCTAATGAGCTGCTTGTTAGCTAGCTATCTACAGCAGGCCACTGTGTGTAGGCTAACGAGCTGCTCGTTAGCTAGCTATCTACAGCAGGTCACTGTGTGTAGGCTAACGAGCTGTTCGTTAGCTAGCTATCTACAACAGGTCACTGTGTGTAGGCTAACGAGCTGCTCGTTAGCTAGCTATCTACAGCAGGTCACTGTGAGTAGGCTAATGAGCTGCTCGTTAGCTAGCTATCTACAGCAGGCCACTGTGTGTAGGCTAATGAGCTGCTCGTTAGCTAGCTATCTACAGCAGGCCACTGTGTGTAGGCTAATGAGCTGCTCGTTAGCTAGCTATCTACAGCAGGTTACTGTGTGTAGGCTAATGAGCTGCTCGTTAGCTAGCTATCTACAGCAGGCCACTGTGTGTAGGCTAATGAGTTGCTCGTTAGCTAGCTATCTACAGCAGGCCACTGTGTGTAGGCTAATGAGCTGCTCGTTAGCTAGCTATCTAGCCAACTTTACATACTATAGTTAAGTGAAATATCATCAGCTAGTTCTCTTCGCACTATCCCCACATGTACACATAGATTTTGTGTTATAGATATGTGGTAGTAGAGTAGAGGCCTGAGGGCACACACTTAATATGTTGTGAAATCTGTTATGAATGTATTGTAATGTTTTTAAAAAATGTATAACTGCCTTAATTTTCCTGGACCCCAGGAAGAGTAGCTGCTGCCTTGGCAGGAACTAATGGGGGATCCATAATAAACCCCAGGAAGAGTAGCTGCTGCCTTGGCAGGAACTAATGGGGATCCATAATAAACCCCAGGAAGAGTAGCTGCTGCCTTGGCAGGAACTAATGGGGGATCCATAATAAACCCCAGGAAGAGTAGCTGCTGCCTTGGCAGGAACTAATGGGGATCCATAATAAACCCCAGGAAGAGTAGCTGCTGCCTTGGCAGGAACTAATGGGGATCCATAATAAATACAAATACTGCTTACGAGCAAAAACGGAAACAGGAAAGTACCAGCTCAATACGGAAGTGGTCAGATGAAGCGGATGCTAAGCTCCAGGACTGTTTATCTAGCAACAGACTGGAAAATGTTCAGGGATTCATCCGATGGCATTGAGGAGTTTACCTCATCAGTCAACGCCTTCATTAATAAGTGCATCGACGACGTCGTTGCCACATTGACCGCGAGTACATACAGTTGAAGTTGGAAGTTTACATACACCTTTAGCCAAATACATTTAAACTCAGTTTTTTCACAATTCATGACATTTAATCCTAGTAAAAATTCCCTGTCTTAGGTCAGTTAGGATCACCACTTTATTTTAACAATCTGAAATATCAGAATAATAGTAGAGAGAATGATTTATTTCAGGTTTTATTTCTTTCATCACATTCCCAGTGGGTCAGAAGTTTACATACACTCAATTAGTATTTGGTTGCATTGCCTTTAAATTGTTTAACTTGCGGGTAGCCTTCCGCAAGCTTCCCACAATAAATTCAATTTAAGGTCAATTTTGGCCCATTACTCTTGACAGAGCTGATGTAACTGAGTCAGGTTTGTAGGCCTCCTTGCTCGCACACCCTTTTTCAGTTCTGCCCACAAATGTTCTATAGGATTGAGGTCAGGGCTTTGTGATGGCCACTCCAATACCTTGACTTTGTTGTCCTTAAGCCATTTTGCCACAACTTTGGAAGTATGCTTGGGGGTCATTGTCCATTTGGAAGACCCCATTTGCGACCAAGCTTTTAACTTCCTGACTGATGTCTTGAGATGTTGCTTCAATATATCTCCATCATTTTCCTTCCTCATGATGCCATTTCTTTTGTGAAGTGCACCAGTCCCTCCTCCAGCAAAAGCACCCCCACAGCATGATGCTGCCACCCCCGTGCTTCACGGTTGAGATGGTGTTCTTTGGCTTGCAACTTAGTGCATGTAAACTTCTGACCCACTGGAATTGTGATACGGTGAATTATAAGTGAAATAATCTGGTTTGTAAACAATTGTTGGAAAAATTACTAGTGTCATGCATAAAGTAGATGTCCTAACTAACTTGCCAAAACCATAGTTTGTTAACAAGAAATGTGTGGTGGTTGAAAAACTCGTTTTAATGATTCCAATCTAAGTGTATGTAAACGTCCGACTTCAACTGTAAGTATATATTAGTGACTGCTCTACAAAAAAATATTGGCGTATGGATGTAGCAACTGCAGATTTCCCCTTTAACACCACACATCAGCTCAACAACTGCCTCTGTTCTTAAGACAGTACTTACTAGTGTTAATCAGGGCTCGGTTTCTCAAAACCATCTTACTGCTAAGTTCATTATTAGAACCATTGGATGCCTTAAGATGCCTTTGGGAAACCGGAACCAGATATCCAGTTTCCTCCTCTTCTTCCTCCTCCTTTTTCGATATGACAGTCATCTCCCCCTCCTCCTCTTTCACTCCAAAAACTGCATCCTCCTCCTCTTTTACTCTGAACGCGTCTTCCTCTTCTTTCACTGTAACGTCTTTCTCTTCTTCTTTCACGGTAACAGCCTCACCCTCTACTTGTTTTTGTATTGTAACATCCTCCTCTTCCTCCTCCTCTTTCACTAGAGCTTCTTTCTCCGTCCAGCAGACCTCCTCTTCTTTAGCAGGAGGAGAGTAGCTTAGTGAACTCATGGTCGGGGATGTTAGCTAGCTAGGCTAGTGCTAACTTAACCAGCCAGCTAGCTGACCAATAACAACAACACCGTAAATATGAAATTAAATGGGATAACTAACTAGACGACAGAAGTGGGTTTAAAACACAGTGGCTAATATACACGAAAGCGTCTAAAGAGCTTTATTGGTTGGGCTATTTGGCTAGCAAGCTACCGAGGTGTCTGACTAACTGTTGCTGCTGTTGAAAGAAGCGTCCCGTCCACTAGATTATACGTCACACTAGCAGCATAGCCTTAAAGTCCCACATCTCCTTTTGCTGCTGCTACTTCTTCTTCTTCTTCTTCGGTGGGTTTTATGGCGACTACAACCCCAAAATGTGGATTGCCGCCACCAACAGGACGGGTTGAAACCAAAACAAGGTTAACATTTTTTTTTTTTTTTTTTTTTTTTTACAAATCCAGATTTAATAGGGAAACTAACTTAATCCACCCAAATAAAAATAGTACATTGACAAAAACTAAACAAACAAAACTCCCACTTCTTCCAATTCTCCATATCTCCCTTTTCATTCCTGTAGCTTTTCAGGCCCTGGTGAAAGGCAACCCCTGCAGCCTGCAGTGAAGGCCTATCCACCACCATGGACTCTTCAGGAGCACCATTCAAACCCTCAACCCTTTTAACAGCTGCTGCATATGAAATGCTCTGGACAGCCCCGACTTTGGCCACCACATTCTCTTTCACCATTGTGGGGCGTTCGAAAGACGTGGCTTCATGGTTCCCACCACAATTGCAACATGTCACATTTTCATCACTTTTATAACACATGATATTGTCTCGGCTTCTCCCTTCTGCAAACACTTGAAACATGACCAAAAGCTTTACAATGATCACACTGCATTTGGTCTTGGGATAAATGCTCTGACTCTGTAGTTAATATACCTCAACTGCACTTGAGTAGGGAGAGACTCTATATCAAAAAACAAAAGAACAGATAGACTCTTCACTTTTTCACCATTCAGGACACGATTCATCCGACGTGCATCCAATCACTCCAGGAATATTTTTCATCTCTTGAACATCTACTTCCAACTAGACTCCAGATATAACACCCTTGAGAGGTGCCCTGTTCCGAAGAGACACACACGACACTTCAAACTTATGGAATCGGTTAAGACCCAACACACGTTCCTTTCCTGATCTGCAGAAGCAAAAAACCAGCCCGCCTCTCGTGATCCTCACAGCCTTCACTCTACCCAGCACTTTCTCCACCAGTTTGGATATCTCAAAATGGGTTCTTCCAGATTGGTAATTCAATCAGCTGCTCCTCATTAACAAACCGTCTTTTCTTCCTACAAGATACGAAGTGACATTCTCATCCTATTGTTTCCAATGGGAGCACATTAATCATACTGGGCAGAACAAGCAAGGAAGTGGGCAGAGCCAAGCAGGAGCAAGAGAGGTCCTATTGGCCCGTTCTATAATCTATTTGCATATTTCCTTTAGGGAACGCCTACTTTGTGAAGATTGCCCATGTGCAATAACTCAATTCGCCCTTGCACTCCTTCTAAACAACGCAATTTTTTGAAACTTTGGCAAAGGGTAAAGTCTATTAAACGTAGTCCATTCTGTTTGTTACAGATTCTCCCACTGGGCAAGAGAGAGCATTTATTTTTCATGCATCCAATACATTCCATACATGGAACGCCTACTCTGTTATTACGTATGTATTAACTTATTTCCGGATATCTTCTCAAATACCCACAATGCACAAAAAACTGAAAGCATTGTATTTATATTTTGTAAATTTTATTTCACCTTCATTTAACCAGGTAAGCCAGTTGAGAACAAGTTCTCATTTACAACTGCGACCTGGCCAAGATAAAGCAAAGCAGTGCGATAAAAACAACAACACAGAGTTACATATGGGGTAAAAAAACAAAGTCCGAAAATACAACAGAAAATATATATACAGTGTGTGCAAATGTAGCAAGTTATGGAGGTAAGGCAATAAATAGGCTATAGTGCAAAATAATTACAATTAGTATTAACACTGGAATGCTAGATGTGCAAGAGATTATGTGCAAATAGAGATACTGGGGTGCAAAAGAGCAAAATAAATAACAATATAGGGATGAGGTAGTTGGGTGGGCTCATTTCAGAATGGCTGTGTACAGGTGCAGTGATCGGTAAGCTGCTCTGACAACTGACGCTTAAAGTTAGTGAGGGAGATAAGAGTCTCCAGCTTCAGAGATTTTTGCAGTTTGTTCCAGTCATTGGCAGCAGAGAACTGGAAGGAATGGCGGCCAAAGGAGGTGTTGGCTTTGGGGATGACCAGTGAGCAGGGGCGGCCTGTTCAATAGGGCGATATGGGCGACGCACTGCCAAACGGGAAAAGGAAGGGATTTTTTTTCTAATCAATTATATCACGGCAACAGTAGTTATCAGTGTTGTAATCTATACGTCTGATCTGCCACAGTGCCACACTGCCACTAAATGTCGAATCAGGCTAAAGTCGTGCTTCAAATGGCTCCCCCCCCTTTTGGGGCGATTTCAGTCAGGTTGAAAATCGCCCATAAGTCTGTCATAGACTCCCATGTAAAATCTATTTTTTTCAAATATCAGACCTTTCAATACAATCTCTATGGGTGTCTGAGGGCTTGCACTTACGCGCTTTCGTCATACGTAACGTAACCATGAACGTAACTAAGAAAAGAGCGGATTGTGTCTTTGAAAGAAGTTCCTTTTTGTCGGCGAACAAATGAAGATAAATTGGCAACGAAACAATTAGGACCTCCCAGACCAAATTTAATAATTCAACAGGTTTCTACTAAAGGCGGAAAGTCCTACACCCGAGGAAAAAATAACATTGCCACTCAACTGGATGAGGGATACAGGCTAGCTGTCCGCCGCCACAACGATGAGGTTAGTGTTGATAATCACAAGTTTACTGGAGAACTGAGACCAAGTAGAGACTTTGGACAGGGTGGATATGGTATAATAAAGGCAGTTTATTCAGAGGTAAAGATATCTGGAATCGCGTGCACGGACCCGTTCGTCAAACTCTTAGGGAGCTATACATTAAGCCCCATTACTTACCATATCAGATAAGAGAAATTGCTGCAGCTACATATATTTTACATCCTGGCCCTACATAGTTCACTATTTGCATCACTTACCAAAATATTACATGTGGTCATATATGCTTGGAAAGTGGAGATGCCATAGAACGTCAAAAAAGTAAACATTGCTGGAGACACATTGCCGTTTTGGAGAAGACATCGCGTTTGCTAGCGAAGAGATTTGTTGTGGCAAATGAACTTGGGCTGGGAATTGCCAGGGACCTCACGATAAGATATATGCAAATTTGCGAGTCTCATGATTCTATACGTATTGCGATTCGATACTGTGATTTTATTGCGCACCATATGTCTGTTGCAGAGGGATCAGAAAGCCATGAGAACGAGTTTTGATCAGTCATGGAAATAAAAGTGCTGAAAACAAATTTGCTCTCAATGTGAAAAGATTGAGAACAAGCTATGAAGGAACAATAATGGTGTTTTGGTGCAGGTACAGCCAACTAGCGCTAAAATATTGCGATATTGTCAATACAGTATATCGTAAAGTATCACTATGTAACTCGATTTCTTTCACCCCAATCCCTCAAATTAACGGTAAATAACTGAATTGTTTGCCCCACATTTAGCTAAGATGATTAGCTAGCCAGCTAAAATGTTTTATTTAGTTAGCAGTCGCATCTACAATAGTTTACTGTCAATAACATGTCTCCAAAAATGACGTGGTGTCTCCAATTGTGTTGACATTTTACAATTGCGATGCGCATCCATGAGTATCCACTTTCTGTAGCTCAGCTGGTAGAGCACTGCGCTTGTAACGCCAAGGTAGTGGGTTCGATCCCCGGGACCACCCATACACAAAAATGTATGCACGCATGACTGTAAGTCGCTTTGGATAAAAGCGTCTGCTAAATGGCATATTATTATTATTATTATTATTATTATTATTATTATTATTATTATTATCTGAAGAGAGCCCCGAAACATTGTGTGCAGACATTTTATGCAATAAATGAAGTAGGTTGAATCTAGTAGTTCTGATCTTCTGATTGGTCCTGATGAGTTGGGCGAGGTCCCCTCCAGGCTACTGTCACTGTTGCATTGGCTCTGAGTCGGGTTCTCTGTCTTCAAATGTTCAGCCTAAGAGAGGGGATTTTTGTGTGTGTGTGTGTGTGTGTGTTTAACAGTGATGATGTGTGTGTGTGTGTGTGTGTGTGTTTAACAGTGATGATGTGTGTGTGTGTGTGTTTGTGTGTGTGTGTGTGTGTGTCCTCAGAGCAAGAACTCGTGAGTTGGAAGAACTGAGAGGCCTATGGCGTGGGTGTTGTCCTTGGCCACCTGCTGACAAGGCTGACAAGATAGGACCCTTTTGTCCATTGTTATTGGATAGGAACAGAACTTATAACCAGCTCCTGACCTAAATAGATCTTAGCACAACATTTTACTCAACATATCATATATCATATTCACTATAACAAATATATTTACTACGACATTAGCAAGAACCGCCACATCCTCAGCCGGCTAATCCAGTGTGTGAAGTTTTGCGGAGTGTTTGAGTTAGCTTTGCGAGGCAAAGATGAAACTGAGGGCTCCACCAACCCTGGTAAGCCAACACTTTTGAGATCAGTCAATAAATGCTTCTGGTATTGACTTATATGCTGCCCCTGTCTTCATGTTGTTGCTGGACATATCTTTTTTAAAATGTGTGTAGGTCACCTAAATCATCAGAAAAATTGCCCCTCCTGAGAATTTTTTCAGGAGCCGCCACTGCCAGTGAGATATACCCGCTGGAGCGCATACTACGGGTGGGTGTTGCTATGGTGACCAGTGAGCTAAGGTAAGACAGGGATTTGCCTAGCAGTGATTTATAGATGACCTGGAGCCAGTGGGTTTGGCGACGAATATGTAGTGAGGGCCAGCCAACAAGAGCGTACAGGTCACAGTGGTGGGTAGTATATGGGGCTTTGGAGACAAAACGGATGGCACTGTGATAGACTACATCCAATTTGCTGAGTAGAGTGTTGGAGGCTATTTTGTAAATTACATCGCCGAAGTCAAGGATCGGTAGGATAGTCAGTTTTACGAGGGCATGTTTGGCAGTATGAGTGAAGGAGGCTTTGTTGCGAAATAGGAAGCCGATTCATGATTTAACTTTGGATTGGAGATTCTTAATGTGAGTCTGGAAGGAGAGTTTACAGTCTAACCAGACACCTAGGTATTTGATAGTTGTCCACATACTCTAGGTCAGACCCGCCGAGAGTAGTGATTCTAGTCGGGTGGGCGGGTGCAAGCAGCGTTCGGTTGAAGAGCATGCATTTAGTTTTACTAGTGTTTAAGAGCAGTTGGAGGCTACGGAAGGAGTGTTGTATGGCATTGAAGCTCGTCTGTTTGGGCACAGACCTGGATAGTATGATAGAGCTCTGCAGGCTATCTATACAGTAGATTGCAACCCCACCCCCTTTGGCAGTTCTATCGAGACGGAAAATGTTGTAGTTGAGGATGGACATTTCTGAATTTTTGGTGGCCTTCCTAAGCCAGGATTCAGACACTGCTAGAACATCAGGGTTGGCAGAGTGTGCTCATGCAGTGAATAACTGAAACTTAGGGAGGAGGCTTCGGATGTTAACGTGCAAGAAACCAAGACTTTTACGGTTACAGAAGTCACCAAATTATAACGCCTGGGGAGTAGGAGTGATACTGGGGGCTACAGGGCCTGGGTTAACCTCTACATCACCAGAGAAACAGAGGAGGAGTAGAATAAGGATACGGCTAAAGGCTTTAAGTACTGGTCTTCTAGTGCGTTGGGTACAGAGAAAAAAAGGGGCAGATTTCCGGGCATTGTAGAATAGATTCAGGGCATTATGTACAGACAAGGATATGGAAGGATATGAGTACAGTGGAGGTAAACCTAAGCATTGGGTAACGATGAAAGAGATAGCATCACTGGAGGCACCGATTGAGTCGGTCTCAGCGTGTATGGGGGGTGGAACAAAGGAGCTATCTAAGGCAGGTTGAGCTGGGCTGGGGGATCTACAGTGAAATAGTACAATAAGAAATAACCGAAACAGCAATAAGCAAGGCATATTGACATGGGAGAGAGGCATAAAGCAATCACAGGGATTATTCGAGAGAGCTAAGACAACAGCTGGTAATGGCGACAAAGTTTGGGCTGAGGCTAAACATAAACAGGATGCGGTACCGTATAAAGGAACAGTCCAGCAGGCATCAGCTGTATAGCTGAGTTATCGTAAGGTCCGGTGAACAGCAATAGGAGAGTTCGGAGGTAGTTCGGGGGCTGCTACAGCACTGGCTAGCAAGAGGCCACAGCTTGCGTGTGCTAGCGGGCCAGGGCTAGCAGATGGATCTTTGTGGTCGACGTCGTAACGGGAAGCCTGTTGAAACCACATCAGACGATTTCGTCGGCAGACCAGTCATGTTGGATCGGCGGGGCTCCGTGTCAACACTAGGAGGTCCTGTCCGGTTGACAGAGAGGAAGATAGCTGGGAGATGGGCTTGGGGCTAGCTCAAGGCTGATTAGCCAACAACAACATCCATTTGGTTGCAGCTAGCTAGTTGCGATGATCCGGTGTTAAAGGTCCAGTGATTCAGTGATTCCGGCAGAAAAACCGATATGTTCTGGGTCGATAACGCGCTGTGCAGACAGTGCAGACTGGCCGATATTAGTCGAGGCTAGAGCTGGCTGGTAGGTAGTGCAGGCCACAGACAATGGTGAAAAACCGCTAACGGTGGCTAATAGCAAGTAGCTAGTTAACTGGCTACTCCCGTCCAGTAGACAGAGAGGTAGATAGCCGGGATATGGGCCTGGCTCGAAGGCTAGCTCAAGGCTAACTGGTGCTTGCTTCGGGGGCAGTGGTGATTAGCCAAACAGCAACATCCATTCGGTTGCGGCTAGCTAGCTCGCTAGTTGCGATCCGGTGTTAATGTCCAGAGATTCAGTTATTCCGGCAGAAAATCCGATGTTCTGGGTGAAAACCGCTAACGGTGGCTAATAGCAAGTAGCTAGTTAGCTGGCTAGCTAGTTTCAACTGGAGATTCTAGATAAAAGGTAAGTCAATAATATAATCCGTTCCACATAGAGTGAGGCGGGTTACAGTAAAGTATATTTTGTAGAAGGATGAAAAGTGTGATAGGGAAATATGTACGAAAAATACAAAAAAAAACAAAAAAAATGGCTATTTACACGGACACACAACAAAGAACACGACTGCACTGCTACGCCATCTTGGAACGCCAAGAGTGTGAAAAGCTGTCATTAAGACAAAGGGTGGCTACTGTAAAGAATATAAAATGTAAATTATATTTTGATTTGTTTAACACTTTTTTGGTTACTACATGATTCCATAGGTGTTATTTCATAGTTTTGATGTCCTCACTATTATTCTACAATGTAGAATAATAGTAAAAATAAAGAAAATCCCTTGAATGAGTAGGTGTGTCCAAACTTTTGACTGGTAGTGTACATATACACATATAAATACACATACACAGACATATATATATATATATATATCTTTTAAAAATATATTATCGTATCTGAAGATTATGTCTTTGTTAAATGTTTTTCATGAAGAAATTGAATGTTGTTTACGTTAGTATATGTTTTAGTGTAACGTCATGTACAACAGACCGGAAGTGTGTTGTAGACAGGGGAGACTGGTGATTGGCCAGAAGAGGGAGCTTCATTGTTTATAAATAGGGGTTAAACGAAGAAGAAAGTCAGAACGGCCATGGCAATCTGAGGAGCCGTTCTCCGGACACCGCGGGTCTGTACTTATGCTGTAACCTCGTGATTTTAATAAAAGCCTCTAATACGATGCAGCATAAACGGACTCTTTGTTGACAGCAATAATGGCCACCATTCACCCGATACGACAATATTTTCCTTCATTATTTTCCACTAACCCTACCACCTCTCCCCTAATTGGAGCAAACTAATGAACAACAACACTTAGGCCTATGTCTGTCTGTATGTGCACTACCGGTCAAACGTTTTAGAACACCTACTCATTCACCTACTCATACTTTTATTTGGGTTTCTGTGCAAAGTATATGATTTGAATGTTTCTTTAAGCCTGCAGCTAGTTACTTGAAATGAGACATATAATCATGCCAAAACATGATTAAAAAATGCAATTCATTGACAGAGAGATAGCTAGATAATGAAACACAAATTGACATTTACAGTAGCTGGCTATTCAAACTGTAACATTGACCTACTTTCAATACATTTGATAAAATGTCCATGGAGTTCTCTCCATACTATCAAAACAATTCTTATTGCATGCTGAATATTTCAAGTGCACTCGAAACATTATATTTATCTTATTTCAGTCTTCGGGAGCTAGATATATCTGTTTCTCTTCATCAAACAGCAGTTTTCACAAGAGGCATGCCATTGGCTGCCTTGATCACGAGGGTTATGTACGGGACCTCTGATTGGTTCCGAGTTTAGGAGTTCGGCAATGTTGCCTGAGCAGTTGAAATATATTTTTTATGAGAAAATGTGCAAGAATTGAAGGTTTAAGGGGCCAAAAAATGTTATAGTCATCATAACAATATTTTACTGTCATGTATAAAAAATCAGGTCCTTCCTGGACTGGGATCGATTAATTTAACTATTTTCGTCTTATGCCCACCAGCTAATAACACAACCACACCACAGATAGAACAATGAGCCAGATATTTCACCTGATGTATAATGTGAAGCATCCTGTTGTTTCCACTCACTACCAAATATGGTGTTGAGAGGAAGTCCAGTGGGAGAACAGGTAGCCAGATGGATTTTGAAGACGTTCTGCTAATTTTCTCAGTTTCCTGTTTCCGTAACTAGAATCTGTAACAAACAGAATGGACTACGTTTAATAGACTTTACCCTTTGCCAAAGTTTCTAAAAAAGGCGTTCCCTAAAGGTAATATGCAAATAGATTCTAGAACGGGCCAATAGGACCTCTCTTGCTCCTGCTTGGCTCTGCCCACCTCCTTGCTTGTTCTGCCCACTATGATTAATTTGCTCCCATTGGAAACGACAGGTGTAGATCTTCACCGACTAGGTGAAACATCTGTTGATGTGCCCTTGAGCAAGGCACTTAACCCTAATTGCTCCTGTAAATCGCTCTGGATAAGAGCGTCTGGTAAATGACAAAAAAAAAAAAAAAAAAAAAAAAGACTGCGTTACCCACTCCAGTCAGCAGATGGCGATGTGGGGCTTTAAGGCTATGCTGCTAGTGTGACGTATAATCTAGTGGACGGGACGCTTCTTTCAACAGCAGCAACAGTTAGTCAGACACCTCGGTAGCTTGCTAGACGAAATAGCCGAACCAATAAAGCTCTTTAGACGCTTTCGTGTATATTAGCCACTGTGTTTTAAACCCACTTCTGTCGTCTAGTTAGTTATCCCATTTAATTTCATATTTACGGTGTTGTTGTTATTGGTCAGCTAGCTGGCTGGTTAAGTTAGCACTAGCCTAGCTAGCTAACATCCCCGACCATGAGGTCACTAAGCTACTCTCCTCCTGCTAAAGAAGAGGAGGTCTGCTGGACGGAGAAAGAAGCTCTAGTGAAAGAGGAGGAGGAAGAGGAGGATGTTACAATGCAAAAACAAGTAGAGGGTGAAGCTGTTACCGTGAAAGAAGAAGAGGCTCCCGTTTTTGGAGTGAAAGAGGAGGAGATGACTGTCACATCGAAAAAGGAGGAGGAGGAAGAAGAGGAGGAAACTGGATATCTGGTTCCGGTTTCCCAAAGGCATCTTAAGGCATCCAATGGTTCTAATGATGAACTTAGCAGTAAGATGCTTTTGAGAAACCGAGCCCTGATTAACACTAGTAAGTACTGTCTTAAAAACAGAGGCACAAACTCTGCAGTTGTTGAACTGATGTGTGGTGTTAAAGGTGAAATCTGTAGTTGCTACATCCATATTTGGACATTTAAATTATTTATATATAGCCATTGATTCTTGAAGAATATAACACATGCCTCATGAGCTTAGTTCAACTGTCTTACCCCATCAGATTCCAAAATAAGCTTTTTCTACTCCAATGTTTAGAAACAATGTAAATGTAAACCAACACTGTATCGTCTCAACATGGTTAAAACTATAATATTGATGTCATGGATGGTCAGTCCTTGCATCCATAGGTCTGTCTATGATTTTGAGAGTAGTTACATTTCTCCAGTCCGATCCTCATCTTATTACCAAAACAGTGGTGGAATGACAGCTTTGTTATTGTTTGAACTGCAGATTGGTTGATTGATTGATGTGTGGCTTTTTTTAAAGGGGCAACCTAGGTTTTAAACAGCAGCAAAATTGGGGGCTGGAGAAATGTAACCACTCTCAAATTCATAGAGAAAGTTATTGTAGCAACCTTAACCCAAAACCTAGCGACCTCATCAAGAAGTTGAGACATCTTGGTATAACAGTTATAAGGTGTTGGCTTGACAGTCTCTGGACCCAGGTTTGAGTCCAGCTCAGGGCTACCCCTGGAATTCACTACACTATGAATACATGGACTGGCCATCCATAAGGTCAAAATCATAGTTTTAACCTGGTTTTGAAGATATACAGTGTTTGTTTACAACCAGTGGCATTATACAGTGGGGGAAAAAAGTATTTAGTCAGCCACCAATTGTGCAAGTTCTCTCACTTAAAAAGATGAGAGAGGCCTGTAATTTTCATCATAGGTACACGTCAACTATGACAGACAAAATGAGAGAGAAAAAATCCAGAAAATCACATTGTAGGATTTTTTATTAATTTATTTGCAAATTATGGTGGAAAATAAGTATTTGGTTCGACACAGGTCAAACGTTTTCTGTAAGTCTTCACAAGGTTTTCACACACTGTTGCTGGTATTTTGGCCCATTCCTCCATGCAGATCTCCTCTAGAGCAGTGATGTTTTGGGGCTGTCGCTGGTCAACACAGACTTTCAACTCCCTCCAAAGATTTTCTATGGGATTGAGATCTGGAGACTGGCTAGGCCACTCCAGGACCTTGAAATGCTTCTTACGAAGCCACTCCTTCGTTGCCCGGGCGGTGTGTTTGGGATCATTGTCATGCTGAAAGACCCAGCCACGTTTCATCTTCAATGCCCTTGCTGATGGAAGGAGGTTTTCACTCAAAATCTCACGATACATGGCCCCATTCATTCTTTCCTTTACACGGATCAGTCGTCCTGGTCCCTTTGCAGACAAACAGCCCCAAAGCATGATGTTTCCAACCCCATGCTTCACAGTAGGTATGGTGTTCTTTGGATGCAACTCAGCATTCTTTGTCCTCCAAAAACGACGAGTTGAGTTTTTACCAAACAGTTATATTTTGGTTTCATCTGGTTTCATCTTGTCCTTCTAGACCTGTCTGCTGCCTTTGATACTGTGAACCATCAGATCCTCCTCTCCACCCTCTCTGAGCTGGGCATCTCCGGCGCGGCTCACTCCTGGATTGCGTCCTACCTGACCGGTCGCTCCTACCAAGTGGCGTGGCGAGAAGCTGTCTCCGCACCACGTGCTCTCACCACTGGTGTCCCCCAGGGCTCAGTTCTAGGCCCTCTCCTTTTCTCCCTATACACCAAGTCACTTGGCTCTGTCATATCCTCACATGGCCTTTCCTATCATTGCTACGCTGACGATACACAACTAATCTTCTCCTTTCCCCCTTCTGATAACCAGGTGGCGAATCGCATCTCTGCATGTCTGGCAGACATATCAGTATGGATGACGGATCACCACCTCAAGCTGAACCCTGGCAAGACGGAGCTGCTCTTCCTCCCGGGGAAGGACTGCCCGTTCCATGATCTCGCCATCACGGTTGACAACTCCGCTGTGTCCTCCTCCCAGAGTGCGAAGAGCCTAGGCGTGACACTGGACAACACCCTGTCGTTCTCCGCCAACATCAAGGCGGTGACCCGCTCCTGCAGGTTCATGCTCTACAACATTCGGAGAGTACGACCCTGCCTTACACAGGAAGCGGCACAGGTCCTAATCCAGGCACTTGTCATCTCCCGTCTGGACTACTGCAACTCGCTGTTGGCTGGCCTCCCTGCCTGTGCCATTAAACCCCTACAACTCATCCAGAATGCCGCAGCCCGTCTGGTGTTCAACCTTCCCAAGTTCTCTCACGTCACCCCCCTCCTCCGCACACTCCACTGGCTTCCAGTTGAAGCTCGCATCCGCTACAAGACCATGGTGCTTGCCTATGGAGCAGTGAGGGGAACGGCACCTCTGTACCTTCAGGCTCTGATCAGTCCCTACACCCAAACGAGGGCATTGCGTTCATCCACCTCTGGCCTGTTGGCTCCCCTTCCTCTGCGGAAGCATAGCTCCCGCTCAGCCCAGTCAAAACTGTTCGCTGCTCTGGCACCCCAATGGTGGAACAAGCTCCCTCACGACGCCAGGACAGCGGAGTCACTCACCACCTTCCGGAGACACTTGAAACCCCACCTCTTTAAGGAATACCTGGGATAGGATAAAGTATTCCTTCTAACCCCCCCCCCCCCCCCCCCCCCAAAAAAAATTTGTAAAGTGGTTATCCCACTGGCTATAGGGTGAACGCACCAATTTGTGAGTCGCTCTGGCTAAGAGCGTCTGCTAAATGACGTTAATGTGCCCTTGAGCAAGGCACTTAACCCTAATTGCTCCTGTAAGTCGCTCTGGATAAGAGCGTCTGCTAAATGACTAAAATGTAAATGTAAATGTAAATATGACATTCTCCCAATCCTCTTCTGGATCATCCAAATGCACTCTAGCAAACTTCAGACGGGCCTGGACATGTACTGGCTTAAGCAGGGGGACACATCTGGCACTGTAGGATTTGAGTCCCTGGCGGCGTAGTGTGTTACTGATGGTAGGCTTTGTTACTTTGGTCCCAGCTCTCTGCAGGTCATTCACTAGGTCCCCCCGTGTGGTTCTGGGATTTTTGCTCACCGTTCTTGTGATCATTTTGACCCCACGGGGTGAGATCTTGCGTGGAGCCCCAGATCGAGGGATATTATCAGTGGTCTTGTATGTCTTCCAATTCCTAATAATTGCTCCCACAGTTGATTTCTTCAAACCAAGCTGCTTACCTATTGCAGATTCAGTCTTCCCAGCCTGGTGCAGGTCTACAATTCTGTTTCTGGTGTCCTTTGAAAGCTCTTTTGGTCTTGGCCATAGTGGAGTTTGGAGTGTGACTGTTTGAGGTTGTGGACAGGTGTCTTTTATACTTATAACAAGTTCAAACAGGTGCCATTAATACAGGTAACGAGTGGAGGACAGAGGAGCCTCTTAAAGAAGAAGTTACAGGTCTGTGAGAGCCAGAAATCTTGCTTGTTTGTAGGTGACCAAATACTTATTTTCCACCATAATTTGCAAATAAATTCATTAAAAATCCTACAATGTGATTTTCTGTAATTTTTTTCCTCAAATAGTCTGTCATAGTTGACGTGTACCTATGATGAAAAGTACAGGCCTTTCTCATCTTTTTAAGTGGGAGAACTTGCACAATTGGTGGCTGACTAAATACTTTTTTCCCCCACTGTACAAGCTTATGTTTTGGTTTTTGATGGGGAAATACATTTGAGGCATTTATAAGTTATATTCTTCAAGAATCAATGGCTATACAGTATATGGGTCTTTCTATAACTGCCAGTGAGGATTTCCTTGCATTTATGGCAGTGTGGTTCCCTTAAGGGTCAGTCAACTTTGGTACAACATATGGGGAGTCACACTCTCGCGACTTCGAGGCTATATACAGGTGGTACCGGTACCGAGGTAATGTGCTGGGGGCTATATACAGGGGGTACCGGTGCCGAGGTAATGTGCCGGGGTACAGGTTAGTCCAGATAATAATGAGGCTATACACAGGGGGTACCGGTACCGAGGTAATGTGCCGGGGTACAGGTTAGTCCAGATAATAATGAGGCTATACACAGGGGGTACCGGTACCGAGGTAATGTGCCGGGGTACAGGTTATTCCAGGTAATAATGAGGCTATATACAGGGGGTACCGGTACCGAGGTAATGGGCTGGGGTACAGGTTAGTTCAGGTAATAATGAGGCTATATACAGGGGGTACCGGTACCGAGGTAATGGGCTGGGGTACAGGTTAGTCCAGGTAATAATGAGGCTATATACAGGGGGTACCGGTACCGAGGTAATGGGCTGGGGTACAGGTTAGTTCAGGTAATTTGTACATGTCGGTAGGGGTAAAGTGACTGTGCTTAGATGATAAACAGCGAGTAGCAGCAGTGTAAAAACAAAGGAGGGAGGGGATTAATTGTTCAGCAGTCTTATGGCTTGGGGGTAGAAGCTGTTAAGGAGCCTTTTGGTCCTAGACTTGGCGCTCCGGTACCGCTTGCTGTGCGGTAGCAGAGAGAACAGTCTATGACTTGGGTGACTGGAGTCTTTGACGATTTTCCTCTGACATGCCTAGTATCTAGGTCCTGGATGGCAGGAAGCTTGACCCCAGTGATGTAAAAAACAAACAAAATATAACTATTGTAAAATAGATTGTGTCCGTAAAATGTTGGAAATAGAAGCCTAAGTGTTGTTGTTCATTAGTTTGCTGCAATTAGGGGAGAGGTGGTAGGGTTAGTGGAAAATAATACATTTACATTTAAGTCATTTAGCAGACGCTCTTATCCAGAGCGACTTACAGGAGCAATTAGGGTTAAGTGCCTTGCTTAAGGGCACATCGACAGATTTTTCACCTAGTCAGCTCGGGGATTAGATTCAGCGACCTTTCGGTTACTGGCACACCGCTCTTAACCACTAAGCTACCTGCCGCCATAATAAAGGAAAATATATTTTTAAAAGATATATATATATGTCTGTGTATATTTATATGTGTATATTTACATTTGAGTCATTTAGCAGACGCTCTTATCCAGAGCGACTTACAGTTAGTGTACACTATGTACACTACCAGTCAAAAGTTTGGACACACCTACTCATTCAAGGGTTTTTCTTTATTTTTTACTATTTTCTACATTGTAGAATAATAGTGAAGACATCAAAACTATGAAATAACACATATGGAATCATGTAGTAACCAAAAAAGTGTTAAACTAATCAAAATATATTTTTTATTTGAGATTCTGTAAAGTAGCCACCCTTTGCCTTGATGGCAGCTTTGCACTCTTGGCATTCTCTCAACCAGCTTCATGAGGTAGTCACCTGGAATTGTCAAGGGGTGCTGAAGGTGGGTGTGGTGCAGGAATCAAGCGCAGGACGCAGAAGCTAAGTCCAAAAGACTTTAGTGAGTTATTCACGTAGTACACGAGAACAATAAGCCCGGAGGCGAAATAACGGCACACACAGGCGTCAAACAAACGGCGCACTAACATGTGCGAAAACCTCTCCAAACACGGAGGGAAGAATACGTAGCTCAGAACACCAAACAGAGGAGCAATCACACACAACACCATACACACACAACGAGAACTAAATAGGACACTAATGAGGACTAACTAGACACAGGTGTACAACATCAAGACAAAACCAAACGAACATGAAACATAGATCGGTGGCAGCTAGTACTCCGGGGACGACGACCGCCGAAACCTGCCCGAACAAGGAGGAGGAGCAGCCTCGGCCGAAACCGTGACAGTACCCCCCCTTGACGCGCGGCTCCAGCCGTGCGCCGACCCCGGCCTCGGGGACGACCAGGAGGACGCGGAACAGGGCGCGCGGGATGGTCCCGGTGGAACTCCGACAGGAGAGATGGGTCTAGGATGTCCCTCCGCGGCACCCAGCACCGCTCCTCCTGGCCGTACCCCTCCCACTCCACGAGATACTGGAGACCCCCCATCCGGCGTCTCGAGTCCAAGATGGACCGAATGGTGTACGCCGGATCCCCCTCGATGTCCAGTGGGGGCGGAGGAGTCTCTCCTATCTCACCTTCCTGGAGTGGACCAGCTACCACCGGCCTGAGAAGAGACACATGGAACGAGGGGTTAATATTCTTGTATTCAACAGGCAGATGTAACCTATAACACACCTCGTTCAATCTTCTCAGGACTTTAAAAGGCCCCACAAACCGCCGACCCAGCTTCCGGAAGGGCAGGCGGAGGGGTAGGTTTCTGGTAGAGAGCCAGACTCGATCTCCGGGTGCGTACACCGGCCCCTCACTGCGGTGGAGATCGGCGCTCGCCTTGTGACAACGGATGGCCCGCTGCAGGTGGACGTGTGCAGCGTTCCACATCTCCTCCGAGCGCCTTATCCAATCATCCACCGCAGGGGCCTCGATCTGGCTCTGCTGCCAAGGTGCCAGAACCGGCTGGTAACCTAATACACATTGGAAGTGGGTTAGGTTGGTAGAGGAGTGGCGGATAGAGTTCTGGGCCATCTCGGCCCAGGGAATGTACCGAGCCCACTCCTCAGGCCGGTCCTGGCAATACGACCTCAGAAACCTACCCACATCCTGGTTGACTCGTTCTACCTGCCCATTACTCTCCGGGTGGTACCCTGAGGTAAGGCTCACCGAGACCCCCAAACGCTCCATGAACGCTCTCCATACTCGGGAGGTAAACTGGGGGCCTCGATCAGACACTATATCCTCGGGTACCCCGTAATGCCGGAAGACGTGGGTAAATAGGGCCTCTGCGGTTTGTAGGGCAGTAGGAAGACCCGACATAGGGAGAAGACGACAGGCCTTAGAGAACCGGTCCACATGACCAGGATGGTGGTATTCCCCTGAGAGAGGGGAAGGTCTGTCACAAAATCCACCGAGAGGTGGGACCATGGTCGTTTTGGAACGGGCAGGGGTTGTAACTTACCCCTGGGCAGGTGTCTGGGCGCCTTACACTGGGCGCACACCGAGCAGGAGGAGACATAAACCCTCACATCCCTGGCTAATGTGGGCCACCAGTATTTAGTGCTAAGACAATGCACTGTCCGGCCAATACCCGGATGTCCAGAGGAGGGTGACGTGTGAGCCCAGTAAATGAGTCGATCCCGAATCTCGAGTGGAACGTACTTCCGACAACCGATAACCCAAAAAGGAGACCGACTCCTGGAAAAACAGACATTTCTCTGCCTTGACATATAGGTTGTGCTCCAACAGCCTCCTCAATACACGACGCACCAGGGCTATATGCTCGGCTTGGGTAGACGAGTACACTAGAATGTCATCAATGTACACGACCACCCCTTGCCCCTGCATATCCCGGAAAATGTAATCTACGAAGGATTGGAAGACTGATCGAGCATTCATCAACCCATATGGCATGACGAGATACTCGAAATGACCTGACGTGGTACTAAACGCTGTTTTCCATTCGTCGCCCTCCCTAATGCGCACCAAGTTATACGCGCTCCTGAGATCCAGTTTTGTGAAAAACCACGCTCCATGCAATGACTCCGTCATGGTCGCAATCAGAGGGAGTGGATAACTGTATTTCACAGTAATCTGATTGAGACCACGGTAATCGATGCACGGGCGCAACCCTCCATCGTTTTTCTTCACAAAAAAGATGCTTGAGGAGGCGGGAGAAGTGGAGGGCCGTATGTATCCCTGTCTCAAGGATTCGGCTATGTACGTTTCCATAGCTTTTCTCTCCTCTTGAGACAAAGGATACACGTGGCTCCGTGGGAGCGCTGCTCCTGCCTGGAGATCAATCGCACAATCCCCCTGTCTATGAGGAGGCAACTGCGTCGCCCTAGCTTTACTAAACACGAGAGCTAAATCCCCATATTCAGGCGGAATGTGCAGTGCGGGCACTTGGTTTGGACTTTCCACCGAAGTCGCCCCTACGGAAACACCCAGCCAACGCCCCTCACACTGAGCAGACCACCCATTGAGTGCCCTCTGTTGCCACGAAATAGCAGGGTTATGGGTGCTTAACCAGGGAATTCCCAGCACCACCGGGTACGCAGGAGAGTCAATCAGATACAACTGTATAGTCTCTTCATGACCCCCCCTGCGCACACATCCTAAGTGGCGCTGTGACTTCCCTAATCAACCCCGACCCCAACAGGTAGGAGAGGGATCCCTAAATCTAAACAAAACTTCCGATCAACAAAATTCCCAGCTGCGCCTTAATCTACTAGCGCCTTATGCTGGGAATGAGGTGCAACCTGTGAAAAAAAAAAAACAGGTATACAAAAGTGCGCAACAGAGAGCTCTTGGTAAGTGGGGCGTCTACTCACCTGGGAGGGCTCCCCAGTGCGTGGCCTGTTGTCTCCTCCCTCGGGGAACCCTCCCCAGCACCTGGCCGCAGTGTGCCCTCCACGACCGCACTTGGTGCAGGGGACAGGCCCCCTCGGGCTTCTCCTCCTCCTCTCTCTAGCGCCAGCACCGCCGAGCTCCATAGGGCTCGGCTCGGAGGTGCCGGAGGGTGGCATGGACGGACCCCACTTGGGACGTCCACGGGTGGCCAGCAGGGTGTCCAGACGGATGGACATATCGACCAACTGGTCGAAAGTGAAATCGGTATCCCTGCAGGCCAACTCACGTTGAACGTCCTCCCGTAGGCTACATCGAAAATGGTCGATGAGGGCCCGTTCATTCCACCCTGCGTCTGCCGCTAGAGTCCGGAACTCCAGCGCGAACGCCTGTGCGCTCCTCCTCCCCTGTCTCAGGTGTACTAGACGCTCCCCCGCCGCTTTGCCCTCTGGTGGATGGTCGAACACGGCCTTGAAGCGACGGGAGAACTCGGCGTAGGAGATGGTGGTGTCGTCCATCCTCCTCCACTCGGCGTTGGCCCATTCCAACGCCTTGCCCGTGAGACAGGAGATGAGGGCGGAAACGCTCTCGTGTCCCGAGGGCACCGGGTGTACAGTGGCCAGGTAGAGCTCCACCTGCAGGAGGAACCCCTGACACCCGGCAGCTGTTCCGTCATACGCCCTCGGGAGCGAGAGCCGAATCCCACTGGGTTCCGGACCTGGCACTGGTGGACCGGCCGATGGGGGTGGCAGGGTAGGTGGAGGTGTGGGTACCCCTCTGGACTCCCATCGGTGCAGGGTGTTGATGACGTCCTGTAGAGCGGTCCCCAGTTGTCGTATCTGGTCATCCTGGCCGCGGACGACTCAGGCGTGATTGTTGCTCCTGCTGATTCCATTATAAATGGTGTGTGATTCTGTCAAGGGGTGCTGAAGGTGGGTGTGGTGCAGGAATCAAGCGCAGGACGCAGAAGCTAAGTCCAAAAGACTTTAGTGAGTTATTCACGTAGCACATGAGAACAATAAGCCCGGAGGCGAAATAACGGCGCACACAGGCGTCAAACAAACGGCGCACTAACATGTGCGAAAACCTCTCCAAACACGGAGGGAAGAATACGTAGCTCAGAACACCAAACAGAGGAGCAATCACACACAACACCAAAACACACAACGAGAACTAAATAGGACACTAATGAGGACTAACTAGACACAGGTGTACAACATCAAGACAAAACCAAACGAACATGAAACATAGATCGGTGGCAGCTAGTACTCCGGGGACGACGACCGCCGAAACCTGCCCGAACAAGGAGGAGGAGCAGCCTCGGCCGAAACCGTGACAGGAATGCATTTCAATTAACAGGTGTGCCTTAAGTTAATTTGTGGAATTAATTTCCTTCTTAATACATTTGAGCCAATCAGTTGTGTTGTGACAAGGTAGGGTTGGTATACAGAAGATAGCCCTATTTGGTGAAAGACCAAGTCCATATTATGGCAAGAACAGCTCAAATAAGCAAAGAGAAACGACAGTCCATCATTACTTTAAGACATGAAGGTCAGAAAATACGGAACATTTCAAGAACTTTGAAAGTTTCTTCAAGTGCAGTCGCAAAAACCATCAAGCGCCATGATGAAACTGGCTCTCATGAGGACCGCCACAGGAATGGAAGACCCAGAGTTAGCTCTGCTGCAGAGGATAAGTTCATTAGAGTTACCAGCCTCAGAAATTGCTACCCAAATAAAGACTTCACAGATTTCAAGTCACAGACGTATCTCAACATCAACTGTTCAGAGGGGACTGGGTAAATCAGGCCTTCATGGTTGAATTGCTGCAAAGAAACAACTACTAAAGGACACCAATAATAAGAAGAGATCTGCTTGGGCCAAGAAACACGAGCAATGGACATTAGACCGGTGGAAATTGAGATTTTTGGTTCCAACCGCCATGTCTTTGTGCGACGCGATGTGGGTGAACGGATGATCTCCGCGTGTGTAGTTCCCACCGTGAAGCATGGAGGAGGAGGTGTGGTGATGGTGACACTGTCTGTGATTTATTTAGAATTCAAGGCACACTTATCCAGCATGGCTACCACAGCATTCTGCAGTGATACGCCATCCCATCTGGTTTGGGCTTAGTGGGACTATCATTTTGCTTTTCAACAGGACAATGACCCAACACTCCTCCAGGCTGTGTAAGGGCTATTTTACCAAGAAGGAGAGTGATGGAGTGCTGCATCAGATGACCTGGCCTCCACAATCCCTCGACCTCACCCCAATTGAGATAGTTTGGGATGAGTTGAACCGCAGAGTGAAGGAAAAGCAGCCAACAAGTGCTCAGCATATGTGGGAACTCCTTCAAGACTGTTGGAAAAGCATTCCAGATTAAGCTGGTTGAGAGAATGCCAAGTGTGCAAAGTTGTCATCAAGGCAAACGGTGGCTACTTTGAAGAATCTAAAATCTAAAATATTTTGATTAGTTTAACACTATTTTGGTTACTACATGATTCCATATGTGTTATTTCATAGTTTTGATGTCTTCACTATTGTTCTACAATGTAGAAAATAGTAAAAATAAAGAACAACCCTTGAATGAGTAGTTGTGTCCAAACTTTTGACTGGTACTGTATGTTATTGTTAGATGAAGTTATGGGCCAATTTGGCATACACTTAGTGTGTAAAGGTAGCCAAAGAGCATTTTACTGAATTAGTGGTGAATTAGTGAATAGCGACACAGAGCTTAATGTGAGTTTCCTTGAGTAACACTCCCGATCTTGCTCTGATAATGTGTGGTAATGGTCAGAATACATTGTGAAATCTTCGCTCACCATTGTTCCTCCATGCAGATATACTACATCCATAACTAGAGGTTATTAGCATGGAGGAATTCAGATATACTACATCCATAACTAGAGGTTATTAGCTTGGAGGAGTTCAGATATACTACATCCATAACTAGAGGTTATTAGCATGGAGGAGTTCAGATATACTACATCCATAACTAGAGGTTATTAGCATGGAGGAGTTCAGATATACTACATCCATAACTAGAGGTTATTAGCATGGAGGAGTTCAGATATACTACATCCATAACTAGAGGTTATTAGCATGGAGGAGTTCAGATATACTACATCCATAACTAGAGGTTATTAGCATGGAGGAGTTCAGATATACTACATCCATAACTAGAGGTTATTAGCATGGAGGAGTTCAGATATACTACATCCATAACTAGAGGTTATTAGCATGGAGGAGTTCAGATATACTATATCCATAACTAGAGGTTATTAGCATGGAGGAGTTCAGATATACTACATCCATAACTAGGGGTTATTAGCATGGAGGAGTACAGATATACTACATCCATAACTAGAGGTTATTAGCATGGAGGAGTTCAGATATACTACATCCATAACTAGAGGTTATTAGCATGGAGGTGTTTCTGCAGCCAAATTGTGTTGCATAGCAACAAACAGCAAACACAGAAAGGGTCCTATATTGGAGAGTAAAAGTCATCTGGCACTCTGCTTAGGATTTCAACAACTTTAAACTTTAACTTATTTCTAGCCTACAGTCATCGATGTTACTTAGAATGTGAAAACAAGACAAAAGATGACTATTGTTGCTCACTTGACTGTATAAAATACAATTGTCAAATAATTTAAGGCATCAATTGTTGTACAATTTCATGGGTACGCTCTGGGTATCACCTTTTACCTCAAATAAACAGTGTATTTCTGCTGTTGTGTTTCTTTAACCATCTGTCTGACTTTGTCGTTCACACAGGAGAGAGACGTGGCTATCGTGGATCCTCTGGGGAGCCTCAACAACATGATGCTGACGAGGCAGAAAGGTCTCTCTCCAGATCAGAACACCTTAAGAAAAACCATCTGAGACCCACTGGGAAGAAATCTCACTGCTGCTCTGACTGTGGGAAACGTTGCAGGTGTTCATCAGAACTTAAAATACACCAGCGAGTACACACAGGAGAGAAACCTTATAGCTGTACTCAATGTGGGAAGAGTTTTACTCAGTCAAGTGCGCTGATAGTACATCTGAGAACACACACAGGAGTGAAACCTTACGACTGCTCTGACTGTGGAAAGACTTTTGTTAGGTTAAGAGATTTAAAATCACACCAGAGAACACACACAGGAGAGAAATCACCATATAGGTGTTCTCAATGTGGGAAGAGTTTTACTCAGTCAGGCTCCCTGATAGTGCACCAGAGAACACACACAGGAGCGAAACCTTATAGCTGTACTCAATGTGGGAAGAGTTTTACTCGGTTAAGCTCCCTGATAGTGCACCAGAGAACACACACAGGAGAGAAACCTTATAGCTGTACTCAATGTGGGAAGAGTTTTACTCGGTTAAGCTCCCTGATAGTGCACCAGAGAACACACACAGGAGAGAAACCTTATAGCTGTACTCAAGGTGGGAAGAGTTTTACTCAGTCAAGCTCCCTGATAGTGCATCAGAGAACACACACAGGAGAGAAATCTTATAGCTGTGATCAATGTGGGAAGAGTTTTGGTACATCTGTGTATCTGACGATACACCAGAGAACACACACAGGAGAGAAACCTTATGGCTGTAATCAATGTGGGAAGAGTTTTGCTCATTTAAGCTCCCTGATAGTACACAAGAGAACACACACAGGAGAGAAACCTTATAGCTGTACTCAATGTGGGAATAGTTTTACTCATTTAAGCTCCCTGGTATCACACCAGAGAACACACACAGGAGAGAAACCATATAGCTGTACTCAATGTGGGAAGAGTTTTGGTACATCTGTGTATCTGACGATACACCAGAGAACACACACAGGAGAGAAACCTTATGGCTGTAATCAATGTGGGAAGAGTTTTGCTCATTTAAGCTCCCTGATAGTACACCAGAGAACACACACAGGAGAGAAACCTTATAGCTGTACTCAATGTGGGAAGAGTTTTACTCATTTAAGCTCCCTGGTATCACACCAAAGAACACACACAGGAGAGAAACCATATAGCTGTACTCAATGTGGGAAGAGTTTTACTCAGTCAATCAGCCTGGTAGTACACCAGAGAACACACACAGGAGAGAAACCTTATCACTGCTCTGACTGCAGAAAGAATTTTGTTAGGTTAAGAGATTTAAAATCACACCAGAGAACACACACAGGAGAGAAACAATTTAGCAGGAGATAAATGATATAGCTGGAGATAAATGATATAGCTGTGATCATGTGACAAGAGATACTTTGATAAAAGATCTCTGATCAAACATCAGAAAATACATACATGAGTTGTTTCATGATATCAATGAAATAATGTCACAATGTAGAATGTTTTAACATTGTACATTTACATTTACATTTGAGTCATTTAGCAGACGCTCTTATCCAGAGCGACTTACAGGAGCAATTAGGGTTAAGTGCCTTGCTCAAGGGCACATTTAAGTCATTTAGCAGACGCTCTTATCCAGAGCGACTCACAAATTGGTGCGTTCACCCTATAGCCAGTGGGATAACCACTTTACAAATTTTTTTTTGGGGGGGGGGGGGGGTGGGGGGGAGTAGAAGGATTACTTTATCCTATCCCAGGTATTCCTTAAAGAGGTGGGGTTTCAAATGTCTCCGGAAGGTGGTGAGTGACTCCGCTGTCCTGGCGTCGTGAGGGAGCTTGTTCCACCATTGGGGTGTAGAAGGAGTACTTTGTAGAAGGAGTACTTTAATTAATAATGTCCCAATGTAGAACCCTTAACATTTCCCCCTGTTCAATTTATTTCAGCGTGATATGGATATTAGCCTCTGGGAAAAACCCAGGCTATGAATTGAAAGAGTATTTATGTGATTTAACAAAAAGTAAAAAATAAATAAATAAAAAAAGTTGTGTTACACGTTAATCAAAACGTAGCTAGCTGTTTTCTACAAATTGTCCTCTGACCAGAGATGTACACATTATTCCCAGATTCCATGTGGTGTTTGAGCTATTCGTTTTAACAGGATGTGCAACCTCATCTCCCCCCTCTTGCGCAATTGATTTCAACATGATATCGATGAAATAAGTGTTGCGTTCCTTTGTTTAGCGACCCATAAATGTAAATGCATCCCTCCAAAATATAGCTGACTGTCTTCTGCAGGTTGTCCTCTAACCAGTGAGGTAAAAGTTATCTCCCATTTCCATGTATTTTTTTAGTTGTGTTAGTTTCAACAGCAGGTACAACCTGATCTCCCCCATAATCGATATCAGTGACTTATTGTTGGTGCTTGTGCAGTTTATAAGGTGCTTGTTTTAATATGATTATTGTGGCACATTTGTGTAGATAGTACAGTTTAGGTTTCGGTTTTCAATATATCACAAACTGGTTTTGCATATTGGTTATTGATTTGGACATGTTAAAACTGTGTTTTGACATTGAGGTTTCCCACGTAGCAAAATGTCATTGAAAAGACATTGAAAAGAAGACTATGCCTGATGTCCAATATAAACTCAGCAAAAAAAGAAACGTCCCTTTTTCAGGACCCGGTCTTTCAAAGATAATTTGTAAAAATCCAAAATAACTTCACAGATCTTCATTGTAAAGGGTTTAAACACTGTTTCCCATGCTTGTTCAATGAACCATAAATAATTAATGAACATGCACCTGTGGAACGGTCGTTAAGACTTACAGATGGTAGGCAATTAAGGTCACAGTTATGAAAACTTAGGACACAAAAGAGGCCTTTCTATTGAATCTGGAAAACACCAAAAGAAATATGCCCAGGATCCCTGCTCATCTGCGTGAACGTGCCTTATGCATGCTGCAAGGAGGCATCCTCCCTCATGTGGTACCCTTCCTGCAGGCTCATCCTGACATGACAATGCCACCAGCCATACTGCTCATTCTGTGCGTGATTTCCTGCAAGACAGGAATGTCAGTGTTCTGTCATGGCCAGTGAAGAACCCGGATCTCAATCCCATTGAGCACGTCTGGGACCTGTTGGATCGGAGGGTGAGGGCTAGGGCAATTCCCCCCAGAAATGTCTGGGAACTTGTATGTGCCTTGGTGGAAGAGTGGGGTAACATCTCACAGCAAGAACTGGCAAATCTGGTGCAGTCCATGAGGAGGAGATGCACTGCAGTACTTAATACAGCTGGTGGCCACACCAGATACTGACTGTTACTTTTGATTTTGACCCCCCCCCCCCGGGACACATTATTTGTGTGTGGAACTTGTTCAGTTTATGTCTCAGTTGTTGAATCTTGTTATGTTCATACAAATATTTACACATGTTAAGTTTGCTGAAAATAAACGCAGTTGACAGTGAGATGACTATTTTTTGTTGCTGAGTTTACATTCGATTTTAGTTGAAAATATGTATTTTCAGGTCGTTTTTTCAACGACTTGACAACAACTTAATTTCAACGTACTTGCAGCCTATAAACATGGACGCAGTATAATAAATTGGTCTATAATCAGTTTTATTAACAATCTTACATCACTCCAGTATTTCTTTACAACATTCAAGTGCTACTTGTCTTTATTCCACTACTGAAGAAGCATGACTCAAATCACCTACTCATATTTCAAACATCCAGCTTGACAAATTATACATTTTTAATTATTCAATGCCTCGCCATTAAGTGAATTATTGCCAATACATATTAACAAAGGGGTGATCATTCTGTTTTGATATTTCATATTTACAATTCATGCAACATTTAGTAATCATAATTTATGCAACGAACTGACCATTTTGGGGTACAATTATATTGACATTGTTGCCCTGCTTGTAGAATATCAGGGTTCATTCTCAGATGTGCCAACCCAAATGTACTAGAGTATGACATTGGGGACTCGGCCCCGATCCAACAACATGCCTATCGAGTGAACCCTGAAAAGAGAGAGAAGCTCCGCAGTGAGGTGGAAAGTTCCTACGGATATTGCAGGAGTTTCCTCTTGAAATCAGACATGTCTGTGGTAAGGACAACTTGGTTGCTGATTGTCTCAAGGGTGGGCAGTCAAAAGGATTTGTGTTTTGCATTTAGCCAGTGCGTTGTCATGGATCACAATTTATTTTGACTGCATGTTTTTCTGTTTTAGAGATTAGTTTTGTTTGGGCTCGTTCCAAGGGGACGAGAGTTCTAGAAGCTAAGGAGTTTTAGGACGACCAGAGTTCTAGAAGCTAGTGAGTTTTAGGAAGACCAGAGTTCTAGAAGCTAGTGAGTTGTAGGAAGACCAGAGTTCTAGAAGCTAGTGAGTTTTAGGATGACCAGAGTTCTAGAAGCTAGTGAGTTTTAGGACGACCAGAGTTCTAGAAGCTAGTGAGTTTTAGGAAGACCAGAGTTCTAGAAGCTAGTGAGTTTTAGGACGACCAGAGTTCTAGAAGCTAGTGAGTTTTAGGACGACCAGAGTTCTAGAAGCTAGTGAGTTTTCGGACGACCAGAGTTCTAGAAGCTAGTGAGTTTAAGGAAGACCAGAGTTCTAGAAGCTAGTGAGTTTTAGGAAGACCAGAGTTCTAGAAGCTAGTGAGTTTTAGGACGACCAGAGTTCTAGAAGCTAGTGAGTTTTAGGAAGACCAGAGTTCTAGAAGCTAGTGAGTTTTAGGAAGACCAGTGTTCTAGAAGCTAGTGAGTTATAGGAAGACCAGAGTTCTAGAAGCTAGTGAGTTTTAGGAAGACCAGAGTTCTAGAAGCCAGTGAGTTTTAGCAAGACGAGAGTTATAGAAACTAGTGAGTTTTAGGTCAGTAACTTATAACCACGGAACCACCCCAGACCTTTCATGCATGACTTAAAGCACCTGAGTATTAGATCTACAGCCAGGGTCTAGTATGTCACTGCCAGGTCTGATTTTCTCTTTGGTTTTGAGCCCACGGCAAGAAGGCACCAGAGCCTATTGTGGTAACAGGTTCACACTAGATAACACAACCACACAGTGCATGAAAAACACGAGGTGTGGCTAACGTTTGCAAGCTTGAGCTAGCTACCGAGCTAGCATACAAACTCGGTAGCACAGAGTAGATCCTCCATATGACGTTGAGAAATAGTGCATTGTGGGTAGTTTAGAAGATATCCGGAAATAAATTAATAAATATGAAATTACGCAAAAACATAACTGTTTGAACTTAATAGGTAACCAGATCGTGACTACAACTAAGTTCCTAAGTCTTTAACCACACTGTGTTGTTACATTGGTGAGTAAAAACTCATGCTTCCTACCCTTTAACTTTTTGTCTGAAAATAAAATCTACATTTTACTCAACTTCGTTACCCACTCCAGTCTTCAGATGGAGATGTGGGACTTTAAGGCTATGCTGCTAGTGTGACGTATAATCTAGTGGACGGGACGCTTCTTTCAACAGCAGTAATAGTTAGTCAGCCACCTCGGTAGCTTGCTAGACAAAATAGCCGAACCAATAAAGCTCTTTAGACGCTTTCGTGTATATTAGCCACTGTGTTTTAAACCCACTTCTGTCGTCTAGTTAGTTATCCCATTTAATTTCATATTTACGGTGTTGATGTTATTGGTCAGCTAGCTGGCTGGTTAAGTTAGCACTAGCCTAGCTAGCTAACATCCCCGACCATGAGCTCACTAAGCTACTCTCCTCCTGCTAAAGAAGAGGAGGTCTGCTGGACGGAGAAAGAAGCTCTAGTGAAAGAGGAGGAGGAAGAGGAGGATGTTACAATACAAAAACAAGTAGAGGGTGAAGCTGTTACCGTGAAAGAAGAAGAGAAAGACGTTACAGTGAAAGAAGAGGAAGACGCGTTCAGAGTGAAAGAGGAGGAGGATGTTACAGTGAAAGAAGAGGAAGACGCGTTCAGAGTGAAAGAGGAGGAGGATGTTACAGTGAAAGAAGAGGAAGACGCGTTCAGAGTGAAAAAGAAAAAAAAAGAAGAGGAGGAAGAGATTACTGTCACATTGAAAGATGAAGAGGAGGAGATGGGAGATCTGATTAACACCAGTAAGTACCGCCTTAAATGTGTTTTTCACTTTGGATATTTGGAGTTCGCTTGTCAATTCAATGGAGAGAGATGCTATGCTACTAGCCTCATGTTATGAATTTGCAAAGCCATCTCCTATAGTGTTTTTTCTCAAAGTTGTCGGTATTACATTTTACATTTACGTCATTTAGCAGACGCTCTTATCCAGAGCGACTTACAAATTGGTGCATTCACCTTATAGCCAGTGGGATAACCACTTTACAATATTGTAAATTTTTTTTGGGGGGGGGATGGAGTAAGGGTGGGGGGTGTGGGGGGGGGGGGGGGCTAGCTACTTTATCCTATCCCAGGTATTCCTTAAAGAGGTGGGGTTTCAAGTGTCTCCGGAAGGTGGTGAGTGACTCCGCTGTTCTGGCGTCGTGAGGGAGCTTGTTCCACCATTGGGGTGCCAGAGCAGCAAATAGTTTTGACTGGGCTGAGCGGGAACTGTGCTTCCGCAGAGGTAGGGGGGCCAGCAGGCCAGAGGTGGATGAACGCAATGCCCTCGTTTGGGTGTAGGGACTGATCAGAGCCCGAAGGTACAGAGGTGCCGTTCTCCTCACTGCTCCATAGGCAAGCACCATGGTCTTGTAGCGGATGCGAGCTTCAACTGGAAGCCAGTGGAGTGTGCGGAGGAGGGGGGTGACGTGAGAGAACTTGGGAAGGTTGAACACCAGACAGGCTGCGGCATTCTGGATGAGTTGTAGGGGTTTAATGGCACAGGCAGGGAGCCCAGCCAACAGCGAGTTGCAGTAATCCAGACGGGAGATGACAAGTGCCTGGATTAGGACCTGTGCCGCTTCCTGTCTAAGGCAGGATCGTACTCTCCGAATGTTGTAGAGCATGAACCTACAGGATCGGGTCACCGCCTTGATGTTAGCGGAGAGGTGTGTCCAAGGTGTTGTCCAGGGTCACGCCAAGGCTCTTTGCAGTCTGGGAGGAGGACACAACAGAGTTGTCAACCGTGATGGCGAGATCATGGAACGGGCAGTCCTTCCCCGGGAAGAAGAGCAGCTCCGTCTTGCCGAGGTTCAGCTTGAGGTGGTGATCTGTCATCCACACTGATATGTCTGCCAGAGATGCAGAGATGCGATTCGCCACCTGGTTATCAGAAGGGGGAAATGAGATGATTAGTTGTGTTTCGTCTGCGTAGCAATGATAGGAGAGGCCATGTGAGGATATGACAGAGCCAAGTGACTTGGTGTATAGCGAGAATAGGAGAGGGCCTAGAACTGAGCCCTGGGGGACACCAGTGGTGAGAGCACGTGGTGCGGAGACAGATTATCGCCACGCCACCTGGTAGGAGCGACCTGTCAGGTAGGACGCAATCCAAGAGTGAGCCGCGCCGGAGATGCCCAACTCTGAGAGGGTGGAGAGGAGGATCTGATGGTTCACAGTATCAAAGGCAGCAGATAGGTCTAGAAGGACGAGAGCAGAGGAGAGAGAGTTAGCTTTAGCAGTGCGGAGAGCCTCCGTGACACAGAAAAGAGCAGTCTCAGTTGAATGACCAGTCTTGAAACCTGACTGGTTTGGATCAAGAAGGTCGTTCTGAGAGAGATAGCAAGAGAGTTGGCTAAAGACGGCACGCTCAAGAGTTTTGGAGAGAAAAGAAAGAAGGGATACTGGTCTGTAGTTGTTGACATCGGAGGGATCGAGTGTAGGTTTTTTGAGAAGGGGTGCAACTCTCGCTCTCTTGAAGACGGAAGGGACATAGCCAGCAGTCAAGGATGAGTTGATGAGCGAGGTGAGGTAAGGGAGAAGGTCTCCGGAAATGGTCTGGAGAAGAGAGGAGGGGATAGGGTCAAGCGGGCAGGTTGTTGGGCGGCCGGCCGTCACAAGTCGCAAGATTTCATCTGGAGAGAGAGGGGAGAAAGAAGTCAAAGCATAGGGTAGGGCAGTGTGAGCAGGACCAGCGGTGTCATTTGACTTAACAAATGAGGATCGGATGTCGTCAACCTTCTTTTCAAAATGGTTGACGAAGTCATCCACAGAGACAGGGGGGAGGGGGGGGGGGGATTCAGCAGGGAGGAGAAGGTGGCAAAGAGCTTCCTAGGGTTAGAGGCAGATGCTTGGAATTTAGAGTGGTGGCAAGTGGCTTTAGCAGCAGAAACATAGGAAGAAAATGTAGAGAGGAGGGAGTGAAAAGATGCCAGGTCTACAGGGAGTCTATTTTTCCTCAATTTCCGCTCGGCTGCCCGGAGCCCTGTTCTGTGAGCTCGCAATGAGTCGTCAAGCCACGGAGCAGGAGGGTAGGACCGAGCCGGCCGGGAGGATAGGGGACATAGAGAGTCAAAGGATGCAGAAAGGGATGAGATGAGGGTTGAGGAGGCAGAATCAGGAGATTGGAGGGAGAAGGATTGAGCAGAGGGAAGAGATGATAGGATGGAAGAGGAGAGAGTAGTGGGAGAGACAGAGCGAAGGTTGCTACGGCGCATTACCATATGAGTAGGGGCAGAGTGAGTAGTGTTGGAGGAGAGCGAGAGAGAAAAGGATACAATGTAGTGGTCGGAGACTTGGAGGGGAGTTGCAGTGAGATTAGTAGAAGAACAGCATCTAGTAAAGATGAGGTCAAGCGTATTGCCTGCCTTGTGAGTAGGGGGGGTACAGTGAGAGGGTGAGGTCAAAAGAGGAGAGGAGTGGAAAGAAGGAGGCAGCGAGAAATGAGTCAAAGGTAGACGTAGGGAGGTTAAAGTCACGCAGAACTGTGAGGGGTGAGCCATCCTCAGGAAAGGAACTTTTCAAGCTCATTGATGAACTCTCCAAGGGAACCTGGAGGGCGATAAATGATAAGGAATAAGCTTGAATTGGCTAGTGACTGTGACACCATGGAATTCAAATGAGGAGATAGACAGATGGGTCAGGGGAGAAAGAGAGAATGTCCACTTGGGAGAGATGAGGATTCCTGTGCCACCACCCCGCTGACCAGATGCTCTCGGGGTATGCGAGAACACATGGTCAGATTTCAGTGGCAATCCATGTTTCCGTCAGCGGCAAGAAGTCGAGGGACTGGAGGGTAGCATAGGCTGAGATGAACTCTGCCTTGTTGGCCGCAGAACGGCAGTTCCAGAGGCTGCCGGAGACCTGGAACTCCACGTGGGTCGTGCGTGCAGGGACCACCAGGTTAGAGTGTGTCACATGTCCTACTTATCAGTACACTCAGAACAACTTAAGCATTACGAATCTTCTATTCGATCAAGTAAACCTCACGTTGCAAATAAGCCATTCCTTTTGTTGGCCAACTTGGACCAGCTCACAGACCTCCATACAAAAACTCCACCTGCTGGAAGGAGAGATATTCCCGTGAGTTGGTTCTCTCTCTTCTTCTCTGGCTACAATAGCTTGTGCTAGCTAGCTAGTAATCTCCTTCCCAGACACTTCCACGCAGTGTGGGACGAGGTTAGCCAGCTAGCTACATTCCCTCGGCGTAAAGCAGTGCTCGGCAGGCCGGGGCTAAGGACACAGTGAAACACAGACTAGCCGTGCAGGCTGTTGTGCTGCTTACAACTTGGAGGAAAACATTTGGCCACGTTAACTACCGCCGGCGACACCGTGATACAGCTGCCCAGTGGGAAGCACCTCAGGCCGGCATGCACCTCGAACACCGGTGATTTGGTATTTTATTAGGTGTAATGGTCGTTCGCACGGCTCGTCTTCATGCTCCTGAAATCAGTAACGTGTTGGTGCTTTCAAGAACTCGGAACCTCATAGTTAAAGTGTATGGAAGTTTGTTGTGTAGAGCTTCCTGTTGGTCGATTCCGATATTTTCCAAGTGGGAAACCAAGGAAATGTTTCTATGAGTGTTCAAGTCGGAAATGTCAGAATGACCGATTCCCCAGTTGTCTTGAAAGCGGAAGGAACTAATTGGTAAGTCACTGTGACATCCAGTTGGTGACCAACTCTCGCTCGACCATCAAAATAAACACAACTCTTGAGTCACGGGATGTTGGGAAGCAAGGTGGTTGTCTGAAATGAGCCTCCCGATAAAACCCTCCCAGTTTCCTATTCGATAGAATAGTCAATTTAGGATCATTGTTTTTGAGGGACGACAACGACCGACTGATTTAAGGAAGTCGAGAAGAACGCCAAACCGTATGAGGATCTCCACAGAAGCGTTCAAGATTCAGCTAACCGAGACAGGCTCCTCAATTTAAGACTTTTAGGGGTCTGGAGGATAGCAGGCCGCGGGAATGCGTGAGACAAATTATCTGGGAAGCTCTTGGGGTGGATCTGGACAAATCCGAGCTTCAACGGAGTCCACCGTTCCCTAGCAACAATACCACGGGAGAATCAGCCGCCTTAGACCGATCATCATCCGCTTTCTCAGGGATCTGGAGAGAGAGTACTGGCGGCTGCAGAAGGGAACGTATCGGGAGAAGAGAGAGGTGACTTGGAAGGACTAAAGCTTATGTTAGGGGCACAATAATAGCACACACCAGCAGAAAGAAAAGGGAAGATGGAGAAAGAGTTGGAAAAAACTAAAGTCTCAAATTTAAAGAGTTGGGGGAAAATAGTTATCCGAGGAAAAATCCCTATTGAAACAAGTCTGTGATCTGAAGTTTCAATGACGTGAGATCTGTAACAAAAAAGGCTGAATATGTTTCTGCTTTGATGAAAGTGGTGAAAAAACAGGTCCGTTATTGGCTGGACAATTGAAACAAAAAAGATGCCAGTTTTGTAACACCAGCTATCAAAAGTGGAAGTGTGGAGGTACTGACGGGTACAAAAGATATTAACAATGTGTTTTATGACTTTTATTGGACTCTTTATATAAGTCTGAATGTAACTTAGACCCAGTTAAATTGAATGCCTTTTTTTCCCAGGGGGTGTCCCCAGATCAAATAAAGGATTTGGATGCTCCTATACTAGAATCTGATATGAGAACAGCCATCACCTCAATGAAGTCGGGAAAGTCACCAGGAGTAATCAAATAACATTTTATTTGCCACATGCGCCCGAATACAACAGGTGTGGACATTTCCGTGAAATGCTTACATACAGCCCTTAACCAACAACGCATTTATTTTAAAATAAAAAAGTAAAATAAAACAACAACAACAAAAAAAGTGTTGAGGGGGAAAAAAAGAGCAGAAGTAAAATAAAATAACAGTAGGGAGGCTATATACAGGGGGGTGTTAGACTGCTTCCTGGTTGAGTGTTTATAAGAGGAATATTGGCGTTATTATAACAATATAATATGACATTTAGCAGACGCTTTTATCCAAAGCGACTTACACTCATGTGTGCATACGTTTTTACGTATGGGTGGTCCCGGGGATCGAACCCACTACCCTGGCGTTACAAGCGCCGTGCTCTACCAGTTGAGCTACAGAGGACCACCAATGTCATGCAATAAAATGCAAATTAATTACTTAAAAATCATACAATGTGATTTTCTGGATTTTTGTTTTAGATTCCGCCTCTCACAGTTGAAGTAATAATAATAATAATAATATGCCATTTAGCAGACGCTTTTATCCAAAGCGACTTACAGTCATGCGTGCATACATTTTTTTTTGTGTATGGGTGGTCCCGGGGATCGAACCCACTACCTTGGCGTTACAAGCGCTGTGCTCTACCAGCTGAGCTACAGAGGACCAACTGCAAATTAATTACTTAAAAATCATACAATGTGATTTTATGGATTTTTGTTTTAGATTCCGTCTCTCACAGTTGAAGTGTACCTATGATAAAAATTACAGACCTCTACATGCTTTGTAAGTAGGAAAACCTGCAAAATCGTCAGTGTATCAAATACTTGTTCTCCCCACTGTATATATATATTTTTTTATACTGGCCCCCCGTGGGAATCGAACCCACAACCCTGGCGTTGCAAACCCCATGCTCTATCAACTGAGCTACATCCCTTTATCTCATGAATGTTTTGGCTTTCAGTTACAAAAAGTCACTTTCTTACCACTTCTTCCATAGGCAAACATGTAAGGAAAGCTTTTTTTAAATCAAAAGGGATGCTGTCAAAAATGTATTGAATTCAAATGGATTTACCCAGTCTACAAAGCACTACAGCCACTCTGTGATGACAAGCTCTGCTCTTTTATTTAGGGATCTAGTCTAGGTTAAACATCATAGGAAGACAGTTTTATCATGTGGAGGTTTCATTCAAGTCTCTGTTTAACTGGATACTCTGTTTGTCTTTGGCAGGAGAGAGACCAGACTCTCACTCTGAAAGCGGGAAGAGTCCTTCAGCGGAACCAGACCAAGAGACGCCCAAACCAGCGAGACAACACCACTGCTTCCAATGTGAAAAGAGATTTTCCCGATCAGGGGACTTCAAAGCTCATGAGAGGACACACACAGGAGAAAAGCCTTTCCAATGTTCCCACTGTGGAAAGAGTTTTACCATGTTAAATAACCTGAAAAGGCATGAGAGGACACACACAGGAGAAAAGCCATTCCAATGTTCCCAGTGTGGAAATAGTTTTACTCAGATAGGGCACCTAAAAGAGCATGAGAGAAAACACACAAGAGAAAAGCCTTACCACTGCTCTGTGTAAAAATAGATTTTCCCGAGTAGGGGACCTAAAAGCTCATGAGAGGACACACACAGGAGAAAAGCCTTTCCAATGTTCCCAGTGTGGAAAGATTTTTACCCTGTTAGCTAACCTGAAAAGGCATGAGAGAATACACACAGGAGAAAAACTTTACCACTGCTTCCAATGTGAAAAGCGATTTTCCCGATCAGGTGACCTAAAATCTCATGAGTGGACACACACAGGAGAAGAGCCTTTCCAATGCTCCCAGTGTAAAAAGCGTTTTACCGTGTTAGCTAACCTGAAAAGGCATGAGCGAATACACACAGGAGAAAAGCCTTATCAATGTTCCCAATGTGGAATGAGTTTTATTCAGTTAGGGAGCCTGAAGGAGCATGAGTGGACACACACAGGAGAAAAGCCCTACCACTGCTCCCAGTGTAAAAAGAGATTTTCCCGAGTAGGGGACCTAAAAGCTCATGAGAGGACACACACAGGAGAAAAGCCTTTCCAATGTTCCCAGTGTAGAAAGAGTTTTACCGTGTTAGCTACCCTGAAAAGGCATGAGAGAATACACACAGGAGAAAAGCATTACCACTGCTCCCAGTGTGGAAAGAGTTTTACCTTGTTAAGGAGCCTGAAGGAGCATAAGAGAACACACACGAAAAAAGCCCCACCACTTCTCACTCTCTGTGTGGAAGGACAATTTCCCAGTCAAAGAACCTGAAATCACATGAGAGAATTGAGTGACTGTGTTCTGACTTATTTTTTTAACTGACAATTTGTGTTTTTGTTTATGCCACATGAAAACATTTTGTTTATATAAATTCTTACTCAAAAATAGGCATATTTTAGTTTTTTCACCTCGAGGCCTGATCATATCTAAAATCAGATTAAATACTATAAAATGTGTATTTTGTTTTGGTTATGAACTTTAATGCATTGGTTACAGGTATACACCCTCAGTTGTTCATTATATAATGGATATTGCTAAATGTAAATTATTATATAGATGAATGGAACATTGCATTTCTTGATTCTAACCTTGAAACCTATAGACTTTGATTTGATATATAAGATTAGGCTTTTGCTAAATGAATTTGATTGAAATTGATTGGATATATGATTTGGATATTGCAAAATGAATTTGATTACATGATTTGGATATTGCTAAATGTAAATGATGAACTAGATTCATAGCATGTGCAATTCTTGATTCTAACATTGAAACCTTTTGTATTTACTTGTTGTGTTTCATTGAGTTAGTTTGTGTACTAGTCCTCAAGCTAAAGGAGTATGAAAATGTGATGATGTTGTTCTGATAACATTGATAAGTTGTTGACATGAAAAACATTCACTACCTCATGAATGTTCCCATCAGTATTATTCCACCATAACAGATAAAACTGGTGCTGATTGTAAAAAGGATTTTATTAATGCAGTTTAATTTTATCTGAATAGAAATAAAATCACATGAGAGAATAGTGAGGCTGTGTTCTGACTTATGTTTTTGACTGAGAATGTAGTGTTTTTGTTCATGGCACATGAAATCATATTGTTTACGATTATACCTGTCTATATAAGGTCCCACAGTTGACAATGCATGTCAGAGCAAAAACCAAGCCATGAGGTCGAAGGAGTTGTCCGTAGCGCTCCGAGACAGGATTGTCTCTGGGGAAGGGTACCAAAAAATGTCAATGCTGCAATATTGAAGGGTCCCAAGAACACAGTGGCCTCCATCATTCTTAAATGGAAGAAGTTTGGAACCACCTAGACATTTCCATATATAGACACATCCTATGTGTTTTAATCAAATCAACTATAGTCTGATAGCTTGTCTGATGTTTAAAGCGCGCTGTTTGATGAAAAAATTAAGACACTCAAATGACAAGAGGGAATCCGACCGCAATTGATTTGATTGTCCAGGCCAGGATCAGATCAGCTGTGCTGTGTAAAACAAACAAAACAGAACAGCAAGTGAAGTGCGTTTCAGGAGGTGGATCCATGTGTATATATACGGTGCATTCGGAAAGTATTCAGACCCCTTGACTTTTTCCACATTTTGTTACGTTACATCCTTATTCTAAAATGGATTAAATAAATAGAAATCCTCAGCAATCTACACACAATACCCCATAATGACAAAGTGAAAACAGGTTTTTAGAAATGTTTGCAAATGTATTAAAAATAAAAATAAACTGAAAAAACGTATTTACATAAGTATTCAGACCGTTTGCTATGACACTCGAAATTAAGCTCAAGTGCATCCTGTTTCCATTGATCATCCTTGAGTCGTTTCTACAACTTGAATGGAGTCCACCTGTGGTAAATTAAATTGATTTTACATGATTTGGAAAGGCATGTACCTGTCTATATAAAGTCCCACAGTTGAGGGGGAGTATATACCCCAAAAAGACGCCATTACTATTGCTCTCTATAGTACCCCTCGGGGGGAGTATATACCCCAAAAAGACACCATTACTATTGCTCTCTATAGTACCCCTCGGGGGGAGTATATACCCCAAAAAGACGCCAATACTATTGCTCTCTATAGTACCCCTCGGGGGGGAGTATATACCCCAAAAAGACGCAATTACTATTGCTCTCTATAGTCCCCCTCGGGGGGAGTATATACCCCAAAAAGACGCCATTACTATTGCTCTCTATAGTCCCCCTCGGGGGGAGTATATACCCCAAAAAGACGCCATTACTATTACGCTCTATAGTACCCCTCGGGGGGAGTATATACCCCAAAAAGACGCCATTACTATTGCTCTCTATAGTACCCCTCGGGGGGAGTATATACCCCAAAATGACGCCATTACTATTGCTCTCTATAGTACCCCTCGGGGGGAGTATATACCCCAAAAAGATGCCATTACTATTGCTCTCTATAGTACCCCTCGGGGGGAGTATATACCCCAAAAAGACGCCATTACTATTGCTCTCTATAGTCCCACCCCAAAAAGACGCCATTACTATTGCTCTCTATAGTCCCCCTCGGGGGGAGTATATACCCCAAAAAGACGCCATTACTATTGCTCTCTATAGTCCCCCTCGGGGGGAGTATATACCCCAAAAAGACGCCATTACTATTGCTCTCTATAGTCCCCCTCGGGGGGAGTATATACCCCAAAAAGACACCATTACTATTGCTCTCTATAGTACCCCTCGGGGGGGAGTATATACCCCAAAAAGACACCATTACTATTGCTCTCTATAGTCCCCCTCGGGGGGAGTATATACCCCAAAAAGACACCATTACTATTGCTCTCTATAGTCCCCCTCGGGGGGAGTATATACCCCAAAAAGACGCCATTACTATTGCTCTCTATAGTACCCCTCGGGGGGAGTATATACCCCAAAAAGACGCCATTACTATTGCTCTCTATAGTACCCCTCGGGGGGAGTATATACCCCAAAAAGACGCCATTACTATTGCTCTCTATAGTCCCCCTCGGGGGGAGTATATACCCCGAAAAGACGCCATTACTATTGCTCTCTATAGTCTCCCTCGGGGGGAGTTTATATCCCAAAAAGACGCCATTACTATTGCTCTCTATAGTCCCCCTCGGGGGGGAGTATATACCCCAAAAAGACACCATTACTATTGCTCTCTATAGTCCCCCTCGGGGGGAGTATATACCCCAAAAAGACGCCATTACTATTGCTCTCTATAGTCTCCCTCGGGGGGAGTTTATATCCCAAAAAGACACCATTACTATTGCTCTCTATAGTCCCCCTCGGGGGGGAGTATATACCCCAAAAAGACACCATTACTATTGCTCTCTATAGTCCCCCTCGGGGGGAGTATATACCCCAAAAAGACGCCATTACTATTGCTCTCTATAGTACCCCTCGGGGGGGAGTATATACCCCAAAAAGACACCATTACTATTGCTCTCTATAGTCCCCCTCGGGGGGAGTATATACCCCAAAAAGACGCCATTACTATTGCTCTCTATAGTACCCCGCGGGGGGGAGTATATACCCCAAAAAGACACCATTATTATTGCTCTCTATAGTACCCCTCGGGGGGGAGTATATACCCCAAAAAGACACCATTACTATTGCTCTCTATAGTCCCCCTTGGGGGGAGTATATACCCCAAAAAGACGCCAATACTATTGCTCTCTATAGTACCCCTCGGGGGGGAGTATATACCCCAAAAAGACACCATTACTATTGCTCTCTATAGCCCCCCTCGGGGGGAGTATATACCCCAAAAAGACGCCATTACTATTGCTCTCTATAGTCCCCCTCGGGGGGAGTATATACCCCAAAAAGACACCATTACTATTGCTCTCTATAGTCCCCCTCGGGGGGAGTATATACCCCAAAAAGACGCCATTACTATTGCTCTCTATAGTCCCCCTCGGGGGGAGTATATACCCCAAAAAGACACCATTACTATTGCTCGCTATAGTCCCCCTCGGGAGGAGTATATACCCCAAAAAGACACCATTACTATTGCTCTCTATAGTACCCCTCGGGGGGAGTATATACCCCAAAAAGACGCCATTACTATTGCTCTCTATAGTACCCCTCGGGGGGAGTATATACCCCAAAAAGACGCCATTACTATTGCTCTCTATAGTACCCCTCGGGGGGAGTATATACCCCAAAAAGACGCCATTACTATTGATCTCTATAGTACCCCTCGGGGGGAGTATATACCCCAAAAAGACGCCATTACTATTGCTCTCTATAGTCCCACCCCAAAAAGACGCCATTACTATTGCTCTCTATAGTCCCCCTCGGGGGGAGTATATACCCCAAAAAGACGCCATTACTATTGCTCTCTATAGTCCCCCTCGGGGGGAGTATATACCCCAAAAAGACGCCATTACTATTGCTCTCTATAGTCCCCCTCGGGGGGAGTATATACCCCAAAAAGACACCATTACTATTGCTCTCTATAGTACCCCTCGGGGGGGAGTATATACCCCAAAAAGACACCATTACTATTGCTCTCTATAGTCCCCCTCGGGGGGAGTATATACCCTAAAAAGACACCATTACTATTGCTCTCTATAGTCCCCCTCGGGGGGAGTATATACCCCAAAAAGACGCCATTACTATTGCTCTCTATAGTACCCCTCGGGGGGAGTATATACCCCAAAAAGACGCCATTACTATTGCTCTCTATAGTACCCCTCGGGGGGAGTATATACCCCAAAAAGACGCCATTACTATTGCTCTCTATAGTCCCCCTCGGGGGGAGTATATACCCCAAAAAGACGCCATTACTATTGCTCTCTATAGTTTCCCTCTGAGGGAGTTTATATCCCAAAAAGACGCCATTACTATTGCTCTCTATAGTCCCCCTTGGGGGGAGTATATACCCCAAAAAGACACCATTTCAATTGCTCTCTATAGTCCCCCTCGGGGGGGAGTATATACCCCAAAAAGACACCATTACTATTGCTCTCTATTGTCCCCCTCGGGGGGAGTATATACCCCAAAAAGACGCCATTACTATTGCTCTCTATAGTACCCCTCGGGGGGGAGTATATACCCCAAAAAGACGCCATTACTATTGCTCTCTATAGTACCCCTCGGGGGGGAGTATATACCCCAAAAAGACGCCATTACTATTGCTCTCTATAGTACCCCTCGGGGGGGAGTATATACCCCAAAAAGACACCATTACTATTGCTCTCTATAGTCCCCCTCGGGGGGAGTATATACCCCAAAAAGACGCCATTACTATTGCTCTCTATAGTACCCCTCGGGGGGAGTATATACCCCAAAAAGACGCCATTACTATTGGTCTCTATATTTCCCCTCGGGGGGAGTATATACCCCAAAAAGACGCCATTACTATTGCTCTCTATAGTCCCCCTCGGGGGGAGTATATACCCCAAAAAGACGCCATTACTATTGCTCTCTATAGTCCCCCTCGGGGGGAGTATATACCCCAAAAAGACGCCATTACTATTGCTCTCTATAGTACCCCTCGGGGGGAGTATATACCCCAAAAAGACGCCATTACTATTGCTCTCTATAGTCCCCCTCGGGGGGAGTATATACCCCAAAAAGACGCCATTACTATTGCTCTCTATAGTACCCCTCGGGGGGAGTATATACCCCAAAAAGACGCCATTACTATTGCTCTCTATAGTCCCCCTCGGGGGGAGTATATACCCCAAAAAGACACCATTACTATTGCTCTCTATAGTACCCCTCGGGGGGAGTATATACCCCAAAAAGACACCATTACTATTGCTCTCTATAGTCCCCCTCGGGGGGAGTATATACCCCAAAAAGACGCCATTACTATTGCTCTCTAAAGTACCCCTCGGGGGGAGTATATACCCCAAAAAGACGCCATTACTATTGCTCTCTATAGTACCCCTCGGGGGGAGTATATACCCCAAAAGACGCCATTACTATTGCTCTCTATAGTACCCCTCGGGGGGAGTATATACCCCAAAAAGACGCCATTACTATTGGTCTCTATAGTACCCCTCGGGGGGAGTATATACCCCAAAAAGACACCATTACTATTGCTCTCTATAGTACCCCTCGGGGGGAGTATATACCCCAAAAAGACACCATTATTATTGCTCTCTATAGTACCCCTCGGGGGGAGTATATACCCCAAAAAGACGCCATTACTATTGCTCTCTATAGTACCCCTCGGGGGGAGTATATACCCCAAAAAGACGCCATTACTATTGCTCCCTATAGTCCCCCTCGGGGGGGAGTATATACCCCAAAAAGACGCCATTACTATTGCTCTCTATAGTACCCCTCGGGGGGAGTATATACCCCAAAAAGACGCCATTACTATTGCTCTCTATAGTCCCCCTCTAGGGGAGTATATACCCCAAAAAGACACCATTACTATTGCTCTCTATAGTCCCCCTCGGGGGGAGTATATACCCCAAAAAGACGCCATTACTATTGCTCTCTATAGTACCCCTCGGTTGGAGTATATACCCCAAAAAGACACCATTACTATTGCTCTCTATAGTCCCCCTCGGGGGGAGTATATACCCCAAAAAGACACCATTACTATTGCTCTCTATAGTACCCCTCGGGGGGAGTATATACCCCAAAAATACGCCATTACTATTGCTCTCTATAGTACCCCTCGGGGGGAGTATATACCCCAAAAAGACGCCATTACTATTGCTCTCTATAGTCCCCCTCGGGGGGAGTATATACCCCAAAAAGACGCCATTACTATTGCTCTCTATAGTACCCCTCGGGGGGAGTATATACCCCAAAAAGACGCCATTACTATTGCTCTCTATAGTCCCCCTCGGGAGGAGTATATACCCCAAAAAGACACCATTACTATTGCTCTCTATAGTACCCCTCGGGGGGAGTATATACCCCAAAAAGACACCATTACTATTTCTCTCTATAGTCCCCCTCGGGGGGAGTATATACCCCAAAAAGACGCCATTACTATTGCTCTCTATAGTACCCCTCGGGGGGAGTATATACCCCAAAAAGACGCCATTACTATTGCTCTCTATAGTACCCCTCGGGGGGAGTATATACCCCAAAATACGCCATTACTATTGCTCTCTATAGTACCCCTCGGGGGGAGTATATACCCCAAAAAGACGCCATTACTATTGGTCTCTATAGTACCCCTCGGGGGGAGAATATACCCCAAAAAGACACCATTACTATTGCTCTCTATAGTACCCCTCGGGGGGAGTATATACCCCAAAAAGACACCATTACTATTGCTCTCTATAGTACCCCTCGGGGGGAGTATATACCCCAAAAAGACGCCATTACTATTGCTCTCTATAGTACCCCTCGGGGGGAGTATATACCCCAAAAAGACGCCATTACTATTGCTCCCTATAGTCCCCCTCGGGGGGGAGTATATACCCCAAAAAGACGCCATTACTATTGCTCTCTATAGTACCCCTCGGGGGGAGTATATACCCCAAAAAGACGCCATTACTATTGCTCTCTATAGTCCCCCTCTAGGGGAGTATATACCCCAAAAAGACACCATTACTATTGCTCTCTATAGTACCCCTCGGGGGGAGTATATACCCCAAAAAGACGCCATTACTATTGCTCTCTATAGTACCCCTCGGTTGGAGTATATACCCCAAAAAGACACCATTACTATTGCTCTCTATAGTACCCCTCGGGGGGAGTATATACCCCAAAAAGACGCCATTACTATTGCTCTCTATAGTCCCCCTCGGGGGGAGTATATACCCCAAAAAGACACCATTGCTATTGCTCTCTATAGTACCCCTCGGGGGGAGTATATACCCCAAAAAGACGCCATTACTATTGCTCTCTATAGTACCCCTCGGGGGGAGTATATACCCCAAAAAGACGCCATTACTATTGCTCTCTATAGTCCCCCTCGGGGGGAGTATATACCCCAAAAAGACACCATTACTATTGATCTCTATAGTACCCCTCGGGGGGAGTATATACCCCAAAAAGACGCCATTACTATTGCTCTCTATAGTACCCCTCGGGGGGGAGTATATACCCCAAAAAGACACCATTACTATTGCTCTCTATAGTCCCCCTCGGGGGGAGTATATACCCCAAAAAGACGCCATTACTATTGCTCTCTATAGTACCCCTCAGGGGGAGTATATACCCCAAAAGATGCCATTACTATTGCTCTCTATAGTACCCCTCGGGGGGAGTATATACCCCAAAAAGACGCCATTACTATTGCTCTCTATAGTACCCCTCGGGGGGAGTATATACCCCAAAAAGACACCATTACTATTGCTCTCTATAGTACCCCTCGGGGGGAGTATATACCCCAAAAAGACACCATTACTATTGCTCTCTATAGTCCCCCTCGGGGGGAGTATATACCCCAAAAAGACACCATTACTATTGATCTCTATAGTACCCCTCGGGGGGAGTATATACCCCAAAAAGACGCCATTACTATTGCTCTCTATAGTACCCCTCGGGGGGGAGTATATACCCCAAAAAGACACCATTACTATTGCTCTCTATAGTCCCCCTCGGGGGGAGTATATACCCCAAAAAGACGCCATTACTATTGCTCTCTATAGTACCCCTCAGGGGGAGTATATACCCCAAAAGATGCCATTACTATTGCTCTCTATAGTACCCCTCGGGGGGAGTATATACCCCAAAAAGACGCCATTACTATTGCTCTCTATAGTACCCCTCGGGGGGAGTATATACCCCAAAAAGACACCATTACTATTGCTCTCTATAGTACCCCTCGGGGGGAGTATATACCCCAAAAAGACACCATTACTATTGCTCTCTATAGTACCCCTCGGGGGGAGTATATACCCCAAAAAGACACCATTACTATTGCTCTCTATAGTACCCCTCGGGGGGAGTATATACCCCAAAAAGACGCCATTACTATTGCTCCCTATAGTCCCCCTCGGGGGGGAGTATATACCCCAAAAAGACACCATTACTATTGCTCTCTATAGTACCCCTCGGGGGGAGTATATACCCCAAAAAGACACCATTACTATTGCTCTCTATAGTACCCCTCGGGGGGAGTATATACCCCAAAAAGACGCCATTACTATTGCTCTCTATAGTACCCCTCGGGGGGAGTATATACCCCAAAAAGACGCCATTACTATTGCTCTCTATAGTCCCCCTCGGGGGGAGTATATACCCCAAAAAGACGCCATTACTATTGCTCTCTATAGTACCCCTCGGGGGGAGTATATACCCCAAAAAGACGCCATTACTATTGCTCTCTATAGTACCCCTCGGGGGGAGTATATACCCCAAAAAGACACCATTACTATTGCTCTCTATAGTACCCCTCGGGGGGAGTATATACCCCAAAAAGACGCCATTACTATTGCTCTCTATAGTACCCCTCGGGGGGGAGTATATACCCCAAAAAGACACCATTACTATTGCTCTCTATAGTCCCCCTCGGGGGGAGTATATACCCCAACAAGCAGATGTCTAAATAATGTCATGTTGGAGAAATAGGAAGTGTTATAGATGTTACATGAAATGGACAAACATTATGGGGAGACTGAACGCCTGAGTTTGTAAGTCTTCAAAACATGGTCAAAAGATAGATAGCCACTGCAATGGAAAGGCTTGGCTCAACACATCAGTTAACATTTAGAAAAGATAGTCATGTCCATTATTACTTCAGATATGAAGTGGGCCACCAACAAAACGTTATTAACAATGGATCAAATGCATTCTATAACATTGACTGAAATAGGAGCTGTGAGGGGAACGGCACCTCCGTACCTTCAGGCTCTGATCAGTCCCTACACCCAAACGAGGGCACTGCGTTCATCCACCTCTGGCCTGCTGGCTCCCCTACCTCTGCGGAAGCATAGTTCCCGCTCAGCCCAGTCAAAACTGTTCGCTGCTCTGGCACCCCAATGGTGGAACAAGCTCCTTCACGACGCCAGGACAGCGGAGTCACTCACCACCTTCCGGAGACATTTGAAACCCCACCTCTTTAAGGAATACCTGGGATAGGATAAAGTAATCCTTCTACACCCCCCCCCCCCCCTACTCCAACCCCCCCCCCCCCAAAAAAAAAAAAAAAAATTAAATTAAATTTAAAAAAATATTGTAAAGTGGTTATCCCACTGGCTATAAGGTGAATGCACCTATTTGTAAGTCGCTCTGGATAAGAGCGTCTGCTAAATGACGTAAATGTAAATGTAAATAGTTAGTAATATATATTATTATAGAGCTCTGATCAGCCTATAAACATGACATTATCTATTATTATAGAGCTCTGCTCAGCCTATAAACATGACATTATCTATTATTATAGAGCTCTGATCAGCCTAAAAACATGACATTATCTATTATTATAGAGCTCTGATCAGCCTAAAACATGACATTCCATGAGAGCAAGATTAGATTTTAAGCTCTACATCATCTCAAGTTTATTTTTTATTGTGTTGTGAAGACTGACCTCAGGCTATTGTGGGATATAGTCTGGATTAAACCTCATAGGAAGACGGTTTTATCATGTGGAGGTTTCATTCAGGTCGCTGTTTAGCTAAATTACATGTCTGTCTTTGGCAGGAGAGAGACCAGACTCTCACTCTGACAGCGGGAAGAGTCCTTCAGGGGAACCAGACCCAGAGACGGCCAAACCAGAGAGACGACATCAGTGCTCCCACTGTGAAAAGAGTTTTACTCATTTATGGAGTCTGAAAATGCACAAGAGAATACATACAGGAGAAAAGCCTTACCACTGCTCCCACTGTGGAAAGAGTTTTACTCAGTTAGGGGCCCTGGTTGGGCATGAGAGAACACACACAGGAGAGAAGCCTTATCACTGTTCCCACTGTGGAAAGAGTTTTAGGTGGTATGGGAGCCTGAATGAGCATGAGAGGACACACACAGGAGAAAAGCCCTACCAATGTTCCCATTGTGAAAAGAGTTTTACCCATCAAGGGAGCCTGAAAGTGCATGAAAGAATACACACAGGAGAAAAGCCCTACCAATGTTCCCAGTGTGAAAAGAGTTTTACCCGATCATGGGGCCTGAAAAAGCATGAGAGAACACACACTGGAGAAAAGCCCTACCAACATACTAAAACACAGGAGGAGAAGACATACCACTGCTCTCATTGTGGAAAGACATTTTCCCAGTCAGAGGACCTGAAATCCCATGAGAGAATAGAGAGGCTGTGTTCTGACTTGTGTTTTTGATAAAAAAATGCTAGCTAGTTTCGTCAACAACAACAACAGCTAGTCAGCTACTTTGGTAGCTTGCTAGACAACATAGCCGAAACATTATAGCTCTTGGGATTATGTCGGTGTATATTAGTCACTGTGTTTAAGAAAATATATGTTGTATAGATAGTTACCCGATTTATTTCATATGTAAGTTACTAATCAGCTGGCTGAATAGCTAGAATAGCCTACCACTAGGCTAGTAGCTCATCTTAACTAGCTAACATCCTCCTATCTGGCTAAGGAACACTAGGCTAATGCTAACAAGCTAGCTAACATCCTCCTATCTGGCTAAGTAACACTAGGCTAATGCTAACTAGCTAGCGAACATCCTCCTATCTGGCTAAGTAACACTAGGCTAATGCTAACAAGCTAGCTAACATCCTCCTATCTGGCTAAGTAACACTAGGCTAATGCTAACAAGCTAGCTAACATCCTCCTATCTGGCTAAGTAACACTAGGCTAATGCTAACAAGCTAGCTAACATCCTCCTATCTGGCTAAGTAACACTAGGCTAATGCTAACAAGCTAGCTAACATCCTCCTATCTGGCTAAGTAACACTAGGCTAATGCTAACTAGCTAGCGAACATCCTCCTATCTGGCTAAGTAACACTAGGCTAATGCTAACTAGCTAGCTAACATCCCCGACCATGAGCTCACTAAGATACTCCCCTCCTGCTAAAGAAGAGGAGGTCTGCTGGATGGAGAAAGAGGGTCTGTGGCTGAACATTGTTGTGAAAGAGGAGAAGGAAGAGGAGGATGTCACAGTAAAGAAAGAAGATGAGGAAGTTACAGTGAAAGAAGAAGAAGAAGAGAGAGAGGAGGATGCCGTTCTTGGAGTGAAGGAGGAGGGAGAGATAACTGTCATGTTGGAAGAGGAGAAGGAAACAGTACTTACTTGAGGGAGTGTGCTATTGGCATGCTGACTGCAGGAATGTCCACCAGAGCTGTTGCCAGATAATTTAATGTCAATTTCTCTACCATAAGCCGATCCCTCAGACCACGTGTATCCACACCAGCCCAGGACATCCACATCCGGCTTGTTCACTTAAGGGATCGTCTGAGATCAGCCGCCCGAACAGCTGATGAAACCGGGGAGTATTTCTGTCTGTAATAAAGTCCTTTTGTGTGGAAAAAACTAATTCTGATTGGCTGGACCTGGCTCCCCAGTGGGTGGACCTATGCCCTCCCAGGCCCACCCATAGCTGCACCCCTCCCCAGTGGGTGGACCTATGCCCTCCCAGGCCCACCCATAGCTGCACCCCTCCCCAGTGGGTGGACCTATGCCCTCCCAGGCCCACCCATAGCTGCACCCCTCCCCAGTGGGTGGACCTATGCCCTCCCAGGCCCACCCATAGCTGCACCCCTCCCCAGTGGGTGGACCTATGCCCTCCCAGGCCCACCCATAGCTGCACCCCTCCCCAGTCATGTGAAATCCATAGATTAGGGCCTTATTCATTTATTTCAATTGACTGATTTCCTTACATATATATATTAACTGTAAATCTTTGAAATTGTTGCATGTTGCGTTTATGTTTTTGTTCAGTATACTTTTTATGAGAAAATGTGCAAGAATTGAAGGTGCCAACAAATGTTATAGTCATCATAAGAATATTTTGCTGTCATATACAAACAAATCTGCTCCTCCTCGATTAACTTCACTCTTTTCAGCTTCTGCCCACCACCTAATAACACAACCACACCACAGATAGAACAATGAGCCAGATATTTCACCTGATGTATAAATGTTAAGCATCCGGTTGACGTTTCCACTCACTACCAAATATGGTGATGAGAGGAAGCCCAGTGGCGGGAGAAGATGGAGATCGAGTGAGACATTCTGCACATTTTCTCCTCGATTAAACATTTAATCTCAATACAGTTTTATGTTTCCAAAACTTGAATCTATAATAAACACAATGGTCTAGGTTTTGTAGACTTTACCCTTTGCCACTGTAAAAAAATAAAATAAAAATGGCGAATCTGGATCTGGATTATTGACCTCTGCCTGCCCTAACACTGCCTGCCGTTCTGTACTTTTTGGACTCTGATCTGGATTATTGACCTCTACCTGCCCTAACACTGCCTGCCGTTCTGTACTTTTTGGACTCTGATCTGGATTACTGATCTCTGCCTGCCCTGAGACAGCCTGCCGTTCTGTACTTTTTGGACTCTAATCTGGATTACTGATCTCTGCCTGCCCTTGACCTGTTGTTTACCTGCCCCCTGATTTTGTAATAACCTTTTGTTACTTCGACAATGTCAACATCTGGGTCTTCTCCTGAAACGTGATACAGTGAATGGGAGTATATTTAGGTGGTTTAAATTATTAACTTTCCTGCTAACCTTCTAAAGGTTGACGGTGCCAAAATCTTGCCAATGCATTCATTATTCTACTAACTATGGCTGAGTGTGAGACATGTTTTCCATAATGTACAGTACCAGTCTAAAGTTTGGACACCTATTCATTCAAGGGTTTTCCTTTATTTTTACTATTTTGTTTACATTGTAGAATAATAGTGAAGATGTCAAAACTATGAAATAACACATATGGAATCATGTAGTAACCAAAAAAGTGTTAAACGAAGTCGGGGGAGAAGGGCCTTGGTCAGGGAGGTGACCAAGAAAACAATGGTCACTCTGACAGAGCTCCAGAGTTTCTCTGTGGAGATGGGAGAACCTTCCAGAAGGACAACCATCTCTGCAGTACTCCACCAATCAGGCCTTTATGGTAGAGTGGCCAGACGGAAGCCAATCCTCAGTAAAATGCACATGACAGCCCTCTTGGAGTTTGCCAAATGGCACCTAAAGGACTCTCAGACCATGAGAAACAAGATTATCTGGTCTGATGAAACCAAGATTGAACTCTTTGGCCTGAATGCGAAATGTCACGTCTGGGGGAAACCAGGCACCATCCCTACAGTGATGCATGGTGGTGGCAGCATCATGCTGTGGGGATATTTTTCAGCGACAGGGACTGGGAGACTAGTCAGGATCGAAGGAAAGATGAACGGAGCAAAGTACAGAGAGATCCTTGATGAAAACCTGCTCCAGAGCACTCAGGACCTCAGACTGGGGGGCGAAGGTTCACCTTCCAACCGGACAACGACCCTAAGCACACAGCCAAGACAACGCAGGAGCGGCTTCGGGACCAGTCTCTGAATGTCCTTGAGTAGCCCAGCCAGAGTCCGGACTTGAACCCGATCGAACATCTCTTGAGAGACCTGAAAATAGCTGTGCAGTGACGCTCCCCATCCAACCTGACAGAGCTTGAGTGGATCTGCAGAGAAGAATGGGAGAAACTCCCCAAATACAGGTGTGCCAAGCATGTAGCGTCATACCCAAGAAGACTTGAGGCTGTAATCGCTGCCAAAGGTGCTTCAACAAAGTACTGAGTAAAGGGTCTGAATGCTTATGTACATTTCATATTTCAGTTTGTATTTGTTATACATTTGCCAAAAATTCTAAAAACCCGTTTTTGCTTTGTCGTTATGGGGTATTGTGTGTGTGTGTGTATATTGATGAGGGATAAAAAACTATTTAATCAATTTTAGAACAAGGCTGTAACGTAACAATGTGGAAAAGTGAAGGGGTCTGAATACTTTCCGACTGCACTGTATATGAAGTGCCATGGAGGGCACAATATTACAATGTTGCAGTCCAGAAAAGAGAGCTTTACCATCTCTGCCAAAAGCCTGGGCCTCTGGTGGAGGCTGTAGAACTGTCATCAACATGCTTCAGTATTCTCCCTTCTCTCTAGGAGCATTTGGGTGCCAAGAACCACATAGACTCCTCTGGACCATACCTCTCCCAGAACCCATAGGCTCCTCTGGACCGTACCTCTCCCAGAACCCATAGGCTCCTCTGGACCATACCTCTCCCAGAACCCCATAGGCTCCTCTGGACCGTGCCTCTCCCAGAACCCCATAGGCTCCTCTGGACCATACCTCTCCCAGAACCCCATAGGCTCCGCTGGACCATACCTCTCCCAGAACCCATAGGCTCCTCTGGACCGTACCTCTCCCAGAACCCATAGGCTCCTCTGGACCGTACCTCTCCCAGAACCCATAGACTCCTCTGGACCGTACCTCTCCCAGAACCCCATAGGCTCCTCTGGACCGTACCTCTCCCAGAACCCATAGGCTCCTCTGGACCATACCCCTCCCAGAACCCATAGGCTCCTCTGGACCGTACCTCTCCCAGAACCCATAGGCTCCTCTGGACCGTACCTCTCCCAGAACCCCATAGGCTCCTCTGGACCATACCTCTCCCAGAACCCATAGGCTCCTCTGGATCGTACCTCTCCCAGAACCCATAGGCTCCTCTGGATCGTACCTCTCCCAGAACCCATAGGCTCCTCTGGACCATACCTCTCCCAGAACACATAGGCTCCTCTGGACATACCTCTCCCAGAACCCCATAGGCTCCTCTGGACCATACCTCTCCCAGAACCCCATAGGCTCCTCTGGACCATACCTCTCCCAGAACCCATAGGCTCCTCTGGACCGTAAACCCTCCCAGTCCACCAGGTACTGGAGCCGACTCCCACGAATCGAAAAGATCCCACCCTGCTCACCAATGTAGCTGACCAATGTAGAGAGAGACAAGTGCCTTAGCAGAATGCAATCTAAAATGTGTGTGTGGTACAGAGATGAGAACTTTTCCAATCTATGGCAACAGCCTGGGCTCCTGACAGGGACAATAGACATGTTCCCCACTGGATGTTACAACAGTAAAATAATCTGTTACTTGTTAAACTGATTCTACATTGGATTTAGTCTTTGAGATGCTCAGTTAAGCACGTGTATCTGTAGTGGGTGTTTCTTCAACTCTAAAATGCACTACACGGTGTAAGACAAAACCCACAACGAAAAGACAACAGGCGAATGAATGCATGCAGTGCATTCACAATGTATTCAGACCCCTTGACTTTTTCCACAATTTGTTACGTTAGAGCCTTATTCTAAAGTGGATTACATGTATGTTTTTCCTCATCAATCTACACCCAATTACCCATAATGCCAAAAGCAAAAACAGGTTTTTAGAAATGTTTGCAAATGTATTAAAAACATTTTTTTTTTAACAAAATACAGTACCAGTCAAAAGTTTGGACACAACTACTCATTCAAGTGTTTTTCTTTCTTTTTTTACTATGTTCTACGTTGTAGAATAATAGTGAAGACATCAAAACTATGAAATAAGCACAAAAAGTCAAGGGGTCTGAATACTTTCCAAAATGCACTGTATGTGGTCCCAATGTCTAAATAGTGACAGCAGGGCTAGTTCAAACTGCAGTAGGATGGTTCTCCTCACAGTGAGTGAATCAGACCATGCTTGGTGAATCTCTGGGAGCAGGACACAGAAGAGCTGAAGAGATCATGTGAGCGAGAAGAATTCATAAAATAAATCATCACAGCAAAGGATTGTAATTTGTGAGCTAGAAAATGTATGTCCTGCCAGTCTGAGGCAGGTTCTGCAATCATCTTACTTCTACTATTGACAGGGATAATGTGGCATTTTGTTATTTGTCAGTATAAATGAAACTAGTGGTTCCTGCCTTGATGACTGTATTAGCTTCAGATTACTTGTCCTATAGATGTTTGTAGTCTTAAATTATTACTTGGAATAAACTGATAGCTTGTCCTGTAATGACATGCGACTGTAGCTAGTGATACATATATCTGCTTCTGCTAGCTAGCAATTGTTGGCAATGACACAAGTCAAACGTGTTCTGTAAGTCTTCACAAGGTTTTCACACACTGTTGCTGGTATTTTGGCCCATTCCTCCATGCAGATCTCCTCTAGAGCAGTGATGTTTTGGGGCTGTCGCTGGGCAACACGGACTTTCAACTCCCTCCAAAGATTTTCTATGGGGTTGAGATCTGGAGACTGGCTAGGCCACTCCAGGACCTTGAAATGCTTCTTACGAAGCCACTCCTTCGTTTCCCGGGCGGTGTGTTTGGGATCATTGTCATGCTGAAAGACCCAGCCAAGTTTCATCTTCAATGCCCTTGCTGATGGAAGGAGGTTTTCACTCCAAATATCACGATACATGGCCCCATTCATTCTTTCCTTTACACGGATCAGTTGTCCTGGTCCCTTTGCAGAAAAACAGCCCCAAAGCATGATGTTTCCACCCCCATGCTTCACAGTAGGTATGGTGTTCTTTGGATGCAACTCAGCATTCTTTGTCCTCCAAACACGACAAGTTGAGTTTTTACCAAAAAGTTCTATTTTGGTTTCATCTGACCATATGACATTCTCCCAATCCTCTTCTGGATCATCCAAATGCACTCTAGAAAACTTCAGACGGGCCTGGACATGTACTGGCTTAAGCAGGGGGACACGTATGGCACTGCAGGATTTGAGTCCCTGGCGGCGTAGTGTGTTACTGATGGTAGGCTTTGTTACTTTGGTCCCAGCTCTCTGCAGGTCATTCACTAGGTCCCCCTGTGTGGTTCTGGGATTTTTGCTCACCGTTCTTGTGATCATTTTGACCCCACAGGGTGAGATCTTGCGTGGAGCCCCAGATCAAGGGAGATTATCAGTGGTCTTGTATGTCTTCCATTTCCTAATAATTGCTCCCACAGTTGATTTCTTCAAACCAAGCTGCTTACCTATTGCAGATTCAGTCTTCCCAGCCTGGTGCAGGTCTACAATTTTGTTTCTGGTGTCCTTTGACAGCTCTTTGGTCTTGGCCATAGTGGAGTTTGGAGTGTGACTGTTTGAGGTTGTGGACAGGTGTATTTTATACTGATAACAAGTTCAAACAGGTGCCATTAATACAGGTAACGAGTGGAGGACAGAGGAGCCTCTTAAAGAAGAAGTTACAGGTCTGTGAGAGCCAGAAATCTTGCTTGTTTGTAGGTGACCAAATACTTATTTTCCACCATAATTTGCAAATAATTTCATTAAAAATCCTACAATGTGATTTTCTGGATTTTCTTTTCTCAATTTGTCTGTCATAGTTGACGTGTACCTATGATGAAAATTACAGGCTTCTCTCATCTTTTTAAGTGGGAGAACTTGCACAATTGGTGGCTGACTAAATAAAAAAATTCCCCACTGTAGGTCTCTCCATTGGTGGGAGATGGACATTTAAGCTGATCAACACTCTCTTTATATTACTGACTTGTAGAGTTAGGCATTAGGGTTAGCAGTGTGGTTAAGGTTAGGGTTAGGCATTAGGGTTAGCAGTGTGGTTAAGGTTAGGGTTATTTAATGTAAGGGTTAGGCATTAGGGTTAGCAGTGTGGTTAAGGTTAGGGTTATTTCATGTTAGGGTTAGGCATTAGGGTTAGCAGTGTGGTTAAGGTTAGGGTTATTTCATGTTAGGCATTAGGGTTAGCAGTGTGGTTAAGGTTAGGGTTATTTAATGTTAGGGTTAGGCATTAGGGTTAGCAGTGTGGTTAAGGTTAGGGTTATTTAATGTTATGGTTAGGCATTAGGGTTAGCAGTGTGGTTAAGGTTAGGGTTAGGCATTAGGGTTAGCAGTGTGGTTAAGGTTAGGGTTAGGCATTAGGGTTAGCAGTGTGGTTAAGGTTAGGGTTAGGCATTAGGGTTAGCAGTGTGTGAGTACTGAATTGCATGACCTCTAAAAGCACATTTAAAAGTGTCCCACACAATTAAGGGGATCTGCTGTACCTATGTAATGTCGGAAAAATTAAGTTATAAATTCCTCTGTCCTAGTTAAAAACAAATTATCATCCAATAGGCTTTGATTAAATTCCAATATCCTCGCCTACGTGGAAATTCAGTAAGAGTAATGTATATGCCAATTATATGATGGTCCGACCGCATTCTGTCCTCTATCAACACTTTTTAAACTTTTGGTGCCAACGAGAACGAGGTAAGAAAGAAGTCAAGACGACCAGCTTGATTGAGTCTCCGCCATGTATATCTCACTAGGTCAGGATATTTAAGCCTCCATATATCTATTAGTTCCAATATATCCATGACATTCATGATTTTCTTAAGAGCATGAGGGTGATAGTTTGTAGTGTGATTTCCTTTTACGGCCCATAGAGGTATTTAAAACCGTATTATAATCTCCCACCATAATAATAGTCTTGAATTGTTTGTAGGGTTGATAAGTTATTATATATTTTTTCAAAGAAGCGTGGATCATCATTATTTGGACCGTAAAGGTTAATGAGCCATATCTGTTTATGGTTCAATAACATGTTTTAAATCATCCATCTACCTTGAGGATCTGTTTTGGACAAATTTGCTCATTTGGATCAAAATTACTGTTAATTAATATCATCACCCCTTTTGAATTTCTTTGCTCTTGGGAGAAATATATTTCGCCCCCCAGTCTTTTTTCTACATATACTTATAAACAATGCAAAAATATGGGTTGCTCCCTCTGCTGTCCAATCACCTGTCACCCCACAAACGGCTACTTTTGAACTAAGATAAACAACATTCCATTTCTTCATGAAAAACATTAACAAAGACATAAGACGTGTACCTATGATGAAAATTACAGGCCTCTCTCATCTTTTTAAGTGGGAGAACTTGCACAATTGGTGGCTGACTAAATACTTTTTCCCCCCACTGTATATGTGTTTGTGTGTTTTTTTACATTTTGTTTTTGTACATTTTACATTTTAGTCATTTAGCAGACACTCTTATCCAGAGCGACTTACAGTTAGTGAGTGCATAAACGTTTTCATACAGGCCCCCCGTGGGAAACGAACCCACAACCCTGGCGTTGCAAGCGCCATGCTCTACCAACTGAGCTCCACGGTCTTTTCAGCTATTTGACCCAGTGGGTGAATAAACTTGGTTTGAGTGTTTTACTCTGTCCGTCAGAACCTAACAATGGCATACGCAGAGCTGTGGGAGACCACCTCAAGCATGCCCCTGGTAAAGCCCAGGGTGGTGTTTACCACGATACCACGCCTTCAGCAGGCTTGAAAGGTGGGATTCATCTGTTTTCATCCATTCGTTTGTTTCAGTAGTTTAATCCTATTGTTGATTTCAAAATTTTTCATTTTCAACAAAAATGTCCTGGATTTGGTTGAAAACTGATACTGAAGTTACATACTATTTTGACCAAGATACAGTGGGGAAAAAAAGTATTTAGTCAGCCACCAATTGTGCAATTTCTCCCACTTAAAAATATGAGAGAGGCCTGTAATTTTCATCATAGGTACACGTCAACTATGAGAGACAAATTGAGAAAAAAAAATCCAGAAAATCCCATTGTAGGATTTTTAATGAATTTATTTGCAAATTATGGTGGAAAATAAGTATTTGGTCACCTACAAACAAGCAAGATTTCTGGCTCTCACAGACCTGTAACTTCTTCTTTAAGAGGCTCCTCTGTCCTCCACTTGTTACCTGTATTAATGGCACCTGTTTGAACTTGTTATCAGTATAAAAGACACCTGTCCACAACCTCAAACAGTCACACTCCAAACTCCACAATGGCCAAGACCAAAGAGCTGTCAAAGGACACCAAAAACAAAATTATAGACCTGCACCAGGCTGGGAAGACTGAATCTGCAATAGGTAAGCAGCTTGGTTTGAAGAAATCAACTGTGGGAGCAATTATTAGGAAATGGAAGACATACAAGACCACTGATAATCTCCCTCGATCTGGGGCTCCACGCAAGATCTCACCCCGTGGGGTCAAAATGATCACAAGAACGGTGAGCAAAAATCCCAGAACCACACGGGGGGACCTAGTGAATGACCTGCAGAGAGCTGGGACCAAAGTAACAAAGCCTACCATCAGTAACACACTACGCCGCCAGGGACTCAAATCCTGCAGTGCGAGACGTGTCCCCCTGCTTAAGCCAGTACATGTCCAGGCCCGTCTGAAGTGCATTTGGATGATCCAGAAGAGGATTGGGAGAATGTCATATGGTCAGATGAAACCAAAATATAACTTTTTGGTAAAAACTCAACTCATCATGTTTGGAGGACAAAGAATGCTGAGTTGCATCCAAAGAACACCATACCTACTGTGAAGCATGGGGTTGGAAACATCATGCTTTGGGGCTGTTTTTCTGCAAAGGGACCAGGACGACTGATCCGTGTAAAGGAAAGAATGAATGGGGCCATGTATCGTGAGATTTTGAGTGAAACCCTCCTTCCATCAGCAAGGGCATTGAAGATGAAACGTGGCTGGGTCTTTCATCATGACAATGATCCCAAACACACCGCCCGGGCAACGAAGGAGTGGCTTCGTAAGAAGCATTTCAAGGTCCTGGAGTGGCCTAGCCAGTCTCCAGATCTCAACCCCATAGAAAATCTTTGGAGGGAGTTGAAAGTCTGTGTTGCCCAGCGACAGCCCCAAAACATCACTGCTCTAGAGGAGATCTGCATGGAGGAATGGGCCAAAATACCAGCAACAGTGTGTGAAAACCTTGTGAAGACTTACAGAAAACGTTTGATCTGTGTCATTGCCAACAAAGGGTATATAACAAAGTATTGAGAAACTTTTGTTATTGACCAAATACTTATTTTCCACCATCATATGCCAATAAATTCATAAAAAATCCTACAATGTGATTTTCTGGATTTTTTTTTCTCATTTTGTCTGTCATAGTTGACGTGTACCTATGATGAAAATTACAGGCCTCTCTCATCTTTTTAAGTGGGAGAACTTGCACAATTGGTGGCTGACTAAATACTTTTTTTCCCCACTGTATGTGTTGATTTTGCACCATATTGGTCTGTCATTGGGTTCATTTGTTTAGCAATATGTTCAATTCAAATCAAGCTTTATTTATACAGCACATTTCAGACATTGATGCGACACAATGCGCTTCACAGGAAATAACTAATAAAAACAATGAAAATAAAAACTGAAATATTTACACAACAATCGGCAAGGATAAAAAAACTAAAGAATAACAATAAAAGCTGAAAGACTAAAGAGCATCTAAGGAAATAACATTGATTAAAATAGTAAGAATATTATGTAATATCCAGCCCAAAATATAAGCTGGTTTTACTACACTGTTTATAAACAATATAATTGTGCAAAAAAAAAAAAAATCAGTTAATCACATAAATTATTATGATTACTAAATGTTACATGAAATGGAAATATTATGAAATATCAAAACCGAATGTACACCCCTTTGTTCATATGTATTGGCAATAATTCATTTCCAATAGGGAGGCATGGAATAGTTAAAAATGTATATTTTGTCAGGCTGGATGTTTGAAATATGAGTAGGTGATTTGAGTCATGCTTCTTCAGTAGTGGAATAAAGACAATTAGCACTTGAATATTGTAAAGAAATACTGGAGTGATGTAAGATTGTTAATAAAACAGTTCATAGACGCATTTGTTATCCTGCGTCAATGTTTATAGGCTGCAAGTACGTTGAAATGAAGTTGTTTTCAAGTCGTTTAAACAACGACCTAAAAAATACATATTTTTAACTTTAACTTTCAACCAAAACCAAACGTAGATTGGACCTCGAGCATAGTCTTCTTTTCAACGTCTTTTCAACTATACTTTGCAAGGTGGGATACTGCCCAATGTCAAAACACAGTTTCAACATGTCCAAATCAATAACCAATATGCAGAAACAGTTTGTGATAAATGGAAAACCTAAACATAAAATGTACTATCTACACAAACATGTTCCACAATAGTAATCATAATACTTTATTTTTTTTTACGACCACCTTATTAACTGCACAAGCACCAAAAACACAGTTGTTTTGACAAGTGGCAATAAATCACTAATATCGATTAGGGGGGAAAATCAGGTTGTACATGCTGTTGAAACTAACACAACAAAAAAATACACATGGAAACGGGCGATATATTTTACTTCACTGGTTAGAGGACAACCTGCAGAAGACAGTCAGCTACATTTTGGAGGGATGCATTTAAATTTAGCGGTCCCCAAAACGAAGAGAAACGCAACACTTATTTGTCATCACTCATATCGATATCACGTTGAAATCAATTGTGCGAGAGGGGGGAGATGTGGTTGCACGTCCTGTTTAAACTAACAGCTCAAACACCACACGGAATCTGGGAATAATGTGTACATCACTGGTCAGAGGACAATTTGTAGAAAACAGCTAGCTACATTTAGAAGTGTTGCATTTTGATTCAAGTGGGTCGCCAACGTGGTAAGTGTAACACAACTCATTTCAGAGCCTGGATTTTCCCCCTGATGAGGCTAATATCCATATCACGCTGAAATCAATAGAACAGGGGGAAAACGGTTGGGGCGGCGCACAATTGGCCCAGCGTCGTCCAGGGTAGGGGAGGGAATGACCAGTAGGGATGTAGCTCAGTTGGTAGAGCATGGCGTTTGCAACGCCAGGGTTGTGGGTTCGATTCCCACAGGGGGCCAGTATGAAAAATAAAATAAAAAATGTATGCACTCACTAACTGTAAGTCGCTCTGGATAAGAGCGTCTGCTAAATGACTAAAAATGTAAAATGTAAATGGTTCTACATTGTAAAATTCATTAAAATTCTCATACAACAATGTTAAAACATTGTGACATTATTTAATTGATATCATGAAACAACTCCTTCATTTATGTACTTTCTGATGTTGAATCAGAGTTCTTTTAGCAGCGTATCTCTTGCCACATTGATCACAGCTATAAGGTTTCTCTCTAGTGTGTGTTCTCAAATGTGCCATCAGGTTGCTTGAATCACTAAAACTCTTCCCACATTGATCACAGCTATAAGATTTCTCTCCAGTGTGCGTTCTCAAATGTACCATCAGGTAGCATGATTGACTAAAACTCTTCCCACATTCATCACAGCTACAAAGTCTCTCTCCAGTGTGCCTTCTCAAATGTACCATCAGGTTGCTTGATTGACTAAAACTCTTCCCATATTGATCACAGCTATAAGGCTTCTCTCCTGTGTGTGTTCTCTGGTGTGATTCTAAATATTGGGACGAAACAAAACTCTTCCCACAGTCAGAGCAGTGGTGTGGTTTCTCTCCTGTGTGTGTTCTCTGGTGAATAGTCAGCCCACTAGATGTAGTAAAACTCTTCCCGCATTGATCACAGCTATAAGGTTTCTCTCCTGTGTGTGTTCTCTGGTGTGTAGTCAGCTGGCTAGATGAAGTAAAACTCTTCCCACATTGATCACAGCTATAAGGTTTCTCTCCAGTGTGCCTTCTCAAATGTACCAACAGGTTGCTTGATTGACTAAAACACTTCCCACATTGATCACAGCTATAAGGCTTATCTCCTGTGTGTGTTCTCTGGTGTGATTCTAAACATTGGGACGAAACAAAACTCTTTCCACAGTCAGAGCAGTGGTAAGGTTTCGCTATTGTGTGTCTTCTCTTGTGTGATTTTAAATATTGGGAAGAAACAAAACTCTTTCCACAGTCAGAGCAGTGGTATGGTTTCTCTCCTGTGTGTGTTCTCTGGTGTATAGTCAGTTGGCTAGATGTAGGAAAACTCTTCCCACATTGATCACAGCTATAAGGTTTCTCTCCTGTGTGTGTTCTCTGGTGCATAGTCAGATGGCTAGATGTAGTAAAACTCTTCCCACATTGATCACAGCTATAAGGTTTCTCTCCTGTATGGATTCTCTGATGTCTTTTAAGGTCTGTTGAAGAGTTGAATCTCTTCCCACAGTCAGAGCAGCAGTGAGATTTATCACCTGTGTGAATTCTCTGGTGTACTTTTAGTGAATTTGATCTTGAGTAACTCTTCCCACATTGATTACAGCTATAAGGTTTCTCTCCTGTATGGATTCTCTGATGTCTTTTAAGGTCTGTAGAATAGTTGAATATCTTCCCACAGTCAGAGCAGTGGTGAGATTTCTCCCCTGTGGGTTTCCACTGGTGTTTCTTGAGATGTTCTGATCTGGAGGGACTCTTCTCTGCCTCCTCAGCTTCATGATGTTGTTGAGGCTCCCCAGAGGATCCACAATAGCCACGTCTCTCTCCTGTGTGAACAACAAAGTCAGACAGATGGTTAAAGACCCACAACAGCAGAAATCCACTGTTTATTTTAGCTAAAAGGTGATGCCCATGATGTTGTCCAATTTACATCTGTAATGAATGTTTAAATGTTTTACATTCTTATTTGACAATTGTCTTAATATGACAGTCAGTGACAACAACTGTCATATTTAGTCTTTTTTTCTTTCAATTTAGTAGTAAAATCGATGATTCTAGGCTAGAATGTCCCTTTCTGTGTTTGCTAAAATTTCTGCACGAGGGTGATGCGCATGCAATTTGGTTGCAGAAACTCCTCCCTGCTAATACTGAAACCGCTAGTTATGGATGTAGTATATCTGAACTCCTCCATGCTAATAACCTCTAGTTATGGATGTAGTATATCTGAACTCCTCCATGCTAATAACCTCTAGTTATGGATGTAGTATATCTGAACTCCTCCATGCTAATAACCTCTAGTTATGGATGCAGTATATCTGAACTCCTCCATGCTAATAACCTCTAGTTATGGATGTAGTATATCTGAACTCCTCCATGCTAATAACCTCTAGTTAAGGATGTAGTATATCCGAACTCCTCCATGCTAATAACCTCTAGTTATGGATGTAGTATATCTGAACTCCTCCATGCTAATAACCTCTAGTTATGGATGTAGTATATCTGAACTCCTCCATGCTAATAACCTCTAGTTATGGATGTAGTATATCTGCTTGGAGCAAAAATGGTGAGCGAAGATTGTAGTTTTTCACAACGTATTCAGAATATTACCAAACATTATCAGAGCAAGATCGAGAGTGCTACTCAAGGAAACTCACATTAAGCTCTGTGTCGCTATTCACTAATTCACCACCGTGGGGGAAAACTCAGGGGAGTTCTCAGAGGCTGCCAGCAATAATAGCCTCCATTTCCAGGTTGCTTATGACTGCATTTCACACTACTTTAGGATTATAATTGTAAGGCTCGTTTGAATGTCCTGCTTAATATAATGTTTGTGCCATCGTCTCAAATCAACTGCTTTATACCTTAAAAAACATTTAAACTTCAACCAGTAAAATGCTCTTTGGCTAGCTTTGCTACCAGACTGTTAATGAGCATTAGCATTCAAGCTAACAAGTGCTGCATCCAAAGTAGGAATTTTGCAACTATGTTGGATTCTAACTTGAATGTACCTATTCATGTTAACATACCAGAACTTATTGATTACTTAGGATGTTGAATGGTCCCAGATGATGAACAGCAGTTTATTTATAAGTAATAACCTGGTAAATCCAGGATGTTGAATGGTCCCAGATGATGAACAGCAGTTTATTTAGAAGTAATAACCTGGTAAATCTAGGATGTTGAATGGTCCCAGATGGTGAACAGCAGTTTATTTAGAAGTAATAACCTGGTAAATCTAGGATGTTGAATGGTCCCAGATGATGAACAGCAGTTTATTTAGAAGTAATAACCTGGTAAATCTAGGATGTTGAATGGTCCCAGATGATGAACAGGAGTTTATTTAGAAGTAATAACCTGGTAAATCTAGGATGTTGAATGGTCCCAGATGGTGAACAGCAGTTTATTTAGAAGTAATAACCTGGTAAATCTATGATGTTGAAAGGTCCCAGATGGTGAACAGCAGTTTATTTAGAAGTAATAACCTGGTAAATCTAGGATGTTGAAAGGACCCAGATGGTGAACAGCAGTTTATTTAGAAGTAATAACCTGGTAAATCTAGGATGTTGAAAGGACCCAGATGGTGAACAGCAGTTTATTTAGAAGTAATAACCTATAACTTCACCTAACAACATAGACCTACTGCAGGACCCATAACTTCACCTAACAACATAGACCTACTGTAGGACCCAAAACTTCACCTAACAACATAGACCTACTGTAGGACCCATAACTTCACCTAACAACAACATAGACCCACTGTAGGACCCATAACTTCACCTAACAACAACATAGACCTACTGTAGGACCCATAACTTCACCTAACAACAACAACATAGACCTACTGTAGGACCCATAACTTCACCTAACAACAACATAGACCTACTGTAGGACCCATAACTTCACCTAACAATAACATAGACCTACTGTAGGACCCATAACTTCACCTAACAACAACATATACCCACTGTAGGACCCATAACTTCACCTAACAATAACATATACCTACTGTAGGACCCATAACTTCACCTAACAACAACATAGACCTACTGTAGGACCTATAACTTCACCTAACAATAACATAGACCTACTGTAGGACCCATAACTTCACCTAACAATACCATAGACCTACTGTAGGACCCATAACGTAACCTAACAATACCATAGACCTACTGTAGGACCCATAACGTAACCTAACAATAACATAGACCTACTGTAGGACCCATAACTTCACCTAACAACAACATATACCTACTGTAGGACCCATAACTTCACCTAACAACAACATAGACCTACTGTAGGACCCATAACTTCACCGGATATCTCGGGTCCGTTCAATGTACAGTTGAAGTCGGAAGTTTACATAAACTTAGGTTGGAGTATTTAAAACTCGTTTTTCAACCACTCTTGTTAACAAACTATAGTTTTGGCAAGTCGGTTAGGACATCTACTTTGTGCATGACACAAGTAATTTTTCCAATATTTGTTTACAGACAGATTATTTCACATATAATTCACTGTATCACAATTCCAGTGGGTCAGAAGTTTACATACACTATGTTGACTGTGCCTTTAAACAGCTTGGAAAATTCCAGAAAATGAGGTCATGGCTTTAGAAGCTTCTGATAGGCTAATTTACATCATTTGAGTCAATTGGAGGTGTACCTGTGGATGTATTTCAAGGCCTACCTTCAAACTCAGTGCCTCTTTGCTTGACATCATAGGAAAATCAAAAGAAATCAGCCAAGACCTCAGAAAAAAACTTGTAGACCTCCACAAGTCTGGTTCATCATTGGGAGCAATTTCCAAACGCCTGAAGGTACCACGTTCATCTGTACAAACAATAGTATGCAAGTATAAACACCATGGGACCACTCAGCCGTCACACCGCTCAGGAAGGAGACGCGTTCTGTCTCCTAGAGATGAACGTACTTTGGTGCGAAAAGTGCAAATCAATCCCAGAACAACAGCAAAGGACCTTGTGAAGATGCTGGAGGAAACAGGTACAGAAGTATCTATATCCACAGTAAAACGAGTCCTATATCGACATAACCTGAAAGGCCGCTCAGCAAGGAAGAAGCCACTGCTCCAAAACCACTATTAAAAAGCCAGACTACGGTTTGCAACTGCACATGGGGACAAAGATCGTACTTTTTGGAGAAATGTCCTCTGGTCTGATGAAACAGAAATAGAACTGTTTGGCCATAATGACCATCGCTATGTTTGGAGGAAAAAGGGGGACGCTTGCAAGCCGAAGAACACATTTTACATTTACATTTACATTTTAGTCATTTAGCAGACGCTCTTATCCAGAGCGACTTACAGTTAATGCATACATTTTTTTTTCTTCATTCCCCCTGTGGGAATCAAACCCACAACCCTGGCGTTGCAAACGCCATGCTCTATCAACTGAGCTACATCCCTGCCGGCCATTCCCTCCCCTACCCTGGACGACGCTGGGCCAATTGCGCGCCGCCCCATTGGTCTCCCGGTCGCGGCCGGCTATGACAGAGCCTGGATTTGAACCAGGATCCCTAGTGGCACAGCCTTAGACCACTGCGCCACTCGGGAGATCACCATCCCAACCGCGAAGTACGGGGGTGGCAGCATCATGCTGTGGGGGTGCTTTGCTGCAGGAGGGACTGGTGCACTTCACAAAATAGATTGCATAATGAGGAAGGAAAATTATGTGGATATATTGAAGCAACATCTCAAGACATCAGTCAGGAAGTTAAAGCTTGGTCGCAAATGGGTCTTCCAAATGGACAATGACCCCAAGCATACTTCCAAAGTTGTGCCAAAATAGATAAGGACAACAAAGTCAAGGTATTGGAGTGGCCATCACAAAGCCCTGACCTCAATCCTATAGAACATTTGTGGGCAGAACTGAAAAAGCGTGTGCAAGCAAGGAGGCCTACAAACCAGTTACACCAGCTCTGTCAGGAGGAATGGGCAAAATTTCACCCAACTTTATTGTGGGAAGCTAGTGGAAGGCTACCCGAAACATTTGACCCAAGTTAAACAATTTAAAGGCAATGCTACCAAATACTAATTGAGTGTATGTAAACTTCTGACCCACTGGAAATGTAATGAAATAAATAAAAGCTGAAATAAATCACTATTATTATGACATTTCACATTCTTAAAATAAAGTGGTGATCCTAACTGACCTAAGACAGGGAATTTTTACTAGGATTAAATGTCAGGAATGAAATACTGAGTTTAAATGTATTTGGCTAAGGTGTATGTAAACTTCCGACTTCAACTGTACGTGTGTAAAAATCAGACCGGACACAGGGCATGTAACATTTACATTACATTTTAGTCATTTAGCAGACGCTCTTAACCAGAGCGACTTACAGGAGCAATTAGGGTTAAGTGCCTTGCTCAAGGGCACATTAACGTCATTTAGCAGACGCTCTTAGCCAGAGCGACTCACAAATTGGTGCGTTCACCCTATAGCCAGTGGGATAACCACTTTACATTTTGGGGGGGGGTGGGGGGGGGGTAGAAGGATTACTTTATCCTATCCCAGGTATTCCTTAAAGAGGTGGGGTTTCAAATGTCTCCGGAAGGTGGTGAGTGACTCCGCTGTCCTGGCGTCGTGAGGGAGCTTGTTCCACCATTGGGGTGCCAGAGCAGCGAACAGTTTTGACTGGGCTGAGCGGGAGACCTCTGTTGCTCTTCAGACCCAAATGGAGGAGGTGAAAAGGGAATTCACTCCAAATCTAAGGACCTGTAGGACATAGCCATGACTTTAGTGGGCAAAGGCCGCATTTGGACGCAATGTCACCTTATGACTTAAGGAATAAAAACAGCAACACCTCCACCACAGGCATTCCTGTATTTCCACTAGATGTTATATCCCTGTATTGCTACAGCTGTATCATCAAAGGAATTATCTAAGTGAGTTTCAGAGATGGCCAGTATATTTTTATTTCACCTTTATTTAACCAGGTAAGCCAGTTGAGAACAAGTTCTCATTTACAACTGCGACCTGGCCAAGATAAAGCAAAGCAGTGCGATAAAAACAACAACACAGAGTTACATATGGGGTAAAAAAACAAAGTCAGAAAATATATATACAGTGTGTGAAAATGTAGCAAGTTATGGAGGTAAGGCAATAAATAGGCTATAGTGCAAAATAATTACAATTAGTATTAACACTGGAATGCTAGATGTGCAAGAGATTATGTGCAAATAGAGATACTGGGTGCAAAAGAGCAAAATAAATAACAATATGGGGATGAGGTAGTTGGGTGGGCTAATTTCAGATGGGCTGTGTACAGGTGCAGTGATCGGTAAGGTGCTCTAACAACTGATGCTTAAAGTTAGTGAGGGAGATAAGAGTCTCCAGCTTCAGAGATTTTTGCAATTCGTTCCAGTCATTGGCAGCAGAGAACTGGAAGGAATGGCGGCCAAAGGAGGTGTTGGCTTTGGGGATGACCAGTGAGATATACCTGCTGGAGCGCAGACTACGGGTGGGTGCTGCTATGGTGACCAATTAGCTAAGATAAGGCGGGGATTTGCCTAGCAGTGATTTATAGATGGCCTGGAGCCAGTGGGTTTGACCACGAACATGTATATGAATGTTATCCGATGTTAGCAAGTTATTGATTTCATGAACCTTATTTCTAAGGCTACATATTTTTCCTATTTTGTTGCCTTACAACCTGGAATTAAAATGGATTTTGGGGGGTCTGTATCATTTCATTTACACAACATGCCTACCACTTTGAAGATGCTAAATATTTTCTTCTTGTGAAACAAACAAGAAATAAGACAAAAAAACAGAACTTGAGTGTGCATAACTATTCACCCCCCCCCCCCCCCCCCCCCCCCCCAAAGTCAATACTTTGTAGAGACACCTTTTACAGCAATTACAGCTGCAAGTCTCTTGGGGTATGTCTCTATAAGCTTGGCACATCTAGCCACTGGGATTTTTGCCCATTCTTCAAGGCAAAACTGCTCCTTCAAGTTGGATGGGTTCTGCTGTTGTACAGCAATATTTAAGTCATACCACATATTCTCAATTGGATTGAGGTCTGGGCTTTGACTAGGCCATTCCAAGACATTTAAATGTTTCCCCTTAAACCACTCAAGTGTTGCTTTAGCAGTATGCTTAGGGTCATTGTCCTGCTGGAAGGTGAACCTCCGTCCCAGTCTCAAACCTCCGGAAGACTGAAACAGGTTTCCCTCAAGAATTTCCCTGTATTTAGCGCCATCCATCATTCCTTCAATTCTGACCAGTTTCCCAGTCCCTGCTGATGAAAAACATCCCCACAGCATGATTCTGCCACCACCATGCTTCACTGTGGGGATGGTGTTCTCGGGGTGATGAGAGGTGTTGGGTTTGCGGCAGACATTTTCCTTGATGACCAAAAAGCTCAATTTTAGTCTCATCTGACCAGAGTACCTTCTTCCATATGTTTGGGGAGTCTCCCATATGGCTTTTGGCTAACACCAAACATGTTTGCTTATTTTTTTCTTTAAGCAATGGCTTTTTTCTGGCCACTCTTCCGAAAAGCTCAGCTCTGTGGAGTGTACGGCTTAAAGTGGTCCTATGGACAGATACTCCAATCTCTGCTGTGGAGCTTTGCAGCTCCTTCAGGGTTATCTTTGGTCTCTTTGTTGCCTCTCTGATTAATGCCCTCCTTGCCTGGTCCATGAGTTTTGGTGGGCGGCCCTCTCTTGGCAGGTTTGTTGTGGTGCCATATTCTTTCAATTTTTTTATAATGGATTTAATGGTGCTCTGTGGGATGTTCAAAGTTTCAGATATTTTTTTATAACCCAACCCTGATCTGTACTTCTCCACAACTTTGTCCCTGACCTGTTTGGAGAGCTCCTTGGTCTTCATGGTGCCGCTTGCTTGGTGGTGTTGCAGACTATGGGGCCTTTCAGAACAGGTGTATATATTATGAGATCATGTTACACTTAGATTGCACACAGGTGGACTTTATTTAACTAATTATGTGACTTCTGAAGGTAATTGGTTGCACCAGATCTTATTTAGGGGCTTCATAGCAAAGGGGGTGAATACATATGCACGCACCACTTTTCTGTTATTTCTTTTTTAGAATTTCTTGAAACAAGTTTTTTTTTTTTTATTTCACTAAACCAATTTTGACTATTTTGTGTATGTCCATTACATTACAGGTTGTAATGCAACAAAATAGGAAAAACGCCCAGTGGGATGAATACTTTTGTAAGGCACTGTACATCACTGGGGCCAAACTCCCTGCCATTCAGGACCTCTATACCAGACGGTGTCAGAGGAAGACCCTAGAAATTGTCAAAGACTCCAGCCACCGAAGTGACGGGCTGTACTCTCTGCTACCGCACAGCAAGCGGTACCGGAGCACCAATGTCTGGGAACAACAGGTTCCTGAACAGCTTTTACCCCAAAGCCATAAGACTGCTGAACAGTTAATCAAATGGCTACCGGACTATTTACATTAACACCCTTTATTATTTATTAATTTATCCCCAAATAATGTACTCTCTTGCTCTACCCACACACACTACTAGTGTTGCACGGTACCATGGGAATATCACGGTAGCAAAACATCATGATACACTACATAACCAAAAGTATGTGGACACCTGCTGGTCGAACACCTCACTCCAAAATCATGGGCATTAATATGGAGTTGGTTCCCACTTTGCTGCTATAACAGCCTCCACTCTTCTGGGAAGGCTTTCCACTAGATGTTGGAACATTGCTGCGGGGACTTTCTTCCATTCAGCCACAAGAGCATTAGTGAGGTTGGGCACTGACGTTGGGCGATTAGGCCTGGCTCGCAGTCGGTGTTCCAATTTATCCCAAAGGTGTTCGATGGGGTTGAGGTCAGGGCTCTGTGCAGGCAAGTCAAGTTCTTCCACACCGATCTCAAGAAACCATTTCTGTTTGGACTTCGCTTTGTCATGCTGAAATAGGAAAAGGCCTTCCCCAAACTGTTGCCACAAATTTGGAAGCACAGAATCGTCTAGAACGTCATTGTATGCTGTAGCGTTAAGATTTCCCTTCACTGGAACTAAGGGGTCTAGCCCGAACCATGAATAACAGACCCAGATCATTATTCCTCGTCCACCTAACATTACAGTTGGCACTACGCATTGGGGCAGGTAGCGTTCTCATGGCATCCGCTAAACCCAGATTCGTCCTTCGGACTGCCAGATGGTGAAGCGTGATTCATCCCTCCAGAGAACGCGTTTCTACTGCTCCAGAGTCCAATGGCGGCGAGCTTTACACCACTCCAGCCGACGCTTGGCATTGAGCATGGTGATCTTAGGCTTGTGTGCGACTGCTCGGCCATGGAAACCCATTTCATGAAGCTCCCGACGAACACTTCTTGTGCTGACGTTGCTTCCAGAGGCAGTTTGGAACTCTTCAGCACTCTTCAGTAAGACCATTCTACTGCCAATGTTTGTCTATGGAGACTGCATGGCGGTGTGCTCGATTTCATACACCTGTCAGCAACAGTTGTGGCTGAAATAGCTGAATCCACTAATTTGATGGGGTGTCCACATACTTTTGTATATATTGTGTATTTGCGAATGCTCAACTAAAAAAATATTGGTTGACAAAAACAGCCTATCGACCAAACAATCGACCAGTCGACTAGGGTCAGCTCTAAAAAAAATGAAAATACATTTGCAGAATATTATACAATTACGTATCAACAGCTCTAACAATTTGACCCCCACAGGAAATCCTCACTGGCAGTTATAGAAAGACCCATATACTGTATAGCCATTGATTCTTGAAGAATATAACTTATAAATGCCTCAAATGTATTTCCCCATCAAAAACCAAAACATAAGCTTGTATAATGCCACTGGTTGTAAACAAACACTGTATATCTTCAAAACCAGGTTAAAACTGTGATTTTGACCTTATGGATGGCCAGTCCTTGTATTCATAGTGTAGTGAATTCCAGGGGGTAGCCCTGAGCTGGACTCAAACCTGGGTCCAGAGACTGTCAAACCAACACCTTATAACTGTTATACCAAGATGTCTGAACTTCTTGATGAGGTCGCTAGGTTTTGGGTTAAGGTTGCTACAATAGCTTTCTCTATAAATTTGAGAGTGGTTACATTTATCCAGCCCCCATCCCTCAGCTGTTTACCAAACCAAGTCTAAGGGCAGCCATTTTGTTTATGTTTAAATCCAAGGTTGTCCCTTTAAAAAAGCCACACATCAATCAATCCACCAATCTGCAGTTCAAACAATAACAAAGCTGTCGTTCCGCCACTGTTTTGGTAATAAGATGATGGATGGGACTGGAGAAATGTAACTACTCTCAAAATCATAGACAGACCTATGGATGCAAGGACTGACCATCCATGACATCAATATTATAGTTTTAACCATGTTGAGGCGATACAGTGTTGGTTTACATTTACATTGTTTCTAAACACTGGAGTAAAAAAAGCTTATTTTGGGATCTGATGGGGTACGACAGTTGAACTAAGCTTATGAGGCATGTGTTATATTCTTCAAGAATGTAAATAATTTAAAAGTCCAAATATGGATATAGCAACTGCAGATTTCCCCTTTAACAGCACACATCAGTTCAACAACTGCAGAGTTTGTGCCTCTGTTCTTAAGACAGTACTTACTAGTGTTAATCAGGGCTCGGTTTCTCAAAAGCATCTTACTGCTTAGTTCATCATTAGAACCATTGGATGCCTTAAGATGCCTTTGGGAAACCGGAACCAGATATCCAGTTTCCTCCTCTTCTTCCTCCTCCTTTTTCGATGTGACAGTCATCTCCTCCTCTTTCACTCCAAAAACTGCTTCCTCCTCATCTTTCACTGTAACATCCTCCTCCTCTTTCACTCTGAACGCGTCTTTCTCTTCTTCTTTCACGGTAACAGCTTCACCCTCTACTTGTTTTTGTATTGTAACATCCTCCTCTTCCTCCTCCTCTTTCACTAGAGCTTCTTTCTCCGTCCAGCAGACCTCCTCTTCTTTAGCAGGAGGAGAGTAGCTTAGTGAGCTCATGGTCGGGGATGTTAGCTAGCTAGGCTAGTGCTAACTTAACCAGCCAGCTAGCTGACCAATAACAACAACACCGTAAATATGAAATTAAATGGGATAACTAACTAGACGACAGAAGTGGGTTTAAAACACAGTGGATAATATACACGAAAGCGTCTAAAGAGCTTTATTGGTTGGGCTATCTTGGCTAGCAAGCTACCGAGGTGGCTTCTTCTTCTCTGGTATAATGGCGGTCAGCAAACAAACGTTTACGGTGCATACCGGAACCTACTGTGCTGGACTATACGATCAATCATGGTTTGCCTAATTCTGTACAACGTTTTATTTATTAAATAAACAAATAAATCCCTACTAACTTCTAACATACCCCCCCCCCCCCGAACCAATTTATTCCTATCATGCCAACAGTGAGGGTCCATTAGAAAATGTATCGGCGACGTTATCCCCAACAGTGAGGGTCCATTAGAAAATGTATCGGCGACGTTATCCCCAACAGTGAGGGTCCATTAGAAAATGTATCGGCGACGTTATCCCCAACAGTGAGGGTCCATTAGAAAATGTATCGGCGACGTTATCCCCAACAGTGAGGGTCCATTAGAAAATGTATCGGCGACGTTATCCCCAACAGTGAGGGTCCATTAGAAAATGTATCAGCGACGTTATCCCCAACAGTGAGGGTCCATTAGAAAATGTATCGGCGACGTTATCCCCAACAGTGAGGGTCCATTAGAAAATGCACTCAGTAACTGTAAGTCACTCTGGATAAGAGCGTCTGGTAAATGACTACAATGTAGACAGTAGCTCACTGAAAAAAAACAGAAACTGCTACAAGAAGCGTTTGTCTGCAGTTTTCCTGGACAACAAATGTGCAACCAAGTACTACTGCGATTTGTCTTTATTTTCTGAATAAAACAACAATTGGTTCTGAAAATCCCTCACACATAATGAGCACATTACGTTTATATTGACTCTACACACCCACTCACATACAAGCTGCTGCTACTCTGTTTTATCTTATATCCTGTTGCCTAGTCACCTTAATCCTATACACATCTACCTCCATCACTCCAGTATCCCTGCACATTGTTAATATGGTATTGGAACTGACCCTGTATATAGTCACCTGACCCCTATACATATCTACCTCCATCACTCCAGTATCCCTGCACATTGTTAATATGGTATTGGAACTGACCCTGTATATAGTCACCTGACCCCTATACATATCTACCTCCATCACTCCAGTATCCCTGCACATTGTTAATATGGTACTTGAACTGACCCTGTATATAGTATGCTTACTTACTTATTGTGTTGTTCATATTTCTTCATATTTCTCCGGTGTTATTTTTAGTATTACATTGTTATTGATTACTGCATTGGTGGGTTTTGAGTTTGCAAGAAGGGCATTTCACTGTACTTGTGCATGTGACATTAAAACTTTAAACTGAAACTGCAGACCAACTGTATGCAATCAAATTAATTTAGCATTATCCAAATCATATATCAAATCAAACTCAAGCGGTTTCAAGGCTGGAATCAAGAACTCCAAAATTCCATTAATCTATATAATAAACAAATAGATTAGAGTCCTGTCCAGGGGAAGTATTTGTATATCAAGCTGCCTCACACTACAGAAACAGGAGATGGGCTCCTGCTACTATGAGCTGTTCTGGATCAGACAAGCCAAGGCTCCTGTTACTATGAGCTGTTCTGGATCAGACAAGCCAAGGCTCCTGCTACTATGAGCTGTTCTGGATCAGACAAGCCAAGGCTCCTGTTACTTACTTATATAATAATGTACATTTTGTGATATCCAAATCATATAGTGAACCAGGGACGGCTTGTTCAATAGGGCGATATGGGCGACGCACTGCCATGTTGAAAATCGCCCAGAAGTCTCTCATAGCCTGTCATGTAAAATCTATTTTTTTCAAATTTCAAAGCTCTCAATACATTCTCTATGGGTGTCTGTGGGCTTGCACTTACGTGCTTTCGTCATACGTGACGTAACCATGAACGTAACTAAGACAATAGCGGCTAGCAGCGTCTCTGTTGCGACCTGCAGTGTGGCGTTATTTTATGTTTTTAATTTGTAGACTTAGTTTACAAACATTATGCCAACCATGGATTTCCAGTGGTTGGTTTTGGACTGATCTTGTTGATCGTGTACATACCCGCTACGAACGGACTAAATAATGAAAACGCTGCTGGCAGCGGAATCCGAATACAGCTGGGAGACTTGGCTGGATGACAGAGTCCCGGACAGAGAAGTGGAGCCGGCCGGCTTCACCCTGGTCAGAGCGGACCGCGATCCTGGTAAGAGAGCGACTCTGTACCCCGACATTGAACTGCTTTCTGTTGAACTTGTGTCATCCGTGAGTTCCCCCAATTGTTTGTTACCGTTGTGTACTGTTGATAATCACAAGTTTACTGGAGAACTGAGACCAAGTAGAGACTTTGGACAGGGTGGATATGGTATAATAAAGGCAGTTTATTCAGAGGTAAAGATATCTGGAATCGCGTGCACGGACTCGTTCGTCAAACTCTTAGGGAGAAGAGAGCCCCGAAAACATTGTGTGCAGACATTTTATACAATAAATGATGTAGGTTGAATCTAGTAGTTCTGATCTTCTGATTGGTCCTGATGAGTTGGGCGAGGCCCCCTCCACTGTTGCATTGGCTCTGAGTCGGGTTCTCTGTCTTCAAATGGTCAGCCTAAAGAGAGGGGATTTGTGTGTGTGTGTGTGTGTGTGTGTTTAACAGTGATGATGTGTGTGTGTGTGTGTGTTATCAGTGATGATGTGTGTGTGTGTGTGTGTGTGTGTGTCCTCAGAGCAAGAACTCGTGAGTTGGAAGAACTGAGAGACCTATGGCGTGGGTGTTGTCCTTGGCCACCTGCTGACAAGGCTGACAAGATAGGACTCTTTTGTCCATTGTTATAGGATAGGAACAGCATTGATTGAAAACAAACGCCCAACACAAAATGGGTCATGCACAAGATTTTAGTCAGACCAAGCTATAACATTATATATTTACTACGACAGTACATTCAACCAAAAGCTAATATAACAAAGGCATCAGAGATTATTTATAATCTGTCACAGAAACTGGAATCCATCTCCCCAGATCAGTCAATAAATGCTTCTGGTATTGACTTATATGCTGCCCCTGTCTTCATGTTGTTGCTGGACATATCTTTTTTAAAATGTGTGTAGGTCACCTAAATCATCAGAAAAATTGCCCCTCCTGAGAATTTTTTCAGGAGCCGCCACTGTAGTGAACAACATCAGGGAGTTTATCCTTGTATCAAATCAATCAATCAAAGCTCAAAGAAAACGAAATACATATTTTAAAATATTTAATCTGATTTTAGACATGATCATGTCTCGAGATGAAAAACAGGCCTATTCTTTTATTTTTTTCATAAATACAATATGATTTAATGTGGCATAAACAAAAACACTAATTCTCAGTCAAAAACATAAGTCAGAACACAGCCTCTCTATTCTCTCATGTGATTTCAGGTCCTCTGACCGGGAAAATGTCTTTCCACAATTAGAGCAGTGGAATGTCTTCTCCTGTGTATGTATCCTCTGATGTGATTTCAGGCTCCCTAACTGAGTAAAACTCTTTCCACAGTGGGAGCAGTGGTAGGGATTTTCTCCTGTGTGCATTCTCTCATGTGTTTTCAGGCCTTGTAACCACCTAAAACTCTTTTCACAGTGGGAACAGTGGTAGGGCTTTTCTCCTGTGTGTATTCTCTCATGCCTTTTCAGGCCTTGTAACCACCTAAAAGTCATTCCACATTGGGAGCAGTGGTAATGCTTCTCTTCAGAGTGTGTTATTTTGTGTATTTTCAGGTTCACTAACTCTGTAAAACGCTTTCCGCACTGGGAGCATTGAAAAGGCTTTTCTCCTGTGTGTGTCCTCTCATGCTCTTTTAGGTTTCGTAACTTAGTAAAACTCTTTCCACAGTGGGAGCAGTGGTGTGGTCTCGCTGGTTTGGACATCTCTGGGTCTGGTTCCCCTGAAGGACTCTTCCCACTGTCAGAGTTATAGTCTGGTCCCTCTCCTGCCAAAGACAGACAGAGTATTTAGTTAAATACTAAACAGAGACATAAATGAAATCTCCACATGATAAAACGTTCTTCCTATGACGTTTAATTTAGACTAGATCCATATATAACCTGAGGCCAGTTTTCACAACATTTCATCTTTAAAAATAAACTTGATGAGATTTTAAAAACAAAATGATGTAGCGCTCCAAATCTAATCTTTCTCTCATAGAATGTCATGTTTATAGGCTGAGCAGAGCTCTATAATAATAGATAATGTCATGTTTATAGGCTGAGCAGAGCTCTATAATAATAGATCATGTCATGTTTATAGGCTGAGCAGAGCTCTATAATAATAGATCATGTTTATAGGCTGAACAGAGCTCTATAATAATAGATAATGTCATGTTTATAGGCTGATCAGAGCTCTATAATAATAGATCATGTCATGTTTTAGGCTGATCAGAGCTCTATAATAATAGATAATGTCATGTTTATAGGCTGATCAGAGCTCTATAATAATAGATCATGTTTATAGGCTGAACAGAGCTCTATAATAATAGATAATGTCATGTTTATAGGCTGATCAGAGCTCTATAATAATAGATCATGTCATGTTTTAGGCTGATCAGAGCTCTATAATAATAGATAATGTCATGTTTATAGGCTGATCAGAGCTCTATAATAATAGATAATGCCATGTTTTAGGCTGAGCAGAGCTCTATAATAATAGATCATGTTTATAGGCTGAACAGAGCTCTATAATAATAGATAATGTCATGTTTATAGGCTGAGCAGAGCTCTATAATAATAGATAATGTCATGTTTATAGGCTGAGCAGAGCTCTATAATAATAGATAATGTCATGTTTATAGTCTGAGCAGAGCTCTATAATAATAGATAATGTCATGTTTATAGGCTGATCAGAGCTCTATAATAATAGATCATGTCATGTTTTAGGCTGATCAGAGCTCTATAATAATAGATAATGTCATGTTTTAGGCTGATCAGAGCTCTATAATAATAGATCATGTCATGTTTATAGGCTGATCAGAGCTCTATAATAATAGATAATGTCATGTTTATAGGCTGATCAGAGCTCTATAATAATAGATAATGTCATGTTTTAGGCTCAGCAGAGTAATATATTAATAATAAATGATACACTGAGTATTACAAAACATTAGGAACACGTTCTCCTTTCATGACAGACTGACCAGGTGAAAGCTATGATCCCTTATTGATGTCACTTTGTTAAATCCACTTCAAATCAGTGTAGATGAACGGGAGGAGACGGGTTAAAGAAGGATTTTTTAAAGCCTTGAGACATTCATTGTGTATTTGTGCCATTCAGAGGGTGAATGAGACAAGACAAAATATTTAAGTGCCTTAGAGCGGGGTACGGTAGTAGGTGCCAGGCGCACCGGGGTTGGTGTCAAGAACTGCAAACGGTGCTGGGGTCATGCTCAACAGTGTTCCCGTGTGTATCAAGAACGGTCCAAAGGACCCAAAGGACATCCAGCCAACTTAACATTTACATTTTAGTCATTTAGCAGACGCTCTTATCCAGAGCCACTTACAGTTAGTGAGTCATTTAGCAGACGCTCTTATCCAGAGCCACTTACAGTTAGTGAGTCATTTAGCAGACGCTCTTATCCAGAGCCACTTACAGTTAGTGGGTCATTTAGCAGAACGCTCTTATCCAGAGCCACTTACAGTTAGTGAGTCATTTAGCAGAACTTATCCAGAGCCACTTACAGTTAGTGGGTCATTTAGCAGAACGCTCTTATCCAGAGCCACTTACAGTTAGTGGGTCATTTAGCAGAACGCTCTTATCCAGAGCCACTTACAGTTAGTGAGTCATTTAGCAGAACGCTCTTATCCAGAGCCACTTACAGTTAGTGAGTCATTTAGCAGAACTTATCCAGAGCCACTTACAGTTAGTGGGTCATTTAGCAGAACGCTCTTATCCAGAGCCACTTACAGTTAGTGGGTCATTTAGCAGAACGCTCTTATCCAGAGCCACTTACAGTTAGTGAGTGATTTAGCAGACGCTCTTATCCAGAGCCACTTACAGTTAGTGAGTCATTTAGCAGAACGCTCTTATCCAGAGCCACTTACAGTTAGTGGGTCATTTAGCAGACGCTCTTATCCGGAGCCACTTACAGTTAGTGGGTCATTTAGCAGAACGCTCTTATCCAGAGCCACTTACAGTTAGTGAGTCATTTAGCAGACGCTCTTATCCAGAGAGACTTACAGTTAGTGAGTCATTTAGCAGAACGCTCTTATCCAGAGCCACTAACAGTTAGTGAGTCATTTAGCAGAACGCTCTTATCCAGAGCCACTTACAGTTAGTGAGTCATTTAGCAGAACGCTCTTATCCAGAGCCACTTACAGTTAGTGAGTCATTTAGCAGACGCTCTTATCCAGAGCCACTTACAGTTAGTGAGTCATTTAGCAGAACGCTCTTATCCAGAGCCACTTACAGTTAGTGGGTCATTTAGCAGAACGCTCTTATCCAGAGCCACTTACAGTTAGTGAGTCATTTAGCAGATGCTCTTAACCAGAGCCACTTACAGTTAGTGAGTTATTTAGCAGACGCTCTTATCCAGAGCCACTTACAGTTAGTGAGTCATTTAGCAGACGCTCTTATCCAGAGCCACTTACAGTTAGTGAGTCATTTAGCAGAACGCTCTTATCCAGAGCCACTTACAGTTAGTGAGTCATTTAGCAGACGCTCTTATCCAGAGCCACTTACAGTTAGTGGGTCATTTAGCAGAACGCTCTTATCCAGAGCCACTTACAGTTAGTGAGTCATTTAGCAGAACTTATCCAGAGCCACTTACAGTTAGTGGGTCATTTAGCAGAACGCTCTTATCCAGAGCCACTTACAGTTAGTGGGTCATTTAGCAGAACGCTCTTATCCAGAGCCACTTACAGTTAGTGAGTGATTTAGCAGACGCTCTTATCCAGAGCCACTTACAGTTAGTGAGTCATTTAGCAGAACGCTCTTATCCAGAGCCACTTACAGTTAGTGGGTCATTTAGCAGACGCTCTTATCCGGAGCCACTTACAGTTAGTGGGTCATTTAGCAGAACGCTCTTATCCAGAGCCACTTACAGTTAGTGAGTCATTTAGCAGACGCTCTTATCCAGAGAGACTTACAGTTAGTGAGTCATTTAGCAGAACGCTCTTATCCAGAGCCACTAACAGTTAGTGAGTCATTTAGCAGAACGCTCTTATCCAGAGCCACTTACAGTTAGTGAGTCATTTAGCAGAACGCTCTTATCCAGAGCCACTTACAGTTAGTGAGTCATTTAGCAGACGCTCTTATCCAGAGCCACTTACAGTTAGTGAGTCATTTAGCAGAACGCTCTTATCCAGAGCCACTTACAGTTAGTGGGTCATTTAGCAGAACGCTCTTATCCAGAGCCACTTACAGTTAGTGAGTCATTTAGCAGATGCTCTTAACCAGAGCCACTTACAGTTAGTGAGTTATTTAGCAGACGCTCTTATCCAGAGCCACTTACAGTTAGTGAGTCATTTAGCAGACGCTCTTATCCAGAGCCACTTACAGTTAGTGAGTCATTTAGCAGAACGCTCTTATCCAGAGCCACTTACAGTTAGTGAGTCATTTAGCAGACGCTCTTATCCAGAGCCACTTACAGTTAGTGAGTCATTTAGCAGAACGCTCTTATCCAGAGCCACTTACAGTTAGTGAGTCATTTAGCAGACGCTCTTATCCAGAGCCACTTACAGTTAGTGAGTCATTTAGCAGACGCTCTTATCCAGAGCCACTTACAGTTAGTGAGTCATTTAGCAGACGCTCTTATCCAGAGCCACTTACAGTTAGTGAGTCATTTAGCAGAACGCAATCTTATCCAGAGCCACTTACTGTTAGTGAGTCATTTAGCAGAACGCTCTTATCCAGAGCCACTTACAGTTAGTGAGTCATTTAGCAGACGCTCTTATCTAGAGCCACTTACAGTTAGTGAGTCATTTAGCAGACGCTCTTATCTAGAGCCACTTACAGTTAGTGGGTCATTTAGCAGACGCTCTTATCCAGAGCCACTTACAGTTAGTGAGTCATTTAGCAGAACGCTCTTATCCAGAGCCACTTACAGTTAGTGAGTCATTTAGCAGAACGCTCTTATCCAGAGCCACTTACAGTTAGTGAGTCATTTAGCAGACGCTCTTATCCAGAGCCACTTACAGTTAGTGAGTCATTTAGCAGAACGCTCTTATCCAGAGCCACTTACAGTTAGTGAGTCATTTAGCAGACGCTCTTATCCAGAGCCACTTACAGTTAGTGGGTCATTTAGCAGACGCTCTTATCCAGAGCCACTTACAGTTAGTGAGTCATTTAGCAGACGCTCTTATCCAGAGCCACTTACAGTTAGTGAGTCATTTAGCAGACGCTCTTATCCAGAGCCACTTACAGTTAGTGAGTCATTTAGCAGACGCTCTTATCCAGAGCCACTTACAGTTAGTGAGTCATTTAGCAGACGCTCTTATCCAGAGCCACTTACAGTTAGTGAGTCATTTAGCAGAACGCTCTTATCCAGAGCCACTTACAGTTAGTGAGTCATTTAGCAGACGCTCTTATCCAGAGCCACTTACAGTTAGTGAGTCATTTAGCAGACGCTCTTATCCAGAGCCACTTACAGTTAGTGAGTCATTTAGCAGAACGCTCTTATCCAGAGCCACTTACAGTTAGTGAGTCATTTAGCAGAACGCTCTTATCCAGAGCCACTTACAGTTAGTGAGTCATTTAGCAGACGCTCTTATCCAGAGCCACTTACAGTTAGTGAGTCATTTAGCAGACGCTCTTATCCAGAGCCACTTACAGTTAGTGAGTCATTTAGCAGACGCTCTTATCCAGAGCCACTTACAGTTAGTGAGTCATTTAGCAGACGCTCTTATCCAGAGCCACTTACAGTTAGTGAGTCATTTAGAAGACGCTCTTATCCAGAGCCACTTACAGTTAGAGAGTCATTTAGCAGAACGCTCTTATCCAGAGCCACTTACAGTTAGTGAGTCCTTTAGCAGACGCTCTTATCCAGAGCCACTTACAGTTAGTGAGTCATTTAGCAAAACGCTCTTATCCAGAGCCACTAACAGTTAGTGAGTCATTTAGCAGAACGCTCTTATCCAGAGCCACTTACAGTTAGTGGGTCATTTAGCAGACGCTCTTATCCAGAGCCACTTACAGTTAGTGAGTCATTTAGCAAAACGCTCTTATCCAGAGCCACTAACAGTTAGTGAGTCATTTAGCAAAACGCTCTTATCCAGAGCCACTTACAGTTAGTGGGTCATTTAGCAGACGCTCTTATCCAGAGCCACTTACAGTTAGTGAGTCATTTAGCAAAACGCTCTTATCCAGAGCCACTTACAGTTAGTGAGTCATTTAGCAAAACGCTCTTATCCAGAGCCACTAACAGTTAGAGAGTCATTTAGCAGAACGCTCTTATCAGAGCCACTTACAGTTAGTGAGTCATTTAGCAGACGCTCTTATCCAGAGAGACTTACAGTTAGTGAGTCATTTAGCAGACGCTCTTATCCAGAGCCACTTACAGTTAGTGAGTCATTTAGCAGACGCTCTTATCCAGAGCCACTTACAGTTAGTGAGTCATTTAGCAGAACGCTCTTATCCAGAGCCACTTACAGTTAGTGAGTCATTTAGCAGACGCTCTTATCCAGAGCCACTTACAGTTAGTGAGTCATTTAGCAGACGCTCTTATCCAGAGCCACTTACAGTTAGTGAGTCATTTAGCAGACGCTCTTACCCAGAGCCACTTACAGTTAGTGAGTCATTTAGCAGACGCTCTTATCCAGAGCCACTTAAGGTTAGTGAGTCATTTAGCAGACACTCTTATCCAGAGCCACTTACAATTAGTGAGTCATTTAGCAGAATGCTCTTATCCAGAGCCACTTACAGTTAGTGAGTCATTTAGCAGACGCTCTTATCCAGAGCCACTTACAGTTAGTGAGTCATTTAGCAGACGCTCTTATCCAGAGCCACTTACAGTTAGTGAGTCATTTAGCAGACGCTCTTATCCAGAGCCACTTAAAGTTAGTGAGTCATTTAGCAGACGCTCTTATCCAGAGCCACTTACAGTTAGTGAGTCATTTAGCAGACGCTCTTATCCAGAGCCACTTACAGTTAGTGAGTCATTTAGCAGACGCTCTTATCCAGAGCCACTTACAGTTAGTGAGTCATTTAGCAGACGCTCTTATCCAGAGCCACTTACAGTTAGTGAGTCATTTAGCAGACGCTCTTATCCAGAGCCACTTACAGTTAGTGAGTCATTTAGCAGACGCTCTTATCCAGAGCCACTTACAGTTAGTGAGTCATTTAGCAGAACGCTCTTATCCAGAGCCACTAACAGTTAGAGAGTCATTTAGCAGACGCTCTTATCCAGAGCCACTTACAGTTAGAGAGTCATTTAGCAGACGCTCTTATCCAGAGCCACTAACAGTTAGTGAGTCATTTAGCAGACGCTCTTATCCAGAGCCACTTACAGTTAGTGAGTCATTTAGCAGACGCTCTTATCCAGAGCCACTTACAGTTAGCGAGTCATTTAGCAGAACGCTCTTATCCAGAGCCACTTACAGTTAGTGAGTCATTTAGCAGAACGCTCTTATCCAGAGCCACTTACAGTTAGTGAGTCATTTAGCAGACGCTCTTATCCAGAGCCACTTACAGTTAGTGAGTCATTTAGCAGAACGCTCTTATCCAGAGCCACTTACAGTTAGTGAGTCATTTAGCAGAACGCTCTTATCCAGAGCCACTTACAGTTAGTGAGTCATTTAGCAGATGCTCTTATCCAGAGCCACTTACAGTTAGTGAGTCATTTAGCAGACGCTCTTATCCAGAGCCACTTACAGTTAGTGAGTCATTTAGCAGAATGCTCTTATCCAGAGCCACTTACAGTTAGTGAGTCATTTAGCAGACGCTCTTATCCAGAGCCACTTACAGTTAGTGAGTCATTTAGCAGACGCTCTTATCCAGAGCCACTTACAGTTAGTGGGTCATTTAGCAGACGCTCTTATCCAGAGCCACTTAAAGTTAGTGAGTCATTTAGCAGACGCTCTTATCCAGAGCCACTTACAGTTAGTGAGTCATTTAGCAGACGCTCTTATCCAGAGCCACTTACAGTTAGTGAGTCATTTAGCAGACGCTCTTATCCAGAGCCACTTACAGTTGGTGAGTCATTTAGCAGACGCTCTTATCCAGAGCCACTTACAGTTAGTGAGTCATTTAGCAGACGCTCTTATCCAGAGCCACTTACAGTTAGTGAGTCATTTAGCAGAACGCTCTTATCCAGAGCCACTTACAGTTAGTGCATTCATAGCTAGGTGGGACTACCACATATCACAAGCATTGTCAATAAAGCATTGTCATATCACACTTTTCCTCAATAAAAAGGGGGGGGGGGGGGGGGGGCCTTAGCCCGCTGTACCACTTGGGAGGCCTGATAGGGGTCTATGCTAAATGCTACATCATTTACAACAGTTGTCTGCCCAGTTGATAATGGCCCACTGAAACTACATAGGGGCCTATGCTACATCATTTACAACAGTTGTCTGCCCAGTTGATAATGGCCCACTGAAACTACATAGGGGCCTATGCTACATCATTTACAACAGTTGTCTGCCCAGTTGATAATGGCCCACTGAAACTACATAGGGGCCTATGCTACATCATTTACAACAGTTGTCTGCCCAGTTGATAATGGCCCACTGAAACTACAAATTACATACAGTGCCTTCAGTAAGTATTCACACCCCTTGATGATTTTTTCCCTAACTTTGTTGTGTTACTGTCACAAACGAGACTCCCGCTGTTCCTCCTGCTCACCACCAGAGGGAACCCTCTCCTGAGTATTAAACCCCTGAACTATATTTCCCACATACCTGGCTCTGATTACCGTTGCACCTGACTCCCATCAGTAGACTATTTAGGTGCTCTCAAACTCTCTCTCTTTGCGAAGTCTTGTTAACCCTGGTGATCATTTCTGAGCGTTTTCGCCTGTGTCTGTCTGCCCGTGGATTTACTCTGGACTGTTTTTCCCTCCTTGATTCTTTGCTGCCTGCCCTGGACTATATTCTTTACTGGACTGATTTTTGTAAGCTTGCTGCCTGCCCTGACCTTATGCCTGTACCTGGATTACGATTTGCCTTATCCCTACTGTTGTGTCTGCTGGCGATTGACCCTGTTTGTACGACCAAGATTGTAATAAAACTGCAAATGGATCCTCATTCTCCTGGAGCATCATTACAGTTACAGCCCAAATAAAACATTTATTAAATAGAGATTTGGTGTCACTGGCCTATACACGATACCCCATAATGTCAAAGTGGAATTGTTTTGACATTTGGGCTGTCCCCGACTAAAGAAAATCTTGGTCGAATGAAAGTCGTCTGTTCTTTCTACCAATCGAATGCTAGAAATGTTTAAATGTGTATTTTTCCATTTATAGACACACACTGTGTTTTAATGAAATCAACTATATGCATTGAGCTTGTCTGATGCTTTAAGCTTACGGTTTGATGCCTCGAGGGCGCCAGAGATCTAGATCAACTGACAACCATTCTCCTCCCGCTCCTGCTGGCTTTCACAGATTCTGCCGTCTCCTGAAGTTGCCAGTGACCGGCTACATGAGGAGTCGGCAACCTTTCTCATGTGGAATGCCAATTGATTGTCAGGGTTGAGTGTAGAGGGAACGTGGAATCACACGCAGGACACAGAGATTCAAAAAACAGATGTCTTTAGTGAAGTCCGACAGTACAAGCCAACACGGCAACAGGCCACAGGCGAAACAAGCGTACACTGGACTGTCCAAAGTAAATGCGCACAACGTGCAGGACTCTCTCAAACAACACGAAAATACAGAGAGCACAGAACAGCGGACCAACATCTACACGTGACATCGAACAATTACACACAACACCTGACCAAACACAAGAGAACTAAATAGGGTGCCTAATGAACACTAAACAATGAACAGGTGTAACAAACAGACAAAACCAATCAAACATGAAACATCGAACGGTGGCAGCGAGTACTCCGGAGACGACGACCGCCGAAGCCTGCCCGAACAAGGAGAAGGAGCCGCCTCGGCCGAAACCGTGACATTGATCTTACCATTTCTACCGATTCGCGTGCCAGTTATGGTTTTCATATGCACATTTTTCGTGGAACAGTTTCATTTAATTTATAATAACGTCTTCATATCTCAATATCGTTATCATGTGGTTAATCAAAAGTAAAATCTAAATGAAAATGATACAAACCTAAAAACGAACTTATTTTGCCAACTACAGTACCAGTCAAAAGTTTGGACACACTTACTCATTCCAGGGTTTCTTTATTTTTAGTATTTTCTACATTGTATAATAATAGTAACACATATGGAATCATGTAGTAACCAAAAAAAGTGTTAAACAAATTAAAATATATTTTATATTTGAGATTCTTTCAAAGTAGCCACCCTTTGCCTTGATGACAGCTTTGCACACTCTTGGCATTCTCTCAACCAGCTTCAAGAGGTAGTCACCTGGAATGCGTTTCAATTAACAGGTGTGCCTTGTTAAAAGTTAATCTGTGGAATTTATTTCCATCTTAATGCGTTTGAGCCAATCAGTTGTGTTGTGACAAGGTAGGGGTGGTATACAGAAAATAGCCCTATTTGGTAAAAGACCAAGTCCATATTATGGCAAGAACAGCTCAAATAAGCAAAGAGAAACAACAGTCCATCATTACTTTAAGACATGAAGGTCAGTCAGTACGGAACATTTCAAGAACATCGAAAGTTTCTTCAAGTTCAGTCGCAAAAACCATCAAGCACTATGATGAAACTGGCTCTCATGAGGACCGCCACAGTAAAGGAAGACCCAGAGTTAGCTCTGCTGCAGAGGATAAGTTCATTAGAGTTTCCAGCCTCAGAAATTGCAGCCCAAATAACTGCTTCACAGAGTTCAAGTAACAGACACATCTCAACATCAACTGTTCAGAGGAGACTGCGTGAATCAGGCCTTCAGGGTCGAATTGCTGCAAAGAAACCACTACTAAAGGACACCAATAATAAGAAGAGACTTGCTTGGGCCAAGAAACACGAGCAATGGACATTAGACCGGTGGAAATGTGTCCTTTGGTCTGGAGTCCAAATTTGAGATTATTGGTTCCAACTGCTGTGAGACACAGAGTAGGTGAACGGATGATCTCCGCATGTGTGGTTCCCACCGTGAAGCATGGAGGAGGAGGTGTGATGGTGTGGGGGTGCTTTGCTAGTTACACTGTCAGTGATTTATTTAGAATTCAAAGCATGGCTACCAGCATGTCTACCACAGCATTCTGCAGCGATATGCCATCCCATCTGGTTTGGGCTTAGTGGGACTATGATTTGTTTTTCAACAGGACAATAACCCAACACACCTCCAGGCTGTGTAAGGGCTATTTGACCAAGAAGGAGAGTGATGGAGTGCTGCATCAGATGACCTGGCTTCCACAATCACCCAACCTCAACCCAAGTGAGATGGTTTGGGATGAGTTGGACCGCAGAGTGAAGGAAAAGCAGCCAACAAGTGCTCAGCATATGTGGGAACTCCTTCAAGACTGTTGGAAAAGCATTCCAGGTGAAGCTGGTTGAGAGAATGCCAAGAGTTTGCAAAACTGTCATCAAGGCAAAGAGTGGCTACTTTGAAAAATCTAAAATCTAAAATATATTTTGATTCGTTTAACACTTTTTTGGTTACTACATGATTCCATATGTGTTATTTCATAGTTTCGATGTCTTCACTATTATTCTACAATGTAGAAAATAGTCAAAATAAAGAAAAACCCTTGAATGAATAGGTGTGTCCAAACTTGTGATTGGTACTGTATGTAAAAATAGCCTACATAAAGCCAACCAATAAAAACATGTAGGTAGAAAATATCCTGATAAAAATAAATATCCTTTAAATCACATTGGCTAAGCATGGCCGGTCTGCAACAAACTTGAAACATGGTATCAACTGGGTCCAGCCCAACAAACTTGAAACATGGTATCAACTGGGTCCAGCCCAACGAACTTGAAACATGGTATCAACTGGTTCCAGCCCAACGAATTTGAAACATGGTATCAACTGTCCAGCCCAACGAACTTGAAACATGGTATCAACTGGGTCCAGCCCAACGAACTTGAAACATGGTATCAACTGGTTCCAGCCCAACGAACTTGAAACATGGTATCAACTGTCCAGCCCAACGAACTTGAAACATGGTATCAACTGTCCAGCCCAACGAACTTGAAACATGGTATCAACTGTCCAGCCCAACGAACTTGAAACATGGTATCAACTGGGTCCAGCCCAATGAACTTGAAACATGGTATCAGCTGGGTCCAGCCCAACGAACTTGAAACATGGTATCAACTGGGTCCAGCCCAACGAACTTGAAACATGGTATCAACTGTCCAGCCCAACGAACTTGAAACATGGTATCAACTGGGTCCAGCCCAACGAACTTGAAACATGGTATCAACTGGGTCCAGCCCAACGAACTTGAAACATGGTATCAACTGGGTCCAGCCCAACGAACTTGAAACATGGTATCAACTGGGTCCAGCCCAATGAACTTGAAACATGGTATCAACTGGGTCCAGCCCAACAAACTTGAAACATGGTATCAACTGGTTCCAGCCCAACGAACTTGAAACATGGTATCAACTGTCCAGCCCAACGAACTTGAAACATGGTATCAACTGTCCAGCCCAACGAACTTGAAACATGGTATCAACTGTCCAGCCCAACGAACTTGAAACATGGTATCAACTGGGTCCAGCCCAATGAACTTGAAACATGGTATCAACTGGGTCCAGCCCAACGAACTTGAAACATGGTATCAACTGGGTCCAGCCCAACGAACTTGAAACATGGTATCAACTGTCCAGCCCAACGAACTTGAAACATGGTATCAACTGGGTCCAGCCCAACGAACTTGAAACATGGTATCAACTGGGTCCAGCCCAACGAACTTGAAACATGGTATCAACTGGGTCCAGCCCAACGAACTTGAAACATGGTATCAACTGGGTCCAGCCCAATGAACTTGAAACATGGTATCAACTGGGTCCAGCCCAACAAACTTGAAACATGGTATCAACTGGGTCCAGCCCAACGAACTTGAAACATGGTATCAACTGGGTCCAGCCCAACAAACTTGAAACATGGTATCAACTGGGTCCAGCCCAACGAACTTGAAACATGGTATCAACTGGGTCCAGCCCAACGAACTTGAAACATGGTATCAACTAGGTCCAGCCCAACGAACTTGAAACATGGTATCAACTGGGTCCAGCCTAACGAACTTGAAACATGGTATCAACTGGGTCCAGCCCAACGAACTTGAAACATGATATCAACTGTCCAGCCCAACGAACTTGAAACATGGTATCAACTGGGTCCAGCCCAAAGAACTTGAAACATGGTATCAACTGTCCAGCCCAACGAACTTGAAACATGGTATCAACTGGGTCCAGCCCAATGAACTTGAAACATGGTATCAACTGGGTCCAGCCCAATGAACTTGAAACATGGTATCAACTGGGTCCAGCCCAACAAACTTGAAACATGGTATCAACTGGGTCCAGCCCAACAAACTTGAAACATGGTATCAACTGGGTCCAGCCCAACGAACTTGAAACATGGTATCAACTGTCCAGCCCAACGAACTTGAAACATGGTATCAACTGTCCAGCCCAACGAACTTGAAACATGGTATCAACTGGGTCCAGCCCAATGAACTTGAAACATGGTATCAACTGGGTCCAGCCCAACAAACTTGAAACATGGTATCAACTGGGTCCAGCCCAACGAACTTGAAACATGGTATCAACTGGGTCCAGCCCAACAAACTTGAAACATGGTATCAACTGGGTCCAGCCCAACGAACTTGAAACATGGTATCAACTGGGTCCAGCCCAACGAACTTGAAACATGGTATCAACTAGGTCCAGCCCAACGGACTTGAAACATGGTATCAACTGTCCAGCCCAACGAACTTGAAACATGGTATCAACTGGATCCAGCCCAATGAACTTGAAACATGGTATCAACTGGGTCCAGCCCAATGAACTTGAAACATGGTATCAACTGGGTCCAGCCCAACAAATTTGAAACATGGTATCAACTGGGTCCAGCCCAACGAACTTGAAACATGGTATCAACTGTCCAGCCCAACGAACTTGAAACATGGTATCAACTGTCCAGCCCAACGAACTTGAAACATGGTATCAACTGGGTCCAGCCCAATGAACTTGAAACATGGTATCAACTGGGTCCAGCCCAACGAACTTGAAACATGGTATCAACTGGGTCCAGCCCAACGAACTTGAAACATGGTATCAACTGGGTCCAGCCCAACGAACTTGAAATATGGTATCAACTGGGTCCAGCCCAATGAACTTGAAACATGGTATCAACTGGGTCCAGCCCAACAAACTTGAAACATGGTATCAACTGGGTCCAGCCCAACGAACTTGAAACATGGTATCAACTGGGTCCAGCCCAACAAACTTGAAACATGGTATCAACTGGGTCCAGCCCAACGAACTTGAAACATGGTATCAACTGGGTCCAGCCCAACGAACTTGAAGCATGGTATCAACTAGGTCCAGCCCAACAAACTTGAAACATGGTATCAACTGGGTCCAGCCTAACGAACTTGAAACATGGTATCAACTGGGTCCAGCCCAACGAACTTGAAACATGGTATCAACTGTCCAGCCCAACGAACTTGAAACATGGTATCAACTGGGTCCAGCCCAACGAACTTGAAACATGGTATCAACTGTCCAGCCCAACGAACTTGAAACATGGTATCAATTGTCCAGCCCAACGAACTTGAAACATGGTATCAACTGGGTCCAGCCCAATGAACTTGAAGCATGGTATCAACTGGGTCCAGCCCAACAAACTTGAAACATGGTATCAACTGGGTCCAGCCCAACGAACTTGAAACATGGTATCAACTGTCCAGCCCAACGAACTTGAAACATGGTATCAACTGGGTCCAGCCCAATGAACTTGAAACATGGTATCAACTGTCCAGCCCAACGAACTTGAAACATGGTATCAACTGGGTCCAGCCCAACGAACTTGAAACATGGTATCAGCTGTCCAGCCCAACGAACTTGAAACATGGTATCAACTGGGTCCAGCCCAACGAACTTGAAACATGGTATCAACTGGGTCCAGCCCAACGAACTTGAAACATGGTATCAACTGGGTCCAGCCCAACGAACTTGAAACATGGTATCAACTGGGTCCAGCCCAATGAACTTGAAACATGGTATCAACTGTCCAGCCTGAAGGTTGTGCTATCGAACTTGCAACATTGTATCAAATATTCTGGGCCCTCAGTTTCCTGCTCCAGTGAGCTCGGGACAGACACAGCTGCTATTTGAGCAAGGGATAAGAAGCAGTGGTTGATTTGGGCAGGAGCTCACCGGAGCTGAGTACCGGCACCTCAGATTGTTTTTATAGAATATCAGCTCAAAAGAATTGTGGAGCTCTTGCACCTAAATATAAACAGTACCAGCACCCAAAATGAGAACCGGAACCTATTTCAGTCCAAGTCAAGCACTGATAAGAAGCCTATTTTATGACGTATCCCACTGGATCGGAGCATTACAATTTTCCCTTTCACGCTGAGCGGTTATCTATGAGGTGTTATACGCATCTATACCTCGATTGTAAAATGTACATTTAAACAATTTAAATAGTTAGATGTGTATAACGCCTCATGGTTATCAAAGGGAGAGAGCTGGAAAGATTTTTCAAATACATTGAGAAACTATTGTCATTCTCAGTGGATGTAAAAACAGACTTTGCTTGAGGTGAAGAAAACATGACTTTGAGAAACTCCACAGTTCATTAGTGGTGGTGCGTTAAGCCAATCATAAATACTATCAGATCCCCAAAATGGGCACATTTATAAGGCAACATTTGCGCGCAGGCCAGGTAGCCTATAGGACTACTTCTATGAATAATCAGGCCAGGTAGCCTATAGGACTACTTCTATGAATAATCAGGCCAGGTAGCCTATAGTCCTACTTCTATGAATAATCAGGCCAGGTAGCCTATAGTCCTACTTCTATGAATAATCAGGCCAGGTAGCCTATAGGACTACTTCTATGAATAATCAGGCCAGGTAGCCTATAGTCCTACTTCTATGAATAATCAGGTGAGTGTCCTTTACTCAACATTGACAGGAACGCTGCAAACAGAAGATCATTAATAAATTGACAAAACTCAGATTCTGGAACTATTCAGATTCTGGAACTATTCATATTCTGGAACTATTCAGATTCTGGAACTATTTAGATTCTGGAACTATAAACTCGTAAAATGGAATGAAATAAACCATAACTTGTTTTCTCACAAGTGTAGCAGGTTGTTGTGGTCCTCAAACAAAGTGTCCACTCTGACAATGAGAACAGGAAGACATTAAGATAGTGCTTACTGTATGTACGGGTGTTAATCAGATCTCCAGGCTTCTCTTCTGCTTCTTTCACTGTGACAGTTCTCTCCTTCACGGCAAAAACGTCTTCCTCTTCTTTCACTGTGACAGTCATCTCCTCCTCTTCCTCTTTCACCCCACAAACTCCATCCTCTTTCTCATCCTCCTCCTCTTTCACTGTAACATTCTCTTCTTTCACTCTGAAAGCTTCCTCCTCTTCTTTCACTCTGAAAGCTTCCTCCTCCTCTTTCACTCTGAAAGCTTCCTCCTCCTCTTTCACTCTGAAAGCTTCCTCCTCTTCTTTCACTCTGAAAGCTTCCTCCTCCTCTTTCACTCTGAAAGCTTCCTCCTCCTCTTTCACTCTGAAAGCTTCCACCTCTTCTTTCACTCTGAAAGCTTCCTCCTCCTCTTTCACTCTGAAAGCTTCCTCCTCTTCTTTCACTGTAACATCCTCCTCCTCTTTCACTCTGAACGCGTCTTCCTCTTCTTTCACTGTAACGTCTTTCTCTTCTTCTTTCACGGTAACAGCCTCACCCTCTACTTGTTTTTGCATTGTAACATCCTCCTCTTCCTCCTCCTCTTTCACTAGAGCTTATTTCTCCGTCCAGCAGACCTCCTCTTCTTTAGCAGGAGGAGAGTAGCTTAATGAGCTCATGGTCGGGGATGTTAGCTAGCTAGGCTAGGCTAGTGCTAACTTAACCAGCCAGCTAGCTGACTAACAACAACAACGTCAACATGAAATTAAATGGGGTAACTGAGTGCTTCTACGCACAGAAGTGCGTTTAAAACATAGTGGCATATAAACAACGAAATAGTCTAAAGAGCTTGAATGTCCCGACTATGTTGCCTAACAAGCTACCGAGGAGGCTGTTGTTGTTGTTGAAGAAGCGTCCCGTCCTCAAGATTATACGTCACACTGGTAAACATCGCCTGAAAGACCCACATCGCCATCTACTGACTGGAGTGGGTGAAGCAGTTGAGGGGATCTTTATATTTATTTTTCTCCGTTACATAATATACAGTGTCAAAAACACAACCAGTCGTATACAATGGGGGGTGGGGGAAATACATCTGAACTGGGCTTTATGGCTTTATGGCTTTATGGGTTTATGGTGGGGGGGAACTGGGCTTTATGGCTTTATGGTAGGGGGGGAACTGGGCTTTATGGTGGGGGGGGAACTGGGCTTTATGGCTTTATGGTGGGGGGGAACTGGGCTTTATGGCTTTATGGTGGGGGGGAACTGGGCTTTATGTCTTTATGGTGGGGGGGGGGAACTGGGCTTTATGGCTTTATGGTGGGGGGGAACTGGGCTTTATGGCTTTATGGTGGGGGGGGAACTGGGCTTTATGGCTTTATGGTGGGGGGGGAACTGGGCTTTATGGCTTTATGGTGGGGGGGGGGAACTGGGCTTTATGGGTTTATGGTGGGGGGGGAACTGGGCTTTATGGCTTTATGGTGGGGGGGGAACTGGGCTTTATGGCTTTATGGTGGGGGGGGAACTGGGCTTTATGGCTTTATGGTGGGGGGGGGGAACTGGGCTTTATGGCTTTATGGTGGGGGGGGGAACTGGGCTTTATGGCTTTATGGTGGGGGGGAACTGGGCTTTATGGCTTTATGGTGGGGGGGAAACTGGGCTTTATGGCTTTATGGTGGGGGGGGGGGGGGAACTGGGCTTTATGGCTTTATGATGGGGGGAACTGGGCTTTATGGCTTTATGGCTTTATGGATTTATGGCTTTATGGTGGGGGGGGAACTGGGCTTTATGGCTTTATGGTGGGGGGGGGAACTGGGCTTTATGGCTTTATGGTGGGGGGGGAACTGGGCTTTATGGCTTTATGGTGGGGGGGGGGGGAACTGGGCTTTATGGCTTTATGGTGGGGGGGGAAACTGGGCTTTATGGCTTCATGGTGGGGGGGAACTGGGCTTTATGGCTTTATGGTGGGGGGGGGGGGACTGGGCTTTATGGCTTTATGGTGGGGGGGGGAACTGGGGTTTATGGGTTTATGGTGGGGGGGAACTGGGCTTTATGGCTTTATGGTGGGGGGGGAACTGGGCTTTATGGCTTTATGGTGGGGGGGAACTGGGCTTTATGGCTTTATGGTGGGGGGGAACTGGGCTTTATGGCTTTATGGTGGGGGGGGAACTGGGCTTTATGGCTTTATGGTGGGGGGGGGAACTGGGCTTTATAGCTTTATGGTGGGGGGGGAACTGGGCTTTATGGCTTCATGGTGGGGGGGGGGGGAACTGGGCTTTATGGCTTTATGGTGGGGGGGGAACTGGGCTTTATGGCTTTATGGCTTTATGGCTTTATGGTGGGGGGGGAACTGGGCTTTATGGCTTTATGGTGGGGGGGGAACTGGGCTTTATGGCTTTATGGCTTTATGGTGGGGGGGGGGGGAACTGGGCTTTATGGCTTTATGGTGGGGGGGGAACTGGGCTTTATGGCTTTATGGTGGGGGGGGGGGAACTGGGCTTTATGGCTTTATGGTGGGGGGGGAACTGGGCTTTATGGCTTTATGGTGGGGGGGGGAACTGGGCTTTATGGCTTTATGGTGGGGGGGGAACTGGGCTTTATGGCTTTATGGTGGGGGGGGAACTGGGCTTTATGGCTTTATGGTGGGGGGGGAACTGGGCTTTATGGCTTTATGGTGGGGGGGGAACTGGGCTTTATGGCTTTATGGTGGGGGGGAACTGGGCTTTATGGCTTTATGGTGGGGGGGAACTGGGCTTTATAGCTTTATGGTGGGGGGGGAACTGGGCTTTATGGCTTTATGGTGGGGGGGGGAACTGGGCTTTATGGCTTTATGGTGGGGGGGGGAACTGGGCTTTATGGCTTTATGGTGGGGGGGGAACTGGGCTTTATGGCTTTATGGTGGGGGGGGAACTGGGCTTTATGGCTTTATGGTGGGGGGGGAACTGGGCTTTATGGCTTTATGGCTATTCTGACACTCGAACTGAAGTAGCTAGCCAATATCAGCGTGGTTTTTCAGAGCACAGACAGAAATGTAACACAAGGTCAAATAACTTTATGCAACATAAATTAGATAGTTAGGACTAAACTAGTGAAGCGACAAAATGCATATTGAATAAAACAGTCCAATGCTGCGACCTGATTAGGGTCAGAAACAAAATGTCATCAAAGGTAAACTCCTCGGGGCAGCTACTCCTCCAGTAGAATGGGCCAGACGGTCAAATCCCCAACACAATGCCTGGCAGATCTAAACCTAATGTCTGCATCCAGATCTAATGGGCCAGACGGTCAAATCCCCAACACAATGCCTGGCAGGTCTAAACCTAATGTCTGCATCCAGATCTAATGGGCCAGACGGTCAAATCCCCAACACAATGCCTGGCAGATCTAAACCTAATGTCTGCATCCAGATCTAATGGGCCAGACGGTCAAATCCCCAACACAATGCCTGGCAGATCTAAACCTAATGTCTGCATCCAGATCTAATGGGTTTGACGGTCAAATCCCCAACACAATGCCTGGCAGGTCTAAACCTAATGTCTGCATCCAGATCTAATGGGCCAGACGGTCAAATCCCCAACACAATGCCTGGCAGATCTAAACCTAATGTCTGCATCCAGATCTAATGGGCCAGACGGTCAAATCCCCAACACAATGCCTGGCAGATCTAAACCTAATGTCTGCATCCAGATCTAATGGGCCAGACGGTCAAATCCCCAACACAATGCCTGGCAGATCTAAACCTAATGTCTGCATCCAGATCTAATGGGCCAGACGGTCAAATCCCCAACACAATGCCTGGCAGATCTAAACCTAATGTCTGCATCCAGATCTAATGGGCCAGACGGTCAAATCCCCAACACAATGCCTGGCAGATCTAAACCTAATGTCTGCATCCAGATCTAATGGGCCAGACGGTCAAATCCCCAACACAATGCCTGGCAGATCTAAACCTAATGTCTGCATCCAGATCTAATGGGCCAGACGGTCAAATCCCCAACACAATGCCTGGCAGATCTAAACCTAATGTCTGCATCCAGATCTAATGGGCCAGACGGTCAAATCCCCAACACAATGCCTGGCAGATCTAAACCTAATGTCTGCATCCAGATCTAATGGGCCAGACGGTCAAATTTACATTTACATTTTAGTCATTTAGCAGACACTCTTATCCAGAGCGACTTACAGTTAGCACATACATTATTTTTATCGAACCCACAACCCTGGCGTTGCAAACGCCATGCTCTACCAACTGAGCTACATCCCCTGCCGGCCATTCCCTCCCCTACCCTGGACGACGCTGGGCCAATTGTGCGCTGCCCCATGGGTCTCCCGGTCAAATCCCCAACACAATGCCTGGCAGATCTAAACCTAATGTCTGCATCCAGATCTAATGGGCCAGACGGTCAAATCCCCAACACAATGCCTGGCAGATCTAAACCTAACGTCTGCATCCAGATCTAATGGGCCAGACGGTCAAATCCCCAACACAATGCCTGGCAGATCTAAACCTAACGTCTGCATCCAGATCTAATGGGCCAGACGGTCAAATCCCCAACACAATGCCTGGCAGATCTAAACCTAATGTCTGCATCCAGATCTAATGGGCCAGACGGTCAAATCCCCAACACAATGCCTGGCAGATCTAAACCTAATGTCTGCATCCAGATCTAATGGGCCAGACGGTCAAATCCCCAACACAATGCCTGGCAGATCTAAACCTAATGTCTGCATCCAGATCTAATGGGCCAGACGGTCAAATCCCCAACACAATGCCTGGCAGATCTAAACCTAATGTCTGCATCCAGATCTAATGGGCCAGACGGTCAAATCCCCAACACAATGCCTGGCAGATCTAAACCTAATGTCTGCATCCAGATCTAATGGGCCAGACGGTCAAATCCCCAACACAATGCCTGGCAGATCTAAACCTAATGTCTGCATCCAGATCTAATGGGCCAGACGGTCAAATCCCCAACACAATGCCTGGCAGATCTAAACCTAATGTCTGCATCCAGATCTAATGGGCCAGACGGTCAAATCCCCAACACAATGCCTGGCAGATCTAAACCTAATGTCTGCATCCAGATCTAATGGGCCAGACGGTCAAATCCCCAACACAATGCCTGGCAGGTCTAAACCTAATGTCTGCATCCAGATCTAATGCAGCTTGATCGGATGACAGAAGTCACATTTAAGTGTCGGGTGTAACTGAGGCCGTAGATGCTCCATATCCTATTACTTTGAGGGTTTTATATAATATGACTAAATGTGTTTCTTTTCTGTGTTGGAGGGGCAGTCAAGAAATGGAACGGTAAGGCCACAGAACATGACATATGCAGAGCTGTGGGAGACCACCTCAAGCATGCCCCTGGTAGAGCCGGGGGTGGTGTTTAACACGGCCACAGAACATGACATATGCAGAGCTGTGGGAGACCACCTCAAGCATGCCCCTGGTAGAGCCGGGGGTGGTGTTTACCACGGCCACCACGCCTTCATCAGGCTTGAAAAGCGGGGTTGATTTGTTTGATCCATTTGTTTGTTTCAGTTTTCAGTAGTTGAATCCTTTGACTTATTGTTTATTTTCAACAAAAATGCACTGGATTGGTTGAAGTCGGTCATTGGGTTAATTTGTTTTGCAATATGTTCAGTTTTATTTATATAGCATATTCAGACATGGATGGAATGCAATGGCTTCACAGGGAAAGACTAATAAAAACAATGAAAATAAACACGGAAATATTTACGACACAAACATGAGAATAAAAAAATAAAAAAATAAAAAATTGAAAGACTAAAGAGCATTCTAAGGAAATGGATTGATTATAATAGTAAGAATATGATGTCATATCCAACCGAAAATATAAGCTAGTTTTACAACACTGTTTGTAAACAGAATAATTGCACCAGTAATTGTAAATTGGTTGCATACATAATTGTGATTACTAAATGTTACATTACATTGAAATATGATGAACTATCAAAACCAAATGTACACCCCTTTGTTAATATGTATTGACAATAATTCACTTAATGGTGAGGCATGGAATAATTAAAAATGTATATTTTGTCAGGCTGGATGTTTGAAATATGAGTAGGTGATTTGAGTCATGATTCTTCAGTAGTGGAATAAAGACAATTAGCACTTGAATGTTGTAAAGAAATACTGGAGTGATGTAAGATTGTTAATAAAACTGTTCATAGACCCATTTTCTATACTGCGTCATTTTGCAAGGCGGGATACTGCCCAATGTCAAAACAGTTTTAACGTGTCCAAATCAATAACCAATATGCAGAAACAGTTTGTGATCAATTATAAACCTAAACATAAAATGTACTATCGACACAAACATGTTCCACAATAGTAATCATATTGCTTGAATTTTTTTTAACAACCACCTTATAAACTGCACAAGCACCAAAAACACTGTTGTTTTGACAAGTGGCAATAAATCACTGATATCGATTAGGGGGGAAAATCAGGTTGTACTTGATGTTGAAACTAACACAACTAAAAAATACACATGGAAACGGGCGATATCTTTTACTTCACTGGTTAGAGGACAACCTGCAGAAGACAGTCAGCTACATTTTGGAGTGATGCATTTAAATTTAGCGGTCCCCAAAACGAAGAGAAACGCAACACTTATTTGTCATCACTCATATCGATATCACGTTGAAATCAATTGCGCAAGAGGGGGGGGAGATGAGGTTGCACGTCCTGTTAAAACTAACAGCTCAAACACCACACGGAATCTGGGAATAATGTGTACATCACTGGTCAGAGGACAATTTGTAGCAAACAGCTAGCTACATTTAGAAGTGTTGCATTTTGACTCTGGTGTGAGTGGGTCGCCAACGTGGTTAAGTGTAACACAACACTTTATTTGTTCATTACATAAATAGTACTTTTTCAATTCAGAGCCTGGAGTTTTCCCCTAATGAGGCTAATATCCATATCACGCTGATATCAATAGAACAGGGGGAAAACGTGTAGGGTTCTACATTGTGGCATTATTCATTTTAATTAAACTACTCCTAGTATTTGTGACATTTCATTGATATCATGAAACAACTCCTTCATGTATGTATTTTCTGATGTTTAATCAGAGATCTTTTACCAGAGTACCTCTTCTCACATTGATTACAGCTATACGTTTTCTCTCCTGTGTGTATTTTTTTGTGTATAGTCAGCTGGCCAGATGTAGTAAAACTCTCCCCACATTGATCACAGCTATAAGATTTCTCTCCTGTGTGTGATCTCTGGTGTATAGTCAGCTGGCTAGATGTAGTAAAACTATTCCCACATTGAGTACAGCTGTAAGGTTTCTCTCCTGTGTGTTTTCTCAGATGTACTATCAGGCAGCTTGAGCGAAGAAAACGTTTCCCACATTGATTACAGCTATGAGGCCTCTCTCCTGTGTGTGTTCTCTGGTGTGATAGTAATGTATATAATTTTGAAAATATCTTTCCACAGTCAGAGCAGCTATAAGGTTTCTCTCCAGTGTGAATTCTCTGGTGTGATTGTAATGTATATAATTTTGAAAAGGTCTTCCCACAGTCAGAGCAGCAGTGAGGTTTCTCTCCAGTATGTATTCTCAGGTGTGCTATCAGGTTGCTTGATTGAGCAAAACTCTTCCCACATTGACTACAGCTATAAGGTTTCTCTCCTGTGTGTGTTCTCTGGTGTGATTTAAAATTTCCTGAGATAGAAAAACTCTTTCCACAGTCAGAGCAGTGGTAAGATTTCTCTCCTGTGTGTGTTCTCTGGTGTATGGTCAGATGGCTAGATGAAACAAAACTCTTCCCACATTGATCACAGCTATAAGATTTCTCTCCTTTGTGTGTTCTCTGGTGTATGGTCAGACGGCTAGATGAAACAAAACTCTTCCCACATTGATCACAGCTATAAGGTTTCTCTCCTGTGTGTGTTCTCTGGTGTATAGTCAGACAGCTAGATGTAACAAAACTCTTCCCACATTGATCACAGCTATAAGGTTTCTCTCCAGTGTGAATTCTCTGGTGTATAGTCAGACAGCTAGATGAAACAAAACTCTTCCCACATTGATCACAGCTATAAGGTTTCTGTCCAGTGTGAATTCTCTGGTGTGATTGTAATGAATCTAATCTTGAGTAACTCTTCCCACAGTCAGAGCAGAGGTGAGATTTCTTCCCTGTGGGTTTCCGCTGGTGTTTCTTGAGGTGTTCTGATCTGGAGAGACTCTTCTCTGCCTCCTCAGCTTCATGATGTTGTTGAGGCTCCCCAGAGGATCCACGATAGTCACGTCTCTCTCCTGTGTGAACAACAAAGTCAGACAGATGGTTAAAGTCCCACAACAGCAGAAATCCACTGTTTCTTTTAGCTAAAAGGTGATGCCCATGATGTTGTACAACAATGTATATCTGTAATGAATGTTTTAATACTTTTACAAACTTATTTGACAATTGTCTTAATATGACAGTCAGTGACAACAACAGTGATATTTAGTCTTATTTTTTAACAGTAGTAAAGTTGATGATTTTAGGCTAGAAATGAGTTAAAGTTGTTGAAACCCTAAACAGAGTGCCAGATGACTTTTGGTCTCCAATTTAGGCCCCTTTCTGTGTTTGCTAAAATTGCCGCACGAGGGCGACGCGCACGCAATTTGGCTGCAGAAACTCCTCCATGGTAATAACCGCTAGTTATGGATGTAGTATATCTGCAAGGAGGAAACATTTTTGTTTTTCCACAACGTATTCTGTATATTACAGAGCACTATCAGTTGAAGATCAGGAGTGCTACTCAAGGAAACTCACATTAAATCTCTGTGTGGCTATTCACTAATTCCCCACCGTGGGGGAAAACTCAGGGGAGTTTATTTGCTACTTCTCTATGAGCGTTAGCATTCAAGCTAAGAAGTGCTGCATCCAAAATACGTATTTTGCAACTATCACAACAAAATATTATCTTAGTAACTGTTCAAGCAATAATCAAAACAACAATGTAAATGTAGTTATGGATGTAAAACACAAGCGTTTTTCTGGATTTTTGTTGTTGTTATTCTGTCTCTCACTGTTCAAATAAACCTACCATTAAAATTATAGACGGATCATGTCTTTGTCAGTGGGCAAAACGTACAAAATCAGCAGGGGATCAAATACTTTTTTCCCTCACTGTATATCTGCACGGAGCAAAAATGGGGTGTTCTGGTTACACTCTGGTTGAGTAGACAAACAGAGAGGGGACAAAGTCTCTCCTATTTCAGTGGCTGTTAATAAGTCGTATCCATTTACAGTGCATTCAGAAAGTATTCAGACCCCTTGACTTTTCCACATTTTGTTAGGTTACAGCCTTATTCTAAAATGGATTAACTAGTTTTCTTTCGCCTCATCAATCTACACACAATACCCCATAATGACAAAGCAAAAACAGGTTTTTAGAAAATGTTGCACATTTATTAGAAATAAAAAACAGAAATATCACATTTACATAAGTATTCAGACCCTTTACTCAGTACTTTGTTGAAGCACCTTTGGCAGCGATTACAGCCTCAATTCTTCTTGGGTATGACGCTACAAGCTTGGAACACCTGTATTTGGGGAGTTTCTCCAATTCTTCTCTGCAGATCCTCTCAAGCTATGTTAGGTTGGATGGGGAGCGTCACTGCACAGCTATTTTCAGGTCTCTCCAGAGATGTTAGATCGGGTTCAAGTCCGGGCTCTGGCTGGGCCACGCAAGGACATTCAGAGACTTGTCCCAAAGCCACTCCTGCGTTGTCTTGGCTGTGTGCTTAGGGTCGTTGTCCTGTTGGAAGGTGAACCTTCGCCCCAGTTGGAGGTCCTGAGTGCTCTGGAGCAGGTTTTCATAAAGGATCTCTCTGTACTTTGCTCCGTTCACCTTTCCCTCGATCCTGACTAGGCTCCCAGTCTCTGCCGCTGAAAAACATCCTCACAGCATGCTGCTGCCACCACCATACTTCACCGTAGGGATGGTGCCAGGTTTCCTCCAGACGTGACGCTTGGCATTCAGGCCAAAGAGTTCAATCTGGGTTTCAGCAGACCAGATAATCTTGTTTCTCATGGTCTGAGAGTCCTTTAGGTGCCTTTTGGCAAACTCCAAGCAGGCTGTCATGTGCCTTTTACTGAGGAGTGGCTTCCGTCTGGCCACTCTACCATAAAGGCCTGATTGGTGGAGTGCTGCAGAGATGGTTGTCCTTCTGGAAGGTTCTCTCATCTCCACAGAGGAACTCTGGAGCTCTTGGAGTTTCTAACCTTATTCCATTTAAGAATGTTGGATGCCACTGTGTTCTTGGGGACCTTCAATGCTGCAGACATTTTTTGGTACCCTTCCCCAGATCTGTGCCTCGACACAATCTTTGTCTCGGAGCTCTACGGACAATTCCTTCGACCTCATGGCTTGATTTCTTTATGGAGTGCCATTACAAATCATGTCCAATCAATTGAATTTACCACAGTTGGACTCCAATTAAGTTGTAGAAACATCTCAAGGATGATCAATGGAAACAGGATGCACCTGAACTCAATTTTGAGTCTCATAGCAAAGGGTCTGAATACTTATGTAAATAAGGTATTTCTGTGTTTTATTTTTAATAAATTAACAAACATTTCTAAAAATCTGTTTTGCCTTTTCATTATGGGGTATTGTGTGTAGATTGATGAGTAGTTTTATTTATTTAATCTATTTTAGAACAAGTCTGTAACGTAACAAAATGTGGAAAAAGGGAAGGGGTCTGAACATTCAGAATGCACTTTATGTTCTGTCCCCGACCTCCAAAAATAAAACAGCCACAAATAAAAAGCATGAATTATTTTGTTTTATAAAAATAAAAAATAAAAAAATCTAAACTATGGGCAAAAATAGAATGTAGTTTTCAAGATTTTTTATTGGGTTTTCAAGCTTCTGAATCTGGCAGTAAATGCTGCCATGGGATATTAATATTAATTAATATTAATATGCCATTTAGCAGACGCTTTTATCCAAAGCGACTTACAGTCATGCGTGCATACATTTTTGTGTATGGGTGGTCCCGGGGATCGAACCCACTACCTTGGCGTTACAAGCGCCGTGCTCTACCAGCTGAGCTACAGAGGACCACTGGATGGCAATGAGCTACAGAGGACCACTGGATGGCAATGTTTGAAATAGACCTAGCTAGCTGTATCACTAGCTATCACTCAACGCCAGAGATGGAGCTCCTAACGGCCGGTAGCTTAGTGGTTAAGAGCAGTGTGCCAGTAACCGAAAGGTCGCTGGTTCTAATCCCTGAGCCGACTAGGTGAGAAATCTGTCGACGTGCCCTTGAGCAATGCACTTAACCCTAATTTGCTTCTGTAAGTCGCTCTGGATAAGAGCGTCTGCTAAACGACGTAAATGTATTATTTTCCACTAACCCTACCACCTCTCCCCTAATTGCAGCAAACTAATGAACAACAACACTTAGGCTTCTATTTCCAACTTATACATACTATATACATTTTACGGACACAATCTATTTTACAATAGTTATATTTTGTTTGTTTGTGATTTTAATGCAGGAAAACTGAATCCATTTTACCTCATTTCTACCAGCATGTCACCTGTGCAACTAGAGGGAGAAATACTCTCGATCACCTTTACTCCACACACAGAGACACATACAAAGCTCTCCCTCACCCTCCATTTGGCAAATCTGACCATAACTTTTTCCTCCTGACTCCTGCTTACAAGTAAAAACTCAAAACAGGAAAGTACCAGGTCAATACACACAACCAAGAGCTGCAGTTAGTTTCAGAATGGGTGGCAAGGAATAAGTTAGTCCTAAATATTACAAAAACTAAAAGCATTGTATTTGCGACAAATCATTCACTAAACCTTAAACCTCAACTAATTATTGTAATGAATAATGTGGAAATTGAGCAAGTTGAGGAAACTAAACTGCTTGGAGTAACCCTGGATTATAAACTGTCAAAACATATTGATACAACAGTAGCTAGAATGGGGAGAAGCTCTGCCTTCTTAACAGCACTATCAACAAGGCAGGCCCAAGTTCTGTTGCACCTGGACTAGCGTTCAGTCGTGTGGTCAGATGCCACAAAAAGGAACTTAGGAAAATTGCAATTGGCTCAGAACAGGGCAGCACGGCTGGCCCTTGGATGTACACAGAGAGTTAACATTAATAATATGCATGTCAATCTCTCCTGGCTCAAAGTGGAGGAGAGACTGACTTCATCACTACTTGTATTTGTGAGAGGTATTGACATGTTGAATGCTCCGAGCTGTCTGTTTGAACTACTGGCACACAGCTCGGACACCCTTGCATACCCCACAAGACATGCCACCAGAGGTCTCTTCACAGTCCCCAAGTCCAGAACAGACTATGGGAGGCGCACAGTACTACATAGAGCCATGACTACATGGAACTCTATTCCACATCAAGTAACTGATGCAAGCAGTAGAATCAGATTTTAAAAAACAGATAAAAATACACCTTATGGAAGAGTGGGGACTGTGAAGACACACACAGGCACAGACACATGATAACATACGCACTATACACACATGTACACATGGATTCTGTGTTGTAGATATGTGGTAGCAGGTGCAAACCACCATCCGTCATATACAGCATGGTGTCCATGTCATGGGCGTAGGCGTGAACCTATACAGTAAGTAAGTAAATACATTTTGGAAATGTTAAACGCTGTATTGTGAGCTAGCTAGCTACAGCAGGTCACTGTGTGTAGGCTAATGAGCTGCTCGTTAGCTAGCTATCTACAGCAGGCCACTGTGTGTAGGCTAATGAGCTGCTCGTTAGCTAGCTATCTGCAGCAGGTCACTGTGTGTAGGCTATTGAGCTGCTTGTTAGCTAGCTATCTACAGCAGGCCACTGTGTGTAGGCTAACGAGCTGCTCGTTAGCTAGCTATCTGCAGCAGGTCACTGTGTGTAGGCTATTGAGCTGCTTGTTAGCTAGCTATCTACAGCAGGCCACTGTGTGTAGGCTAACGAGCTGCTCGTTAGCTAGCTATCTACAGCAGGTCACTGTGTGTAGGCTAACGAGCTGTTCGTTAGCTAGCTATCTACAACAGGTCACTGTGTGTAGGCTAACGAGCTGCTCGTTAGCTAGCTATCTACAGCAGGTCACTGTGTGTAGGCTAATGAGCTGCTCGTTAGCTAGCTATCTACAGCAGGCCACTGTGTGTAGGCTAATGAGCTGCTCGTTAGCTAGCTATCTACAGCAGGCCACTGTGTGTAGGCTAATGAGCTGCTCGTTAGCTAGCTATCTACAGCAGGTTACTGTGTGTAGGCTAATGAGCTGCTCGTTAGCTAGCTATCTACAGCAGGCCACTGTGTGTAGGCTAATGAGTTGCTCGTTAGCTAGCTATCTACAGCAGGCCACTGTGTGTAGGCTAATGAGCTGCTCGTTAGCTAGCTATCTAGCCAACTTTACATACTATAGTTAAGTGAAATATCATCAGCTAGTTCTCTTCGCACTATCCCCACATGTACACATAGATTTTGTGTTATAGATATGTGGTAGTAGAGTAGAGGCCTGAGGGCACACACTTAATATGTTGTGAAATCTGTTATGAATGTATTGTAATGTTTTTAAAAAATGTATAACTGCCTTAATTTTCCTGGACCCCAGGAAGAGTAGCTGCTGCCTTGGCAGGAACTAATGGGGGATCCATAATAAACCCCAGGAAGAGTAGCTGCTGCCTTGGCAGGAACTAATGGGGATCCATAATAAGCCCCAGGAAGAGTAGCTGCTGCCTTGGCAGGAACTAATGGGGATCCATAATAAATACAAATACTGCTTACGAGCAAAAACTCAAACAGGAAAGTCCCAGCTCAATACGGAAGTGGTCAGATGAAGCGGATGCTAAGCTCCAGGACTGTTTATCTAGCAACAGACTGGAAAATGTTCAGGGATTCATCCGATGGCATTGAGGAGTTTACCTCATCAGTCAACGCCTTCATTAATAAGTGCATCGACGATGTCGTTGCCACATTGACCGCGAGTACATACAGTTGAAGTTGGAAGTTTACATACACCTTTAGCCAAATACATTTAAACTCAGTTTTTTCACAATTCATGACATTTAATCCTAGTAAAAATTCCCTGTCTTAGGTCAGTTAGGATCACCACTTTATTTTAACAATCTGAAATATCAGAATAATAGTAGAGAGAATTATTTATTTCAGGTTTTATTTCTTTCATCACATTCCCAGTGGGTCAGAAGTTTACATACACTCAATTAGTATTTGGTTGCATTGCCTTTAAATTGTTTAACTTGCGGGTAGCCTTCCGCAAGCTTCCCACAATAAGTTCAATTTAAGGTCAATTTTGGCCCATTACTCTTGACAGAGCTGATGTAACTGAGTCAGGTTTGTAGGCCTCCTTGCTCGCACACGCTTTTTCAGTTCTGCCCACAAATGTTCTATAGGATTGAGGTCAGGGCTTTGTGATGGCCACTCCAATACCTTGACTTTGTTGTCCTTAAGCCATTTTGCCACAACTTTGGAAGTATGCTTGGGGGTCATTGTCCATTTGGAAGACCCCATTTGCGACCAAGCTTTTAACTTCCTGACTGATGTCTTGAGATGTTGCTTCAATATATCTCCATCATTTTCCTTCCTCATGATGCCATTTCTTTTGTGAAGTGCACCAGTCCCTCCTCCAGCAAAAGCACCCCCACAGCATGATGCTGCCACCCCCGTGCTTCACGGTTGAGATGGTGTTCTTTGGCTTGCAACTTAGTGTATGTAAACTTCTGACCCACTGGAATTGTGATACGGTGAATTATAAGTGAAATAATCTGGTTTGTAAACAATTGTTGGAAAAATTACTAGTGTCATGCATAAAGTAGATGTCCTAACTAACTTGCCAAAACCATAGTTTGTTAACAAGAAATGTGTGGTGGTTGAAAAACTCGTTTTAATGATTCCAATCTAAGTGTATGTAAACGTCCGACTTCAACTGTAAGTATATATTAGTGACTGCTCTACAAAAAAATATTGGCGTATGGATGTAGCAACTGCAGATTTCCCCTTTAACACCACACATCAGTTCAACAACTGCAGAGTTTGTGCCTCTGTTTTTAAGACAGTACTTACTAGTGTTAATCAGGGCTCGGTTTCTCAAAACCATCTTACTGCTAAGTTCATTATTAGAACCATCGGATGCCTTAAGATGCCTTTGGGAAACCGGAACCAGATATCCAGTTTCCTCCTCTTCTTCCTCCTCCTTTTTCGATATGACAGTCATCTCCCCCTCCTCCTCTTTCACTCCAAAAACGGCGGCATCCTCCTCTTTCACTCTGAACGCGTCTTCCTCTTCTTTCACTGTAACGTCTTTCTCTTCTTCTTTCACGGTAACAGCCTCACCCTCTACTTGTTTTTGCATTGTAACATCCTCCTCTTCCTCCTCCTCTTTCACTAGAGCTGCTTTCTCCGTCCAGCAGACCTCCTCTTCTTTAGCAGGAGGAGAGTAGCTTAGTGAACTCATGGTCGGGGATGTTAGCTAGCTAGGCTAGTGCTAACTTAACCAGCCAGCTAGCTGACCAATAACAACAACACCGTAAATATGAAATTAAATGGGATAACTAACTAGACGACAGAAGTGGGTTTAAAACACAGTGGCTAATATACACGAAAGCGTCTAAAGAGCTTTATTGGTTGGGCTATCTTGGCTAGCAAGCTACCGAGGTGTCTGACTAACTGTTGCTGCTGTTGAAAGAAGCGTCCCGTCCACTAGATTATACGTCACACTAGCAGCATAGCCTTAAAGTCCCACATCTCCTTTTGCTGCTGCTGCTGCTACTTCTTCTTCTTCTTCTTCTTCTTCTTCTTCGGTGGGTTTTATGGCGACTACAACCCCAAAATGTGGATTGCCGCCACCAACAGGACGGGTTGAAACCAAAACAAGGTTAACATTTTTTTTTTTTTTTTTTTTTTACAAATCCAGATTTAATAGGGAAACTAACTTAATCCACCCAAATAAAAATAGTACATTGACAAAAACTAAACAAACAAAACTCCCACTTCTTCCAATTCTCCATATCTCCCTTTTCATTCCTGTAGCTTTTCAGGCCCTGGTGAAAGGCAACCCCTGCAGCCTGCAGTGAAGGCCTATCCACCACCATGGACTCTTCAGGAGCACCATTCAAACCCTCAACCCTTTTAACAGCTGCTGCATATGAAATGCTCTGGACAGCCCTGACTTTGGCCACCACATTCTCTTTCACCATTGTGGGGCGTTCGAAAGACGTGGCTTCATGGTTCCCACCACAATTGCAACATGTCACATTTTCATCACTTTTATAACACATGATATTGTCTCGGCTTCTCCCTTCTGCAAACACTTGAAACATGACCAAAAGCTTTACAATGATCACACTGCATTTGGTCTTGGGATAAATGCTCTGACTCTGTAGTTAATATACCTCAACTGCACTTGAGTAGGGAGAGACTCTATATCAAAAAACAAAAGAACAGATAGACTCTTCACTTTTTCACCATTCAGGACACGATTCATCCGACGTGCATCCAATCACTCCAGGAATATTTTTCATCTCTTGAACATCTACTTCCAACTAGACTCCAGATATAACACCCTTGAGAGGTGCCCTGTTCCGAAGAGACACACACGACACTTCAAACTTATGGAATCGGTTAAGACCCAACACATGTTCCTTTCCTGATCTGCAGAAGCAAAAAACCAGCCCGCCTCTCGTGTATGGAGGACTAAAAGTGCCACAATTAAATAAATAAATACACCATTAAATAATTACTTAAATGTGTCATTAATTAATTAAAATTAGAATTAAATACATAAATGTGTTATTAAATGTGTCATTAATTAATTCAAATACCGATTCATTTTATGTAAAATACATATATAATAATTTCACTATTTACATTTACATTTCATGGTCCTGCGTTGGAGTGCTTCCTGAATTACTTAAAACTGTCAAACTGACCCATCAAAAGTTGGTAGGCGGAACCTAACGCCTGATTGGTTACCCTCTGCATCAAGCCAAGACAAATCAATTCCGGATAATGTCAGCAGGTCCTGCTTCTACATCCTCTGCTAAGTTTAAAATGTCTCTAACCAACTCCCTGGAAAGTTCACGGAGATCCTCCATTGTCTCTATCCAGGTTGGCCTACTCTACTTCAGACCAAAGCAATGGATCAGACTAGATTCGCGTTAGCCCCGCCCACTGACTTTGATGGGTCAGTTTGACAGTTTTAAGTAATTCATGAATCACTGCAATGCAGGATCATGAAATGTAAATGTAAATAGTGAAATAATTATATATGTATTTTACATAAAATGAATCGGTATTTGAATTAATTAATGATACATTTAATTACACATTTATGTATTTAATTCTAATTTTAATTAATTAATGACACATTTAAGTAATTATTTAATGGTGTATTTATTTATTTAATTGTGGCACTTTTAGTCCTCCATACTCGTGATCCTCACAGCCTTCACTCTACCCAGCACTTTCTCCACCAGTTTGGATATCTCAAAATGGTTTCTTCCAGATTGGTAATTCAATCAGCTGCTCCTCATTAACAAACCGTATTTTCTTCCTACAAGATACGAAGTGACATTCTCATCCTATTGTTTCCAATGGGAGCACATTAATCATACTGGGCAGAACAAGCAAGGAAGTGGGCAGAGCCAAGCAGGAGCAAGAGAGGTCCTATTGGCCCGTTCTATAATCTATTTGCATATTTCCTTTAGGGAACGCCTACTTTGTGAAGATTGCCCATGTGCAATAACTCAATTCGCCCTTGCACTCCTTCTAAACAACGCAATTTTTTGAAACTTTGGCAAAGGGTAAAGTCTATTAACCCTCCTGTTGTCCTGGGGTCATTCTGACCCCAAATTAAATATTTTGCCGACAAAATATGTTTTTTATTCATCAATTGGTCTGAAAATAACGGTAGTTGTTTAATACTATGCTCTTTATGATTCAAACAAATTTGAAGTAATTTGATTGAATTATGGGTGTTTTACTAAATGTAATAACTTCTGTTGTCCTCTGGGGTCAAAAAGACCCCGCAGCACAAAGTTTACATACTGCTTGGCAAAACATCTTTGATCATGTTTCTTTGATGTGTGGGGTCAAGCAATGGTTATGACAACAACAACAACAACAAAAAAGGAAATGTAAGGAAATGGATGAACGTGATGATGACGTAGAATCTGAAGCTGGTATGGAAGAAGTGTCAGAAGTGGAGCACTGCACCTATTATGATGAAGAATCAACAGATGAGGTAGAATCTGAAGTTGAAATGGAAGAAGTGTCAGAAGTGGAGGACATCATCTATTATGATGAAGACGAAGAATCAACAGATGAGGTAGAATCTGAGGAAGAGGACCCAGCTGAGATGGGTCCTCTTCCACAGATTCTACCTCATCTGTTGATTCCACAGATTCTACCTCATCTGTTGATTCTTCGTCTTCATCATAATAGATGATGTCCTCCACTTCTGACACTTCTTCCATTTCAACTTCAGATTCTACCTCATCTGTTGATTCTTCATCATAATAGGTGCAGTGCTCCACTTCTGACACTTCTTCCATACCAGCTTCAGATTCTACGTCATCATCACGTTCATCCATTTCCTTATATTCATAATCATCTTCCATTTCTGCAGCAGGAGATGTGGGGGAATCTTCGGAGGAAGAAGTAGCATGCTGTCTGTATGTTGGATCTATCACCTCATCATTATGTTCCTCCTCTTCTGACCCTGAACCCTCTTCATCAGTTGATTCATCCTCATTATGTGCAGCATTGTCCTCCTGGTCATTATTTTCTTTTATTTCAAAAATTATCTTGCAAGCCTCCTGTGCATTATAAAACTTCTGCCTCCTCATTGTGCTGCCTGTCTCTCTCAGACTAAAATGTGAAATGCCCAAACACCTGTGAGAAAATACTTTTTTTTTTTTTTTTGTCATAACCATTGCTTGACCCCACACATCAAAGAAACATGATCAAAGATGTTTTGACCCCACACATCAAAGAAACATGATCAAAGATGTTTTGCCAAGCAGTATGTAAACTTTGTGCTGCGGGGTCTTTTTGATCCCAGAGGACAACAGAAGTTATTACATTTAGTAAAACACCCATAATTCAATCAAATTACTTCAAATTTGTTTGAATCATAAAGAGCATAGTATTAAACAACTAACGTTATTTTCAGACTAAAGATGTAACACAGAATTGATTGAAAATGTATACTGTATGCTTTATAAACAGTCAAACCAGGCGGGGTCATTTTTGACGCCAGAGGACAAAAGGTGTGATTATGGGCTGTCATTAATAAAAATAAAATGATTCAAAAACAGCATCCTCACTAAACTTTTACAAATACCACTCAGTGATAAGTCAAATAGTCAAAATAATAATAGGTCAAAATATTTCATAGTTTCATTGTATTTTTACTTAAAAACAGGGTATACTTTTATGTAAACAAGGTCTATTGGCTCTAAATTCCAAAACAAATGAAAAAAATTCTAGTAATGGGTTGAACAGAAGTAAGACTAAAGATGTAACACATAATTGATTGAAAATGTATACTGTATGCTTTATAAACAGTCAAACCAGGCGGGGTCATTTTTGACCCCAGAGGACAAAAGGTGTGATTATGGGCTGTCATTAATAAAAATAAAATGATTCAAAAACAGCATCCTCACTAAACTTTTACAAATACCACTCAGTGATAAGTCAAATAGTCAAAATAATAATAGGTCAAAATAATTCATAGTTTCATTGTATTTTTACTTAAAAACAGGGTATACTTTTATGTAAACAAGGTCTATTGGCTCTAAATTCCAAAACAAATGAAAAAAATTCTAGTAATGGGTTGAACAGAAGTAAGATTAAAGATGTAACACAGAATTGATTGAAAATGTATACTGTATGCTTTATAAACAGTCAAACCAGGCGGGGTCATTTTTGACCCCAGAGGACAAAAGGCGTAAGGCATTTGGGAGGACAACACGGTTAAACGTAGTCCATTCTGTTTGTTACAGATTCTCCCACTGGGCAAGAGAGAGCATTTATTTTTCATGCATCCAATACATTCCATACATGGAACGCCTACTCTGTTATTACGTATGTATTAACTTATTTCCGGATATCTTCTCAACTACCCACAATGCACAAAAAACTGAAAGCATTGTATTTTTATTTTGTAAATTTTATTTCACCTTCATTTAACCAGGTAAGCCAGTTGAGAACAAGTTCTCATTTACAACTGCGACCTGGCCAAGATAAAGCAAAGCAGTGCGATAAAAACAACAACACAGAGTTACATATGGGGTAAAAAAACAAAGTCCGAAAATACAACAGAAAATATATATACAGTGTGTGCAAATGTAGCAAGTTATGGAGGTAAGGCAATAAATAGGCTATAGTGCAAAATAATTACAATTAGTATTAACACTGGAATGCTAGATGTGCAAGAGATTATGTGCAAATAGAGATACTGGGGTGCAAAAGAGCAAAATAAATAACAATATAGGGATGAGGTAGTTGGGTGGGCTCATTTCAGAATGGCTGTGTACAGGTGCAGTGATCGGTAAGCTGCTCTGACAACTGACGCTTAAAGTTAGTGAGGGAGATAAGAGTCTCCAGCTTCAGAGATTTTTGCAGTTTGTTCCAGTCATTGGCAGCAGAGAACTGGAAGGAATGGCTGCCAAAGGAGGTGTTGGCTTTGGGGATGACCAGTGAGCAGGGGCGGCCTGTTCAATAGGGCGATATGGGCGACGCACTGCCAAACGGGAAAAGGAAGGGATTTTTTTTCTAATCAATTATATCACGGCAACAGTAGTTATCAGTGTTGTAATCTATACGTCTGATCTGCCACAGTGCCACACTGCCACTAAATGTCGAATCAGGCTAAAGTCGTGCTTCAAATGGCTCCCCCCCCTTTTGGGGCGATTTCAGTCAGGTTGAAAATCGCCCATAAGTCTGTCATAGACTCCCATGTAAAATCTATTTTTTTCAAATATCAGACCTTTCAATACAATCTCTATGGGTGTCTGAGGGCTTGCACTTACGCGCTTTCGTCATACGTAACGTAACCATGAACGTAACTAAGAAAAGAGCGGATTGTGTCTTTGAAAGAAGTTCCTTTTTGTCGGCGAACAAATGAAGATAAATTGGCAACGAAACAATTAGGACCTCCCAGACCAAATTTAATAATTCAACAGGTTTCTACTAAAGGCGGAAAGTCCTACACCCGAGGAAAAAATAACATTGCCACTCAACTGGATGAGGGATACAGGCTAGCTGTCCGCCGCCACAACGATGAGGTTAGTGTTGATAATCACAAGTTTACTGGAGAACTGAGACCAAGTAGAGACTTTGGACAGGGTGGATATGGTATAATAAAGGCAGTTTATTCAGAGGTAAAGATATCTGGAATCGCGTGCACGGACCCGTTCGTCAAACTCTTAGGGAGCTATACATTAAGCCCCATTACTTACCATATCAGATAAGAGAAATTGCTGCAGCTACATATATTTTACATCCTGGCCCTACATAGTTCACTATTTGCATCACTTACCAAAATATTACATGTGGTCATATATGCTTGGAAAGTGGAGATGCCATAGAACGTCAAAAAAGTAAACATTGCTGGAGACACATTGCCGTTTTGGAGAAGACATCGCGTTTGCTAGCGAAGAGATTTGTTGTGGCAAATGAACTTGGGCTGGGAATTGCCAGGGACCTCACGATAAGATATATGCAAATTTGCGAGTCTCATGATTCTATACGTATTGCGATTCGATACTGTGATTTTATTGCGCACCATATGTCTGTTGCAGAGGGATCAGAAAGCCATGAGAACGAGTTTTGATCAGTCATGGAAATAAAAGTGCTGAAAACAAATTTGCTCCCAATGTGAAAAGATTGAGAACAAGCTATGAAGGAACAATAATGGTATTTTGGTGCAGGTACAGCCAACTAGCGCTAAAATATTGCGATATTGTCAATACAGTATATCGTAAAGTATCACTATGTAACTCGATTTCTTTCACCCCAATCCCTCATATTAACGGTAAATAACTGAATTGTTTGCCCCACATTTAGCTAAGATGATTAGCTAGCCAGCTAAAATGTTTTATTTAGTTAGCAGTCGCATCTACAATAGTTTACTGTCAATAACATGTCTCCAAAAATGACGTGGTGTCTCCAATTGTGTTGACATTTTACAATTGCGATGCGCATCCATGAGTATCCACTTTCTGTAGCTCAGCTGGTAGAGCACTGCGCTTGTAACGCCAAGGTAGTGGGTTCGATCCCCGGGACCACCCATACACAAAAATGTATGCACGCATGACTGTAAGTCGCTTTGGATAAAAGCGTCTGCTAAATGGCATATTATTATTATTATTATTATTATTATTATTATTATTATTATTATTATCTGAAGAGAGCCCCGAAACATTGTGTGCAGACATTTTATGCAATAAATGAAGTAGGTTGAATCTAGTAGTTCTGATCTTCTGATTGGTCCTGATGAGTTGGGCGAGGTCCCCTCCAGGCTACTGTCACTGTTGCATTGGCTCTGAGTCGGGTTCTCTGTCTTCAAATGTTCAGCCTAAGAGAGGGGATTTTTGTGTGTGTGTGTGTGTGTGTGTTTAACAGTGATGATGTGTGTGTGTGTGTGTGTGTGTTTAACAGTGATGATGTGTGTGTGTGTGTGTTTGTGTGTGTGTGTGTGTGTGTCCTCAGAGCAAGAACTCGTGAGTTGGAAGAACTGAGAGGCCTATGGCGTGGGTGTTGTCCTTGGCCACCTGCTGACAAGGCTGACAAGATAGGACCCTTTTGTCCATTGTTATTGGATAGGAACAGAACTTATAACCAGCTCCTGACCTAAATAGATCTTAGCACAACATTTTACTCAACATATCATATTCCATATTCACTATAACAAATATATTTACTACGACATTAGCAAGAACCGCCACATCCTCAGCCGGCTAATCCAGTGTGTGAAGTTTTGCGGAGTGTTTGAGTTAGCTTTGCGAGGCAAAGATGAAACTGAGGGCTCCACCAACCCTGGTAAGCCAACACTTTTGAGATCAGTCAATAAATGCTTCTGGTATTGACTTATATGCTGCCCCTGTCTTCATGTTGTTGCTGGACATATCTTTTTTAAAATGTGTGTAGGTCACCTAAATCATCAGAAAAATTGCCCCTCCTGAGAATTTTTTCAGGAGCCGCCACTGCCAGTGAGATATACCTGCTGGAGCGCATACTACGGGTGGGTGTTGCTATGGTGACCAGTGAGCTAAGGTAAGACAGGGATTTGCCTAGCAGTGATTTATAGATGACCTGGAGCCAGTGGGTTTGGCGACGAATATGTAGTGAGGGCCAGCCAACAAGAGCGTACAGGTCACAGTGGTGGGTAGTATATGGGGCTTTGGAGACAAAACGGATGGCACTGTGATAGACTACATCCAATTTGCTGAGTAGAGTGTTGGAGGCTATTTTGTAAATTACATCGCCGAAGTCAAGGATCGGTAGGATAGTCAGTTTTACGAGGGCATGTTTGGCAGTATGAGTGAAGGAGGCTTTGTTGCGAAATAGGAAGCCGATTCATGATTTAACTTTGGATTGGAGATTCTTAATGTGAGTCTGGAAGGAGAGTTTACAGTCTAACCAGACACCTAGGTATTTGATAGTTGTCCACATACTCTAGGTCAGACCCGCCGAGAGTAGTGATTCTAGTCGGGTGGGCGGGTGCAAGCAGCGTTCGGTTGAAGAGCATGCATTTAGTTTTACTAGTGTTTAAGAGCAGTTGGAGGCTACGGAAGGAGTGTTGTATGGCATTGAAGCTCGTCTGTTTGGGCACAGACCTGGATAGTATGATAGAGCTCTGCAGGCTATCTATACAGTAGATTGCAACCCCACCCCCTTTGGCAGTTCTATCGAGACGGAAAATGTTGTAGTTGAGGATGGACATTTCTGAATTTTTGGTGGCCTTCCTAAGCCAGGATTCAGACACTGCTAGAACATCAGGGTTGGCAGAGTGTGCTAATGCAGTGAATAACTGAAACTTAGGGAGGAGGCTTCGGATGTTAACGTGCAAGAAACCAAGACTTTTACGGTTACAGAAGTCACCAAATTATAACGCCTGGGGAGTAGGAGTGATACTGGGGGCTACAGGGCCTGGGTTAACCTCTACATCACCAGAGAAACAGAGGAGGAGTAGAATAAGGATACGGTTAAAGGCTTTAAGTACTGGTCTTCTAGTGCGTTGGGTACAGAGAAAAAAAGGGGCAGATTTCCGGGCATTGTAGAATAGATTCAGGGCATTATGTACAGACAAGGATATGGAAGGATATGAGTACAGTGGAGGTAAACCTAAGCATTGGGTAACGATGAAAGAGATAGCATCACTGGAGGCACCGATTGAGTCGGTCTCAGCGTGTATGGGGGGTGGAACAAAGGAGCTATCTAAGGCAGGTTGAGCTGGGCTGGGGGATCTACAGTGAAATAGTACAATAAGAAATAACCGAAACAGCAATAAGCAAGGCATATTGACATGGGAGAGAGGCATAAAGCAATCACAGGGATTATTCGAGAGAGCTAAGACAACAGCTGGTAATGGCGACAAAGTTTGGGCTGAGGCTAAACATAAACAGGATGCGGTACCGTATAAAGGAACAGTCCAGCAGGCATCAGCTGTATAGCTGAGTTATCGTAAGGTCCGGTGAACAGCAATAGGAGAGTTCGGAGGTAGTTCGGGGGCTGCTACAGCACTGGCTAGCAAGAGGCCACAGCTTGCGTGTGCTAGCGGGCCGGGGCTAGCAGATGGATCTTTGTGGTCGACGTCGTAACGGGAAGCCTGTTGAAACCACATCAGACGATTTCGTCGGCAGACCAGTCATGTTGGATCGGCGGGGCTCCGTGTCAACACTAGGAGGTCCTGTCCGGTTGACAGAGAGGAAGATAGCTGGGAGATGGGCTTGGGGCTAGCTCAAGGCTGATTAGCCAACAACAACATCCATTTGGTTGCAGCTAGCTAGTTGCGATGATCCGGTGTTAAAGGTCCAGTGATTCAGTGATTCCGGCAGAAAAACCGATATGTTCTGGGTCGATAACGCGCTGTGCAGACAGTGCAGACTGGCCGATATTAGTCGAGGCTAGAGCTGGCTGGTAGGTAGTGCAGGCCACAGACAATGGTGAAAAACCGCTAACGGTGGCTAATAGCAAGTAGCTAGTTAACTGGCTACTCCCGTCCAGTAGACAGAGAGGTAGATAGCCGGGATATGGGCCTGGCTCGAAGGCTAGCTCAAGGCTAACTGGTGCTTGCTTCGGGGGCAGTGGTGATTAGCCAAACAGCAACATCCATTCGGTTGCGGCTAGCTAGCTCGCTAGTTGCGATCCGGTGTTAATGTCCAGAGATTCAGTTATTCCGGCAGAAAATCCGATGTTCTGGGTGAAAACCGCTAACGGTGGCTAATAGCAAGTAGCTAGTTAGCTGGCTAGCTAGTTTCAGCTGGAGATTCTAGATAAAAGGTAAGTCAATAATATAATCCGTTCCACATAGAGTGAGGCGGGTTACAGTAAAGTATATTTTGTAGAAGGATGAAAAGTGTGATAGGGAAATATGTACGAAAAATACAAAAAAATACAAAAAAACTGGCTATTTACACGGACACACAACAAAGAACACGACTGCACTGCTACGCCATCTTGGAACGCCAAGAGTGTGAAAAGCTGTCATTAAGACAAAGGGTGGCTACTGTAAAGAATATAAAATATAAATTATATTTTGATTTGTTTAACACTTTTTTGGTTACTACATGATTCCATAGGTGTTATTTCATAGTTTTGATGTCCTCACTATTATTCTACAATGTAGAATAATAGTAAAAATAAAGAAAATCCCTTGAATGAGTAGGTGTGTCCAAACTTTTGACTGGTAGTGTACATATACACATATAAATACACATACACAGACATATATATATATATATATATCTTTTAAAAATATATTATCGTATCTGAAGATTATGTCTTTGTTAAATGTTTTTCATGAAGAAATTGAATGTTGTTTACGTTAGTATATGTTTTAGTGTAACGTCATGTACAACAGACAGGAAGTGTGTTGTAGACAGGGGAGACTGGTGATTGGCCAGAAGAGGGAGCTTCATTGTTTATAAATAGGGGTTAAACGAAGAAGAAAGTCAGAACGGCCATGGCAATCTGAGGAGCCGTTCTCCGGACACCGCGGGTCTGTACTTATGCTGTAACCTCGTGATTTTAATAAAAGCCTCTAATACGATGCAGCATAAACGGACTCTTTGTTGACAGCAATAATGGCCACCATTCACCCGATACGACAATATTTTCCTTCATTATTTTCCACTAACCCTACCACCTCTCCCCTAATTGGAGCAAACTAATGAACAACAACACTTAGGCCTATGTCTGTCTGTATGTGCACTACCGGTCAAACGTTTTAGAACACCTACTCATTCACCTACTCATACTTTTATTTGGGTTTCTGTGCAAAGTATATGATTTGAATGTTTCTTTAAGCCTGCAGCTAGTTACTTGAAATGAGACATATAATCATGCCAAAACATGATTAAAAAATGCAATTCATTGACAGAGAGATAGCTAGATAATGAAACACAAATTTACATTTACAGTAGCTGGCTATTCAAACTGTAACATTGACCTACTTTCAATACATTTGATAAAATGTCCATGGAGTTCTCTTCATACTATCAAAACAATTCTTATTGCATGCTGAATATTTCAAGTGCACTCGAAACATTATATTTATCTTATTTCAGTCATCGGGAGCTAGATATATCTGTTTCTCTTCATCAAACAGCAGTTTTCACAAGAGGCATGCCATTGGCTGCCTTGATCACGAGGGTTATGTACGGGACCTCTGATTGGTTCCGAGTTTAGGAGTTCGGCAATGTTGCCTGAGCAGTTGAAATATATTTTTTATGAGAAAATGTGCAAGAATTGAAGGTTTAAGGGGCCAACAAATGTTATAGTCATCATAACAATATTTTACTGTCATGTATAAAAAATCAGGTCCTTCCTGGACTGGGATCGATTAATTTCACTATTTTCGTCTTATGCCCACCAGCTAATAACACAACCACACCACAGATAGAACAATGAGCCAGATATTTCACCTGATGTATAATGTGAAGCATCCTGTTGTTTCCACTCACTACCAAATATGGTGTTGAGAGGAAGTCCAGTGGGAGAACAGGTAGCCAGATGGATTTTGAAGACGTTCTGCTAATTTTCTCAGTTTCCTGTTTCCGTAACTAGAATCTGTAACAAACAGAATGGACTACGTTTAATAGACTTTACCCTTTGCCAAAGTTTCTAAAAAAGTAGGCGTTCCCTAAATATGCAAATAGATTCTAGAACGGGCCAATAGGACCTCTCTTGCTCCTGCTTGGCTCTGCCCACCTCCTTGCTTGTTCTGCCCACTATGATTAATTTGCTCCCATTGGAAACGACAGGTGTAGATCTTCACCGACTAGGTGAAACATCTGTTGATGTGCCCTTGAGCAAGGCACTTAACCCTAATTGCTCCTGTAAATCGCTCTGGATAAGAGCGTCTGGTAAATGACAAAAAAAAAAAAAAAAAAAAAAGACTGCGTTACCCACTCCAGTCAGCAGATGGCGATGTGGGGCTTTAAGGCTATGCTGCTAGTGTGACGTATAATCTAGTGGACGGGACGCTTCTTTCAACAGCAGCAACAGTTAGTCAGACACCTCGGTAGCTTGCTAGACAAAATAGCCCAACCAATAAAGCTCTTTAGACGCTTTCGTGTATATTAGCCACTGTGTTTTAAACCCACTTCTGTCGTGTAGTTAGTTATCCCATTTAATTTCATATTTACGGTGTTGTTGTTATTGGTCAGCTAGCTGGCTGGTTAAGTTAGCACTAGCCTAGCTAGCTAACATCCCCGACCATGAGCTCACTAAGCTACTCTCCTCCTGCTAAAGAAGAGGAGGTCTGCTGGACGGAGAAAGAAGCTCTAGTGAAAGAGGAGGAGGAAGAGGAGGATGTTACAATACAAAAACAAGTAGAGGGTGAGGCTGTTACCGTGAAAGAAGAAGAGAAAGACGTTACAGTGAAAGAAGAGGAAGACGCGTTCAGAGTGAAAGAGGAGGAGGATGTTACAGTGAAAGAAGAGGGAGACGCGTTCAGAGTGAAAGAGGAGGAGGATGTTACAGTGAAAGAAGAGGAAGACGCGTTCAGAGTGAAAGAGGAGGAGGATGTTACAGTGAAAGAAGAGGAGGCTCCCGTGTTTGGAGTGAAAGAGGAGGAGGAGGAGATGACTGTCACATCGAAAAAGGAGGAGGAAGAAGAGGAGGAAACTGGATATCTGGTTCCGGTTTCCCAAAGGCATCTTAAGGCATCCAATGGTTCTAATGATGAACTTAGCAGTAAGATACTTTTGAGAAACCGGGCCCTGATTAACACTAGTAAGTACTGTCTTAAAAACAGAGGCACAAACTCTGCAGTTGTTGAACTGATGTGTGGTGTTAAAGGGGGAATCTGCAGTTGCTACATCCATATTTGGACTTTTAAATTATTTATATATATCCATTGATTCTTGAAGAATATAACACATGCCTCATGAGCTTAGTTCAACTGCTGTACCCCATCAGATCCCAAAATAAGCTTTTTTTACTCCAATGTTTAGAAACAATGTAAATGTAAACCAACACTGTATAGCCTCAACATGGTTAAAACTATTATGTTGATATCATGGATGGTCAGTCCTTGGATCCATAGGTCTGTCTATGAATTTGAGAGTAATTACATTTCTCCAGTCCCATCCTCATCTTATTACCAAAACAGTGGTGGAATGACAGCTTTGTTATTGTTTGAACTGCAGATTGGTTGATTGATTGATGTGTGGCTTTTTTAAAAGGGGAAACCCAGCAATAAAATGACTGCCCAGAGACTTGGTTTGGTAAATAGCTGAGGGATGGGGGCTGGAGAAATGTAACCACTCTCAAATTTATAGAGAAAGCTATTGTAGCAACCTTAACCCAAAACCTAGCGACCTCATCAATAAGTTCAGACATCTTGGTATAACAGTTATAAGGTGTTGGCTTGACAGTCTCTGGACCCAGGTTTGAGTCCAGCTCAGGGCTACCGCTGGAATTCACTACACTATGAATACAAGGACTGGCCATCCATAAGGTCAAAATCATAGTTTTAACCTGGTTTTGAAGATATACAGTGTTTGTTTACAACCAGTGGCATTATACAAGCTTATGTTTTGGTTTTTGATGGGGAAATACATTTGAGGCATTTATAAGTTATATTCTTCAAGAATCAATGGCTATACAGTATATGGGTCTTTCTATAACTGCCAGTGAGGATTTCCTTGCATTTATGGCAGTGTAGTTCCCTTAAGGGTCAGTCAACTTTGGTAAAACATACTATGGTGAGTCGTGACTTTGGTTGAAGCATCTAAAATCACACCTGACAAGGCCAAGGCCAATGAAATCCACGCCTCGCTGGAAGCCCCGCCTTCCACAGGTGATGAGCGTTAGGCTCGGATTAATTCCTTCAATTATTCCGCTCTTTACCTCGTTGTGAACAGGAACGATTCATGCTACAGGTGTAGATCTTACTTACAAGCTACCTGCCCAAATACATAGTGCCAACTGTAAAGTTTGGTGGAGAAGGAATAATGGTCTGGGGCTGTTTTCATGGTTCATGCTCCTTAGTTCCTCCTTAGTTTACAGTGGGTCTATGTTGTTGTTAGGTGAAGTTATGGGTCCTACAGTAGGTCTATGTTGTTAAGTGAAGTTATGGGTCCTACAGTAGGTCTATGTTGTTAGGTGAAGTTATGGGTCCTACAGTAGGTCTATGTTGTTAGGTGAAGTTATGGGTCCTACAGTAGGTCTATGTTGTTAGGTGAAGTTATGGGTCCTACAGTAGGTCTATGTTGTTGTTAGGTGAAGTTATGGGTCCTACAGTAGGTTTATATTGTTAGGTGAAGTTATGGGTCCTACAGTAGGTCTATGTTGTTGTTAGGTGAAGTTATGGGTCCTACAGTAGGTCTGTGTTATTGTTAGGTGAAGTTATGGGTCCTACAGTAGGTCTATGTTGTTAGGTGAAGTTATGGGTCCTACAGTAGGTCTATGTTTTTAGGTGAAGTTATGGGTCCTACATTAGGTCTATGTTGTTAGGTAAAGTTATGGGTCCTACAGTAGGTCTATGTTGTTAGGTGAAGTTATGGGTCCTACAGTAGGTCTGTGTTATTGTTAGGTGAAGTTATGGGTCCTACAGTAGGTCTATGTTGTTAGGTGAAGTTATGGGTCCTACATTAAGTCTATGTTGTTAGGTAAAGTTATGGGTCCTACAGTAGGTCTATGTTGTTAGGTGAAGTTATGGGTCCTACAGTAGGTCTATGTTGTTAGGTGAAGTTATGGGTCCTACATTAGGTCTATGTTGTTAGGTGAAGTTATGGGTCCTACAGTAGGTATATGTTGTTAGGTGAAGTTATGGGTCCTACAGTAGGTCTATGTTGTTAGTTGAAGTTATGGGTCCTACAGTAGGTATATGTTGTTAGGTAAAGTTATGGGTCCTACAGTAGGTCTGTGTTATTGTTAGGTGAAGTTATGGGTCCTACAGTAGGTCTATGTTGTAGGTGAAGTTATGGGTCCTACAGTAGGTCTATGTTGTTAGGTAAAGTTATGGGTCCTACAGTAGGTCCAGCATCACATTTAGCTATATGAATAGCAAAACTACATAGAGCCTAAACTATTTAGCGTTTTCTTAATTCTATGGAAACGTATTTTGAGAACGGAATTGGTACGGAAATTGCGATCCGATCTGCCTCTGTAGTTCACTGTTAAACACATTTTCACAAGTTTCGGGGACTTCTGCATCTCTATTAGACTCTGGCAGGACGCTGTTTCCGCAGCTAGCAAAACCGAACCTGCTTGGTGCCGCTCATTGCCGCGTGTTCTTGTCTGTCATTGTTGTTCAGCTGCTGATTTTGACAAGGCATTTTGATTTCCGTACCAATTCCATTCTCAAAATACGTTTCCATAGAATTAAGAAAACGCTAAATAGTTTAGGCTCTATGTAGTTTTGCCACTCCTACAGGGCATAAATATGATGGCGTCAAAGTTTGAAAAAGGCAACTGCGGTGTCAGTATTATGAGAAGTGGCGAGGCCATGGAGCAGGGCCTCAGAGACTGCTGCCGGTCCATCCGTATCGGTAAGATCCTAATCCAGAGTGACGAGGACACCCAGAAGGCCAAAGTCTACTACGCCAAGTTCCCCCCAGACATCAGCAGGAGGAAAGTCCTCCTCATGTACAGGTTCTGACTGAACATGGTCTCCAGCCCAAACATATCATCCTCCTGAGTCTCTTCTCCACCCCTCACGGTGCCAAATCCATCATTCAAGAATTCCCAGAAATCACCATACTGACCACCGAGGTGCACCCTGTGGCTCCCACACACTTTGGCCAGAGGTACTTTGGGACAGACTAGTCAGCCCTCCAGGGCCATTCAATGGGACACCATACTATGAGAACCAACCATTGAATGGTCCCTCTCTCGGTTAAATGCGGAAGACACATTTCAGTTGAATGCATTCAGTTGTACAACTGACTAGGTATCCCGCTTTCCATTTTCCTCTCTGTCTGATGTCAGTTTGTCCACTTATTTCAAAAGGAGTTGTTACCCTGCTGAAGAATGTTGCTTTGCTGTGTACGCCGCCTTAACCTGTACTCCTCAGTCTGACAAAAACAATGCAAAGATTTTCCTGGAAACAGAAAAAGCACATTCCATGCAGGTCTTTTAGGAACTAGTCTAGCGAGCTTGCATGTACTGCTGCCATTTTATTTATTCAGTTATGGTAATTCATTCTATGTTGTTTTTCCTCATTTAGAAAGTCTAAATAATTCAAATAATTTTTTTCTATGTATTCTATTCAGAGTATGTGAGCGTAGTTGAGCGGTCGGAAATCCTGCTCACCGCTCCGGCGCGCCACAGCCTTTCCAGCCGCTCCGCTAAAAACCGCTCCGCGCTCACAAAAACAAATAAATGCCGCTCCAAATTCGCTCCATTCATTAAAATCACAATTTAACCAACACCCATCTATTCTTTGGACTACCTGGACCTACCATTTGGTTTTTAAGTACTGAAACCAAACCATATGATTTGAATGAAAAGTATTTTAATAAACATGAAAAGGTGAATGCTCATCATTTCAAATAGGCTACATGCCGTATTAAACATAATATAAACACTAAATAGGTCAGGAGCCAGACAGGGAGCCTAAGAAGGAACAAAAAATAATTATTTAGGCTATAATATTTCAATTATTTCAAGGATATAGCCTACAAAGAAATACATTTGCGAGAGCGACACAATAGGCTGGAAGGAAGATAAAGGGCTCAGCATTTAAACAACATTTTGTTGTATTAAATCATTTGAGTCTATAAATTGCACATATAGGCTGTGACTTACTTAGAATTAAATGCAAATGAAAAGAATAATGCCTTATTAGGCTCAGTCTACAGGGCCTTTGAATTCATTTTTAGAAATACCAGTTTGGCCAATCTGTGGCTTCAGGCTCATGCTGAAAATATCCTCTCCGCGCACCTTGAACGTTGGGCCAAAATCAATGATGGCCTATTGTATAGATAATAGAAAGAAAATGAATGAAATGTTTAAGAGATCTGATTTTTAGTTTATTAATACTTTGCTACAATGACACAGTTATCTACCCACCTCGTTCCTTTCTTTTAGCATGTGTCCTCTGTAGCTCAGCTGGTAGAGCACGGCGCTTGTAACGCCAGGGTAGTGGGTTCGATCCCCGGGACCACCCATACGTAAAAATGTATGCACACTTGACTGTAAGTCGCTTTGGATAAAAGCGTCTGCTAAATGACATATTATTATTATTATTATTATTTTGTTAGGTGAAGTTATGGGTCCTACAGTAGGTCTGTGTTATTGTTAGGTGAGGTTATGGGTCCTACAGTAGGTCTATGTTGTTGGGTGAAGTTATGGGTCCTACAGTAGGTCTATGTTGTTAGGTGTTGTTAGGTGAATTCATGGGTCCTACAGTAGGTTGATGTTGTTAGGTGAAGTTATGGGTCCTACAGTAGGTCTATGTTGTTAGGTGATGTTATGGGTTCTACAGTAGGTCTACGTTGTTGTTTGGTGAAGTTATGGGTCCTACAGTAGGTCTATGTTGTTAGGTGAAGTTATGAGTCCTACAGTAGGTCTATGTTGTTAGGTGAAGTTATTGGTCCTACAGTAGGTCTATGTTGTTAGGTGAAGTTATGGGTCCTACAGTAGGTCTATGTTGTTAGGTGAAGTTATGGGTCCGTCTATGTTATATAAATACCTATTTTGGATGCAGCTCTTGTTAGCTTGAATGCTAACGCTCATTAACAGGCTGGTAGCAAAGCTAGCCAAAGAGCATTTTACTGGTTGAAGTTTAAATGTTTTTTAAGTATAAATCAGTTGTTTTGAGACGATGCCACAAACATTATATTAAGCAGGACATTCAAACGAGCCTTACAATTATAATCCTAAAGTAGTGTGAAATGCAGTCATAAGCAACCTGTAAATGGAGGCTATTGTTGCTGGCAGACTCTGAGAACTCCCCTGAGTTTTCCCCCACGGTGGTGAATTAGTGAATAGTGACACATAGCTTAATGTGAGTTTCCTTGAGTAGCACTCCTGATCTTCCACTGATAGTGCGCTGTAATATTCAGAATACGTTGTGAAAAACTAAAATCTTCGCTCACCATTGTTGCTCCACGCAGATATACTACATCAATAACTAGAGGTTATTAGCATGGAGGAGTTCAGATATACTACATCCATAACTAGAGGTTATTAGCATGGAGGAGTTCAGATATACTACATCCATAACTAGAGGTTATTAGCATGGAGGAGTTCAGATATACTACATCCATAACTAGAGGTTATTAGCATGGAGTTCAGATATACTACATCCATAACTAGAGGTTATTAGCATGGAGGAGTTCAGATATACTACATCAATAACTAGAGGTTATTAGCATGGAGGAGTTCAGATATACTACATCCATAACTAGAGGTTATTAGCATGGAGGAGTTCAGATAAACTACATCCATAACTAGAGGTTATTAGCATGGAGGAGTTCAGATATACTACATCCATAACTAGAGGTTATTAGCATGGAGGAGTTCAGATATACTACATCCATAACTAGAGGTTATTAGCATGGAGGAGTTCAGATATACTACATCCATAACTAGAGGTTATTAGCATGGAGGAGTTCAGATATACTACATCCATATCTAGCGGTTATTAGCATGGAGGAGTTCAGATATACTACATCCATAACTAGAGGTTATTAGCATGGAGGAGTTCAGATATACTACATCCATAACTAGAGGTTATTAGCATGGAGGAGTTCAGATATACTACATCCATAACTAGAGGTTATTAGCATGGAGGAGTTCAGATATACTACATCCATAACTAGAGGTTATTAGCATGGAGGAGTTCAGATATACTACATCCATAACTAGAGGTTATTAGCATGGAGGAGTTCAGATATACTACATCCATAACTAGAGGTTATTAGCATGGAGGAGTTTCTGCAGCCAAATTGTCTTGCATATCAACAAGCAGCAAACACAGAAAGGGTCCTATATTGGAGAGTAAAAGTCGTCTGGCACTCTGCTTAGGATTTCAACAACTTTAATAACTTATTTCGAGCCTAGAATCATCGATGTTACTACTAATGTGAAAAAATGACAAAATATGACTTGTTGCTCACTTGACTGTCTTAAGACAATTGTCAAATAATTTAAGACGTCAATTGTTGTACAATTTCATAGGTATGCTCTGGGTATCACCTTTTACCTCAAATAAACAGTGTATTTCTGCTGTTGTGGTTCTTTAACCATCTGTCTGACTTTGTCATTCACACAGGAGAGAGACGTGGCTATTGTGGATCCTCTGGGGAGCCTCAACAACATGATGCTGACGAGGCAGAAAGGTCTCTCTCCAGATCAGAACACCTTAAGAAAAACTATCTGAGACCCACTGGGAAGAAATCTCACTGCTGCTCTGACTGTGGGAAACGTTGCAAGTCTTCATCAGAACTTAAAATACACCAGCGCGTACACACAGGAGAGAAACCTTATAGCTGTGATCAATGTGGGAGGAGTTTTACTCGGTCAAGCTCCCTGATAGTGCACCAGAGAACACACACAGGAGAGAAACCTTACGACTGCTCTGACTGCGGAAAGACTTTTGTTAGTTTAAGAGATTTAAAATCACACCATAGAACACACACAGGAGAGAAATCACCATATAGCTGTACTCAATGTGGGAAGAGTTTTACTCGGTCAAGCTCCCTGATAGTTCACCAGAGAACACACACAGGAGAGAAACCTTATAGCTGTACTCAATGTGGGAAGTGTTTTGTTGCATCTTGCAATCTGATGATACACCAGAGAACACACACAGGAGAGAAACTTTATAGCTGTGATCAATGTGGGAAGAGTTTTACTCAGTCAAGCTCCCTGATAGTGCACCAGAGAACACACACAGGAGAGAAACCTTATCGCTGTACTCAATGTGGGAAGAGTTTTGTTGCATCTTGCGATCTGACAATACACCAGAGAACACACACAGGAGAGAAACCTTATAGCTGTGATCAATGTGGGAAGAGTTTTGGTACATCTGTGTATCTGACGATACACCAGAGAACACACACAGGAGAGAAAGCTTATGGCTGTAATCAATGTGGGAAGAGTTTTACTCAGTCAAGCGGCCTGGTAGTACACCAGAGAACGCACACAGGAGAGAAACCGTATAGCTGTACTCAATGTGGGAAGAGTTTTACTCAGTCAAGCGGCCTGGTAGTACACCAGAGAACACACACGGGAGAGAAACCTTATCACTGCTCTGACTGCAGAAAGAATTTTGTTAGGTTAAGAGATTTAAAATCACACCAGAGAACACACACAGGAGAGAAACAATTTAGCAGGAGATAAATGATATAGCTGGAGATAAATGATATAGCTGTGATCATGTGACAAGAGATACTTTGATAAAAGATCTCTGATCAAACATCAGAAAGTACATACATTAGTTGTTTCATGATATCAATGAAATAATGTCACAATGTAGAATGTTTTAACATTGTAGAAGGAGTACTTTAATTAATAATGTCACAATGTAGAACCCTAAACATTTCCCCCTGTTCTATTTATTTCAGCATGATATGGATATTAGCCTCTGGGAAAAACCCAGGCTATGAATTGAAAGAGTATTTATGTGATTTAACAAAAAGTAAAATAAAAAAAAGTTGTGTTCCACGTTAATCTAAATGCAGCTAGCTGTTTTCTACAAATTGTCCTCTGACCAGTGATGTACACATTATTCCCAGATTCCGTGTGGTTTTTGAGCTGTTAGTTTTAACAGGACGTGCAACCTCATCTCCCCCTTCTCGCGCAATTGATTTCAGTATATAATAAGTGTTGCGTTTTTCTTAGTTTTTGGGACCCTTACATTGAAATGCATCACTCCAAAATGTAGCTGACTGTCTTCTGCAGGTTGTCCTCTAACCAGTGAAGTAAAAGATATCTTCCATTTCCATGTGTTTTTTTAGTTGTGTTAGTTTCAACAGCACGTACAACCTGATCTCCCCCATAATCGATATCAGTGACTTATTGTCACTTGTCAAATCAACAGCGTTTTTGGTGCTTGTGCAGTTTAATAAGGTGCTCGTTTAAACAAAAATACCAGTAATTTAATTACTATTGTGGCACGTTTTTTAAATTATTTTTTTATAGGGTAGATCAGCTTAATATTGCAGATAGATTGTAACTTCCATCAATGTAATTGTCTGCATCACTTCCAATCCCCCGTTTATTTATATATATATACACACATACATACACACATATACATATACATTTACATACATACATACATATCCTTAAAAAATATATATATTTCCCTTTATTACTTTCCAACCCCACCACCCCTTCCCTAATTGGAGTAAACTAGTGAACAACAATGCTTAGGCCTCTACTTCCAGCTTATACATACTATATACATTTTATGGACACAGTCAATTTTACAATAATTATATTTTGTTTGTTTTTTCTCCTGAACTTCTTCTACTCTCAACCTCTCCGATCATTTTCATGATGTCCATCCGGTTTGCTTCTATATGCCATATCTTTCTAACTGTGCTCTTTCACAAAAGCTCCCAACCTATATACTTATTATGGACACAGTATGCTTACATTATTAGTTATCTTGTTATTAGTTGTTGTTATTAGTCCCATCCTTCAACTCCATTCAACACCTCCCATCTATCTCTTAACACCACCCATATTGGATTTCTATTTGCCATATATTTTTCAACTGTACTGTGATGTTTTACAAAAGTTCTGAACCTTTCTATTCTCATTGTTTCTACAGATTGTAAATTGAAAATAAACATTTTTGCTAAAATTATTATTATATTATTGATCGATTGACTATGACTTTTCAGCACATGTTTGTGTAGATAGTACATTTTATGTTTTAAATATACAGTTGATGTCGGAAGTTTACGTACAGGTTGGAGTCATTAAAACTAATTTTTCCAACCACTCCACAAATTTCTTGTTAACAAACTATAGTTTTGGCAAGTCGGTTAGGACATCTACTTTGAGCATGACACAAGCAATTTTTCCAACAATTGTTTACAGATTATTTCACTTATAATTCACTGTATCACAATTCCAGTGGGTCAGAAGTTTACATACACTAAGTTGTCTGTGCCTTTAAACAGCTTGGAAAATTCCAGAAAATGATGTCATGGCTTTAGAAGCTTCTGATAGGCTAATTGATATCATTTGAGTCAATTGGAGGTGTACCTGTGGATGTATTTCAAGGCCTACCTTCAAACTCAGTGCCTCTTTGCTTTACATCATGGGAAAATCAAAATAAATCAGCCAAGACCTCAGGAAAAAAATTGTATACCTCCACAAGTCTGGTACATCCTTGGGAGCAATTTCCAAACGCCTGAAGGTACCAAGTTCATCTGTACAAACAATAGTACGCAAATATTAACACAATGGGACCACGCAGCCGTCATACTGCTCAGGAAGGAGACGCGTTCTGTCTCCTAGAGATGAACGTACTTTGGTGCGGAAAGTGCGAATCAATCCCAGAACAACAGCAAAGGACCTTGTGAAGATGCTGGAGGAAACAGGTACAAAGGAAACAGGTACAAAAGTATCTATATCCACAGTAAAACGAGTCCAATATCGACATAACCTGCAAGGCCGCTCAGCAAGGAAGAAGCCACTGCTCCAAAACCGCCATAAAAATGCCAGACTACGGTTTGCAACTGCACATGGGGACAAAGATAGTACTTTTTGGGGTAATGTCCTCTGGTCTGATTAAACAAAAATAGATCTGTTTGGCCATAATGACCATCGTTATGTTTGTAGGAAAAGGGGGTTGCTTGCAAGCCGAAGAACACCATCCCAACCGTGAAGCACGGGGTTGGTAGCATCATGCTGTGGGGGTGCTTTGCTGGAGGAGGGACTGGTGCACTTCACAAAATAGATGGCATCATGAGGAAGGAAAATTATGTGGATATATTGAAGCAACATCTCAAGACATCAGTTAGGAAGTTAAAGCTTGATCGCAAATGGGTCTTCCAAATGGACAATGACCCCAAGCATACTTCCAAAGTTGTGGAAAAATGGCTTAAGGACAACAAAGTCAAGGTATTGGAGTGGCCATCACAAAGCCCTGACCTCAATCCTATAGAAAATGTGTGGCCAGAACTGAAAAAGCGTGTGCGAGCAAGGAGGCCTACAAACCTGACTCAGTTACACCTGCTCTGTCAGGAGGAATGGGACAAAATTCACCCAACTTATTGTGGGAAGCTTGTGGAAGGCTACCCAAAACGTTTGCCCAAGTTAAACAATTTAAAGGCAATGCTACCAAATACTAATAAACTTCTGACCCACTGGTAATGTGATGAAAGAAAGAAAAGCTGAAATAAATAATTCTCTCTACTATTATTCTGATATTTCACATTATTAAAATAAAGTGGTGATCCTAACTGACCTGAGAAAGGGAATTTTTACTGGGATTAAATGTCAGGAATTGTGAAAAACTGAGTTTAAATGTATTTGGCTAAGGTGTATGTAAACGTCCGACTTCAACTGTATCACTAACTGTTTTTGCATATTGGTTATTGATTTGGACACATTAAAACTGTGTTTTGATATTGTGTTATCCAACCTAGCAAAATGTCATTGAAAATACGTTAAAAATAAGACTATGCCCGATGTCCAATCTACGTTTTGGTTGAAAGTGAAAGTTGAAAGGATGTTTTTTTCAGGTCGTTTTTTCAACGACTTGAAAACAACTAAATTTAACGTACTTGCAGCCTATAAACGCAATATAAAAAATGGGATAAATAAACAAATGAAATGTATAAATAAAGCTTGATTTGAACATTTTGCTAAACAAATTAACCCAATGACTGACTTCAACCAATCCAGTGCATTTGTGTTGAAAATGAAAAATGTTGAAGTCAACAATACGTCAAAGTATTCAACTACTGAAAACTGAAACAAACAAATGGATCAAACAGATCAATCCCACTTTTCAAGCCTGCTGAAGGCGTGGTGGCCTTGGTAAACACTACCCCCGGCTCTATATTCATCAGTAACGTAACTGTTGGATTCCCCAAACTCAGTATCGTAATCTCATTACTTTCAGTAATTTTTTAGATGACTTTCCCCTTAAGAGCACAGGTAGTACCACCGTCATAAAATCTGATTTAACCTGGCAGATTGAACTCTTAGGCCTGAATTCCAAGCGTCATGTCTGGAGGAAACCAGGCACCATCCCTACGGTGAAGCATGGTGGTGGTGGAAGCATCATGCTGTGGGGATGTTTTTCAGCTGCAGGGACTGGGCGACTAGTCAGTATCGAGGGAAAGATGAACGGAGCAAAGTACAGAGCGATCCTTGATGTTAACCTGCCAATAGTACAATGACCTTGAGCACACAGCCAAGACAACGCAGGAGTGACTTCTGGACAAGTCTCTGAATGTCCTTGAGTTGCCCAGCCGGAGGCCGGACTTGAACCAGATGGAACATCTCTGGAGAGACCTGAAAAGAGCTTGAGAGGATCTGCAGAGAAGAATGGGGGAATCTCCCCAAATACAGGTGTGCCAAGCTTGTAGTGTCATACCCAAGATGACTCGAGGCTGTAATCGCTGCCAAATGTGCTTCAACAAAGTACTGAGTAAAGGGTCTGAATACTTATGCAAATGTTATATTTCAGTTTTTTTATTTTGAATACATTTGCTAAAATAATTACATGTATTTTGCTTTGTCATTACTGTGTGTAGATTGATAACGTAACAGTTCTGGGGTCTGAATACTTTCCAAATGCACTTAACCACACTGCTAACCCTAATGCCTAATCCTAACCTTAACCACACTGCTAACCCTAATGCCTAACCCTAACCTTAAATAACCCTAACCTTAACCACACTGCTAACCCTAATACCTAACCCTAACCTTAACCACACCGCTAACCCTAATACCTAACCCTAACCTTAACCACACTGCTAACCATAATGCCTTTCCCTAACCTTAACCACACTGCTAACCCTAATGCCTAACCCTAACCTTAACCACACTGCTAACCATAATGCCTAACCCTAACCTTAACCACACTGCTAACCATAATGCCTAACCCTAACCTTAACCACACTGCTAACCCTAATGCCTATCCCTAACCTTAACCACACTGCTAACCCTAATGCCTAACCCTTACCTTAACCACACTGCTAACCCTAATACCTAACCCTAACCTTAAATAACCTCAACCTTAACCACACTGCTAACCCTAATGCCTAAACCTTAACCACACTGCTAACCCTAATGCCTAACCCTAACCTTAACCACACTGCTAACCCTAATGCCTAACTCTTACCTTAAATAACCCTAACCTTAACCACACTGCTAACCCTAATGCCTAAACCTTACCTTAAATAACCCTATCCTTAACCACACTGCTAACCTTAATGCCTAACTCTTACCTTAAATAACCCTAACCTTAACCACACTGCTAACTCTTACCTTAAATACATTTACATTTACATTTTAGTCATTTAGCAGACGCTCTTATCCAGAGCGACTTACAGTTAGATAACCCTAACCTTAACCACACCCCCCCTCAGTAACCCGGCTTGTCTGAGCGCGTCCAGCACCGCCTGGAGGTGCGTCAGGTGCTCCTCCCAACCTCGGCTGTGGGTGAATCATCCAGATAGGCCGCCTGGAGGTGCGTCAGGTGCTCCTCCCAACCTCGGCTGTGGGTGATATCGTCCAGATAGGCCGCCTGGAGGCGCGTCAGGCGCTCCTCCCAACCTCGGCTGTGGGTGATATCGTCCAGATAGGCCGCCTGGAGGCGCGTCAGGCGCTCCTCCCAACCTCGGCTGTGGGTGATATCGTCCAGATAGGCCGCCTGGTGGTGCGTCAGGCGCTCCTCCCAACCTCGGCTGTGGGTGATATCGTCCTGATAGGCCATCAGGCGCTCCTCCCAACCTCGGCTGTGGGTGATATCGTCCAGATAGGCCGTCAGGTGCTCCTCCCAACCTCAGCTGTGGGTGATATCGTCCAGATAGGCCGTCAGGTGCTCCTCCCAGTCTCGGCTGTGGGTGATATCGTCCAGATAGGCCGCCTGGTGGTGCGTCAGGCGCTCCTCCCAACCTCGGCTGTGGGTGATATCGTCCAGATAGGCCGTCAGGTGCTCCTCCCAACCTCGGCTGTGGGTGATATCGTCCAGATAGGCCGCTGCGTACTGCTGGTGGGGTCGAAGCACTCTGTTCATCAGTCGCTGGAATGTGGGCGGGGCTCCGTGGAGACCGAACGGGAGCACCCGGTACTGGTACAGACCGTCTGGTGTCGAGAACGCCGTTCAAACGGGGAAAATCCAGTGGAGGATTGGGGGTACTTCTCGGATTGAGAACATTAGGTGGGGTAGCAGCTGGTCCCAGTTCTTCCCGTCATGCTCGATGACCTTCCGCAGAATCTGTTTGAGTGTTTTGTTAAAGCGCTCAACGAGCCCATCCGTCTGCGGGTGAAAAACGGAGGTCCGGATCTGCTTGATCTGCATGAGGGCACACAACTCTTTCATGAGGCGGGTCATAAACTCTGTAACTTGGTCTGTCAGGATCTCGTTCGGAATGCCCACCCGGCTAAAGAGGTGGAACAGCTCTCGGGCGATTCCCTTGGATACCGCCGCCCGTAGGGGAATGGCCTCGGGATACCGGGTGGCATAGTCTACTATTACCAAGATGTACCTGTGTCCTCGTGCAGTCTTTACCAGGGGTCCCACTATGTCCATGGCGATGCGTTCAAAGGGAACCCCGATGATCGGCAGGGGGACCAGAGAGTTTCGGAAGTGTGCTTTCGGGGCAGTGAGTTGACACTCCGGGCAGCTGCGACAGTAGTCTTCCACGGCCCTCCTCATCCCGGGCCAGTGGAACCAGGCGGCGACCTGTTCCCGGGTCTTCTCCATTCCCATGTGCGCCCCCAACAGGTGGGTGTGGCCCAGCTGAAGAACGGTTCCTACGTACCGTCAGGTCAGCAACAATACCTCTCAAAGTTCCCCCTGTTGGCGCGAACCTGATACAAAAGGTTATTCTTAATTTGGAAATATCGCCAGTCACTCACCCCCGGAAGTAGCAGTCCGTCCACCGCTATCGCTTGGGCTGCGGCAGCTTTCAAATTCGGATCCCCCCACTGGGCCGTCCCGAATTATCCCCTCAGTTGGCCTCCAACGGGGGGCAGTGCAAATAGTCCGGGTAGCCATGATTAGCTGTTCAGGAGTCTTATGGCTTGGGGGTAGAAGCCAAGACAATTCGTATTGCATGCTGGATATTTCAAGTGCACTCGAAACATTATATTTATCTTATTTCAGTTTTAGGGAGCTAGATATATCTGTTTCTCTTCATCAAACAGCAGTTTTCACAAGAGGCTGTAGTTACATCGTAGATAGAAGCAGGCCATTGGCTGCCTCCATCACCAGGGGTATGTACGGGACCTCTGATTGGTTCCGAGTTTAGGAGTTCGGCAATGTTGCATGAGCAGTTGAAATATATTTTTTATGAGAAAATGTGCAAGAATTGAAGGTGACAATATAATAATAATAATATAATAATATAGTCATAACAATATTTTACTGTCATATACAAAAAATAATGTTCTTCCTCGACTGGGATCAATTAAATGAACTATTTTCGGCTCGATTAACTTCACTCTTTTCAGCTTCTGCCCACCATTTAATAACACAACCACACCACAGATAGAACAATGAGCCAGATATTTCACCTGATGTATAATGTGAAGCATCCGGTTGCTGTTTCCACTCACTATCAAATATGGTGATGAGAGGAAGCCCAGTGGGAGAGGAAGTAGCCAGATGGATTCTGAAGACATTCTGCTAATTTTCTCATTGATGAAACGTTTGATCTCAATACAGTTTTCTGTTTCCATAACTACAATCTGTAACAAACAGAGTGGACTACGTTTTGTAGACTTTACCCTTTGCCAAAGTTTTTCAAAAAAATTGCATTGTGGAGTTCAAGGGCGAATTTAGTTATTGCAGACATCACAGCATAGGCGTTCCCTAAAGGAAATATGCAAATAAATGCTAGAACGGGCCAATAGGACCTCTCTTGCTCCTGCTTGGCTCTGCCCACCTCCTTGCTTGTTCTGCCCTCTATGATTAATTTGCTCCCATTGGAAACGACAGGCTCTGGTCTATCTTGGGTTAGTTATAAAAGTATTTGGCCACACAGTCCATGAAGAGCATGAGGTGTGGCTAACATTAGTCAGCTTGAGCTAGCTACGGAGTTAGCATAGGATCTCGGTAGCACAGAGTAGATCAATTTGACATTGCAAAATCGTGCATTGTGGGTAGTTTAGAAGATATCCGGAAATAAGTTAATAAATATGTAATAACGCAAAAACATAACTGTTTGTACTTATAGGTAACCAGATCGTGACTACAATTAAGTTACTAAGTCTTTAACCACAAAGTGTTGTTAAATTGCTGGATAAAAACTAATTGCTACCCTTTAACTTTTTGTCTGAAAATAAAATCTACATTTTACTCAACTGCGTTACCCACTCCAGTCAGCAGATGGCGATGTGGGACTTTAAGGCTATGCTGCTAGTGTGACGTATAATCTAGTGGACGGGACGCTTCTTTCAACAGCAGCAACAGTTAGTCAGACACCTCGGTAGCTTGCTAGCCAAATAGCCCAACCAATAAAGCTCTTTAGACGCTTTCGTGTATATTAGCCACTGTGTTTTAAACCCACTTCTGTCGTCTAGTTAGTTATCCCATTTAATTTCATATTTACGGTGTTGTTGTTATTGGTCAGCTAGCTGGCTGGTTAAGTTAGCACTAGCCTAGCTAGCTAACATCCCCGACCATGAGGTCACTAAGCTACTCTCCTCCTGCTAAAGAAGAGGAGGTCTGCTGGACGGAGAAAGAGGCTCTAGTGAAAGAGGAGGAGGAAGAGGAGGATGTTACAATACAAAAACAAGTAGAGGGTGAAGCTGTTACCGTGAAAGAAGAAGAGAAAGACGTTACAGTGAAAGAAGAGGAAGACGCGTTCAGAGTGAAAGAGGAGGAGGATGTTACAGTGAAAGAAGAGGAAGACGCGTTCAGAGTGAAAGAGGGGGAGGATGTTACAGTGAAAGAAGAGGAAGACGCGTTCAGAGTGAAAGAGGAGGAGGATGTTACAGTGAAAGAAGAGGAAGACGCGTTCAGAGTGAAAGAGGAGGAGGATGTTGCAGTGAAAGAAGAGGAAGACGCGTTCACAGTGAAAGAAGAGGAGGATGCAGTGAAAGAAGAGGAGGAGGGGGAGATGACTGTCACATCGAAAAAGGAGGAGGCAGAAGAGGAGGAAACTGGATATCTGGTTCCGGTTTCCCAAAGGCATCTTAAGGCATCCAATGGTTCTAATGATGAACTTAACCTTAAGATGGTTTTGGGAAACCGGACCCTGATTAACACTAGTAAGTACTGTCTTAAAAACAGAGGCACAAACTCTGCAGTTGTTGAACTGATGTGTGGTGTTAAAGGTGAAATCTGTAGTTGCTGCATCCATATTTGGACTTTTAAATTATTTATATTCTTGAAGAATATAACACACTACTGGTCAAATGTTTTACTCATTCAAGTGTCTTTCTTTCTTTTTCTACTTTATATAATTATTGTGACAAGAAGACTCGAGGCTGTAATCGCTGCCAAAGGTGCTTCAACAAAGTACTGAGAAAAGGGTCTGAATACTTATGTAAATGTGATATATACACTACCGGTCAAATGTTTTAGAACACCTACTCATTCAAGGGTTTATCTTTATGTATACTATTTTCTACATTGTAGAATAATAGTGAAGACATCAAAACTATGAAATAACACATGGAGTCATGTTGTAACCAAAAAAGTGTTAAACAAATCAAAATATATTTTATATTTGAGATTCTTCAAATAGCCACCCTTTGCCTTGATGACTTGAGAGAATGCCAAGAGTGTGCATTTTTCACAATTTTTCCTCCTTGCAGATATACTACATCCATAACTAGAGGTTATTAGCATGGAGGAGTTCAGATATACTACATCCATAACTAGAGGTTATTAGCATGGAGGAGTTCAGATATACTACATCCATAACTAGAGGTTATTAGCATGGAGTTCAGATATACTACATCCATAACTAGAGGTTATTAGCATGGAGGAGTTCAGATATACTACATCCATAACTAGAGGTTATTAGCATGGAGGAGTTCAGATATACAGTGGGGAAAAAAAGTATTTAGTCAGCCACCAATTGTGCAAGTTCTCCCACTTAAAAAGATGAGAGAGGCCTGTAATTTTCATCATAGGTACACGTCAACTATGACAGACAAATTGAGAAGAAAAAAATCCAGAAAATCTCATTGTATGATTTTTTATGAATTTATTTGCAAATTATGGTGGAAAATAAGTATTTGGTCAACTACAAACAAGCAAGATTTCTGGCTCTCACAGACCTGTAACTTCTTCTTTAAGAGGCTGCTCTGTCCTCCACTCGTTACCTGTATTAATGGCACCTGTTTGAACTTGTTATCAGTATAAAAGACACCTGTCCACAACCTCAAACAGTCACACTCCAAACTCCACTATGGCCAAGACCAAAGAGCTGTCAAAGGACACCAGAAACAAAATTGAAGACCTGCACCAGGCTGGGAAGACTGAATCTGCAATAGGTAAGCAGCTTGGGTTGAAGAAATCAACTGTGGGAGCAATTATTAGGAAATGGAAGACATACAAGACCACTGATAATCTTCCTCGATCTGGGGCTCCACACAAGATCTCACCCTGTGGGGTCAAAATGATCACAAGAACAGTGAGCAAAAATCCCAGAACCACACGGGGGACCTAGTGAATTACCTGCAGAGAGCTGGGACCAAAGTAACAAAGCCTACCATCAGTAACACACTATGCCGCCAGGGACTCAAATCATGCAGTGCCAGACGTGTCCCCCTGCTTAAGCCAGAACATGTCCAGGCCCGTCTGAAGTTTGCTAGAGTGCATTTGGATGATCCAGAAGAGGATTGGGAGAATATCATATGGTCAGATAAAACCAAAATATAACTTTTTGGTAAAAACTCAACTCGTCGTGTTTGGAGGACAAAGAATGCTGAGTTGCATCCAAAGAACACCATACCTACTGTGAAGCATGGGGTCGGAAACATCATGCTTTGGGGCTGTTTTTCTGCAAAGGGACCAGGACGACTGATCCGTGTAAAGGAAAGAATGAATGGGGCCATGTATCGTGAGATTTTGAGTGAAAACCTCCTTCCATCAGCAAGGGCATTGAAGATTAAACGTGGCTGGGTCTTTCAGCATGACAATGATCCCAAACACACCGCCCGGGCAACGAAGGAGTGGCTTCGTAATAAGCATTTCAAGGTCCTGGAGTGGCCTAGCCAGTCTCCACATCTCAACCCCATAGAAAATCTTTGGAGGGAGTTGAAAGTCTGTGTTGCCCAGCGACAGCCCCAAAACATCACTGCTCTAGAGGAGATCTGCATGGAGGAATGGGCCAAAATACCAGCAACAGTGTGTGAAAACCTTGTGAAGACTTACAGAAAATGTTTGACCTGTGTCATTGCCAACAAAGGATATATAACAAAGTATTGAAAAACTTTTGTTATTGACCAAATACTTATTTTCCACCATAATTTGCAAAGAAATTCATTAAAAATCCTACAATGTGATTTTCTGGATTTTCTTTTCTCATTTTGTCTGTCATAGTTGACGTGTACCTATGATGAAAATTACAGGCCTCTCTCATCTTTTTAAGTGGGAGAACTTGCACAATTGGTGGCTGACTAAATACATTTTTCCCCCACTGTACTACATCCATAACTAGCGGTTTCTGTATTAGCAGGGAGGAGTTCAGATATACTACATCCATAACTAGAGGTTATTAGCATGGAGGAGTTCAGATATACTACATCCATAACTAGAGGTTATTAGCATGGAGGAGTTCAGATATACTACATCCATAACTAGAGGTTATTAGCATGGAGGAGTTCAGATATACTACATCCATAACTAGAGGTTATTAGCATGGAGGAGTTCAGATATACTACATCCATAACTAGCGGTTTCTGTATTAGCAGGGACGGGTTTCTGCAACCAAATTGTATGCGCATCGCCCTCATGAGGCAATTCTAGCAAACACTGAAAGGGGCCTATATTCTAGCCTAGAATCATCAATTTTACTACTAAATTGAAAGAAAAAAAAAAGACTAAATATGACTGTTGTTGATCACTGACTGTCATATTAAGACAATTGTCAAATAAGTATGTAAAAGAATTTAAACATTCATTACAGATGTAAATTGGACAACATCATGGGCATCACCTTTTAGCTAAAATAAAAAGTGGATTTCTGATGTTGTGGGCCTTTAACCATCTGTCTGACTTTGTTGTTCACACAGGAGAGAGACGTGACTATCGTGGATCCTCTGGGGAGCCTCAACAACAACATGAAGCTGAGGAGGCAGAGAAGAGTCTCTCTACATCAGAACACCTCAAGAAACACCAGCGGAAACCCACAGGGAAGAAATCTCACCACTGCTCTGACTGTGGGAAGAGTTACTCAAGCTCAGATTCACTAAAAGTACACCAGAGAATTCACACTGGAGAGAAACCTTATAGCTGTGATCAATGTTGGAAGAATTTTACTTCATCTATCCAGCTGACTATACACAAGAGAAAGCACACAGGAGAGAAGCCTTATAGCTGTGATCAATGTGGGAAGTGTTTTGTTACATGTAGCCGTCTGACTATACACCAGAGAACACACACAGGAGAGAAACCTTATCACTGCTCTGACTGTGGAAAGAGTTTTGTTATCTCAGGAAATTTAACATCACACAAGAGAAAACACACAGGAGAGAAGCCTTATAGTTGTAATCAATGTGGGAAGAGTTTTTCTCACTCAGGCAACCTGATAGCACACGTGAGAATACACACTGGAGAGAAACCTCATTGCTGCTCTGACTGTGGGAAGAGATTCATCTTTTCAGCAGATCTTAAAATACATCAGAGAATCCATACCGGAGAGAAACCTTACCACTGCTCTGACTGTGGAAAGAGTTTTGTTTCATCAAGACATTTAAAATCACACCAGAGAACACACACAGGAGAGAAATCTTATAGCTGTGATCAATGTGTGAAGAGTTTTACTACATCTAGCCAGCTGACTATACACGAGAGAACACACACAGGAGAGAAACCTTGTAGCTGTGATCAATGTGGGAAGAGTTTTGTTACATCTAGCAGACTGAAATCACACCAGAGAACACACACAGGAGAGAAACCTTATAGCTGTAGTCAATGTGACAAGAGATACTCTGGTAAAAGATCACTGATTAAACATCAGAAAATACATACATGAAGGAGTTGTTTCTTGATATCAATGAAATAATGTCACAATGTATAATGTTTTAACATTGTAGAAGGAGTATTTTAATTATTCACAATGTAGAATCCTAAACGTTTTCCCCCTGTTCTATTGATTTCAGCGTGATATGGATATTAGCCTCATCGGGGAAAATCCAGGCTCTGAATTGATAGAGTACTATTGATGTGATTAACAAAAAGTGATTGAGAAATAAAGTGTTGTGTTACACTTACCACGTTGGCGACCCACTTGATTCAAAATGCAACACTTCTAAATGTAGCTAGCTGTTTTCTACAAATTGTCCTCTGACCAGTGATGTACACATTATTTCTAGATTCCGTGTGGTGTTTGAGCTGTTAGTTTTAACAGGATGTGCAACCTCATCTCCCCCTCTCCTGCAATTGATTTCAACATGATATCGATATGAGGAATGACAATTAAGTGTTGCGTTTCTCTTCGTTTTGGGGACCCCTAAATTTAAATGCATCACTCCAAAATGTAGCTGACTGTCTTCTGCAGGTTGTCCTCTAACCAGTGAAGTAAAAGATATCTTCCATTTTATTGTGTTTTTTTAGTTGTGTTAGTTTCAACAGCATGTACAACCTGATTCCCACCCTAATCGATATCAGTGATTTATTGCCACTTGTCAAAACAGCAGTGTTTTTGGTGCTTGTGCAGTTAATAAGGTGCTCGTAAAAAAAATTCAAGCAATTTGATTACTATTGTGGAACATGTTTGTGTAGATAGTACATTTTATGTTTAGGTTTTTAATTGATCACAAACTGTTTCTGCATATTGGTTATTGATTTGGACACGTTAAAACTGTGTTTTGACATTGTATCCCACCTAGCAAAATGTCATTGAAAAGACGTCCAATTTAAATTTGGTTTTGTCCAATCTACGTTCGGTTTTGGGTGAGAGTTAAAAAGACGTATTTTTTTTAAACAACTTAATTTAAACGTACTTGCATCCTATACACTTGAAGCCAGTATCAATAATTGGTCTATGATTTTTTTATTAATTAACAATCTTACATCACTCCAGTATTTCTTGACAACATTCAAGTGCTAATTGTCTTTATTCCACTACTGAAGAAGCATGACTCAAATCACCTACTCATATTTCAAACATCCAGCCTGGTAAAATATACATGTTTAATTATTCCATGCCTCACCATTAAGTGAATTATTGCCAATACATATTAACAAAGGGGTTTCCAATCTGTTTTGATATTTCATCATATTTACATTTCATGTAACATTTAGTAATCATAATTATTTATATGTTGGATATTACATCATATTCTTACTATTTTAATCAATACCAGCTAATTTCCTTAGAATGCTCATTTGATTGATGTGTAGTAATTTTCTTTTTCTTTATTTGTATTAGTTTTTTCCTTTGAAGCTGCGTTGCATCCATGTCTGAAATGTGCTATATAAATAAAGCTTGATTTGATTTGAACATATTGCAAAACAAATTAACCCAATGACTGACCAATCAGACTTGCAAAACCAATGAACAAATAAGTGCAAAAGCAACACATATCTTGGTCCATCTTAGTATGAAAAAACAGCATCAATTCAGTATATCTTCCTCTGTGTCAAAATTGTGCATGGTATGTAAGTTTGGTATCTCTTTTCAACCAATCAAGTACATTTTTGTTGAAAATTAAAAAATTTCAAATCAACAATACGTCAAAGGATTCAACTACTGAAAACTGAAACAAACAAATGGATATAACAGATCAATCTTTTCAAGCCTGCTGGCGAGTGGCGCAGTGGTCTAAGGCAGCTGTAGCTGTGCCACTAGAGATCCTGGTTCGAATCCAGGCTCTGTCGTAGCCGGCCGCAACCGGGAGACCAATGGGGCGGCGCACAATTGGCCCAGCGTCGTCCAGGGTAGGTGAGGGAATGGCCGGCAGGGAGGTAGCTCAGTTGTTAGAGCATGGCGTTTGCAACGCCAGGGTTGTGGGTTCGATTCCCACGGGGGGCCAGTATAAAAAATAAATAAATGTATGCACTAACTGTACGTTGCTCTGGATAAGAGCGTCTGAATGACGTAAATGTAAACCCTCTACCAGGGGCATGCTTGAGGTGGTCTCCCACAGCTCTGCATATGTCATGTTCTGTGGCCTGGTAAACACCACCCCCGGCTCTACCAGGGGCATGCTTGAGGTGGTCTCCCACAGCTCTGCATATGTCATGTTCTGTGGCTTTGCCATTCCATTTCTTGACTGCCCCTGCAACACAGAAAGAAACACATTTAGTCATATTATACTGAACAAAAATATAAACGTTTCATGAGCTGAAATATAAGATCCCAGAAATTTTCCATATGCACAAAAAAGCTTATTTCTCTCAGATTTTGTGCGCAAATTTGTTTACATCCCTGTTAGTGAGCATTTCTCCTTTGCCAAGGTAATCCATCCACTTAACAGGTATGGCATACCAAGAAGCTGATTAAACAGCATGATCATTACACAGGTGTACCTTGTGCTGGGGACAATAAAAGGCCACTATAAAATGTGCTGTTTTGTCACACAACACAATGCCACAGATGACTTAAGTTTTGAGGGAGCGTGCAATTGGCATGCTGACTGCAGGAATACCCACCAGAGCTGTTGTCAGAAAATGTAATGTTAATTTCTCTACCATAAGCCACCTCCAACGTCATTTTAGATAATTTTTATAGTACGTCTAACTGGCCTCACACCGCAGACCACGTGTATGGCGTTGTGTGGGCGAGCAGTCTGTTGATGTCAACGTTGTCAACAGAGTTCCCCATGGTGTCGGTGGGGTTATGTTATGGGCAGGCATAAGCTACGAAGACAATTGCATTTTATCGATAGCAATTTGAACAACGTGACGAGATCCTGAGGCCCATTGTCGTGCCATTCATCCGCCGCCATCACCTCATGTTTCAGCATGATAATGGCACGGCCCCCATGTCGCAAGGATCTGTACACAATTCCTGGAAGCTGAAAATGTCCCAGTTCTTCCACGGCCTGCATACTCACCAGACAAGTTACTCGTTGAGCATGTTTGGGATGCTCTGGATAGATGTGTATGACAGCGTATTCCAGTTCCCGCCAATATCCAGAAACTTCGCACGGCCATTGAAGAGCAGTGGGACAACATTCCACAGGCCACAATCAACAGCCTGATCCTTTCACAGCATTATAAGGCTGCGTTGAGACAATTACTTATCAATGACCCCAGTTCAGTTAATCCCTACCCTTGTGTCGCTAAGTCATCATAATGCTTCAGCAAATGTACATTATCCCACAGGCTTTAGAAGACACAATGTAAATAACCTAATATATGTCCCTCTAACTGCCCTGAACGCCTCAGCTGAGCCTACAGCTATATATATATGCAGTAATCATGTGCCTATGAACCAGAGTAATACTGTTAGCACAGAGGTGGTGTGCCCTAGTAGGAAGTCCACTGTGTGCAGCTCACTAACATAAATAACACGGGCATGTCTACTTCTGCTAAGCTTCCCAGTAAAGCAATGAAAACAATCAAGCATCCCAGAAAAGTGTTAAAAAATAGCCCACGTTAACATTTGTAGCTTAAGAAACAAGGTCCACGAAGTCAATAATTTGCTCGAAACAGATGGCATTCATATTCTGACAATCTCTGAAACTCACTTAGATAATACTTTTGATGATACAGTGGTAGCAATACAAGGTTATAACATCTACAGAAAATACAGAAATGCCAAAGGTGGAGGTGTTGCCGTTTATATTCAGAACCACACACCAGGATCTCATGTTAAATACTGTTGAAGTAATGTGGCTACAGGTTCATCTGCCTCACTTAAAGCCCATTATGGTGGGAAGCTGCTATAGACCACCAAGTGCTAACAGTCAGTATCTGGATAACATGTGTGAAATGATTGATAATGTACAGTTGAAGTCGGAAGTTTACATACACTTAGGTTGGAGTCATTAAAACTTGTTTTTCAACCACTCCACAAATTTCTTGTGAACAAACTATAGTTTGGCAAGTCGGTTAGGACATCTACTTTGTGCATGACACAAGTAATTTGTCCAACAATTGTTTACAGACAGATTATTTCATTTATAATTCACTGTATCACAATTCCAGTGGGTCAGAAGTTGACATACACTAAGTTGACTGTGCCTTTAAACAGCTTGGAAAATTCCAGAAAATGATGTCATTGCTTTAGAAGCTTCTGATAGACTAATTGACATCATTTGAGTCAATTGGAGGTGTACCTGTGGATGTATTTCAAGGCCTACCTTCAAACTCAGTGCGTCTTTGCTTGACATCATAGGAAAATCAAAAGAAATCAGCCAAGACCTCAGAAAAAAAATTGTAGACCTCCACAAGTCTGGTTCATCCTTGGGAGCAATTTCCAAATGCCTGAAGGTACCACGTTCATCTGTACAAACAATAGTACGCAAGTATAAACACCATGGGACCACACAGCCGTCATACCGCTCAGAAAGGAGACGAGTTCTGTCTCCTAGAGATGAACGTACTTTGTTACACCTTGTAGGAGCAGTATAGAGCTAGTCTGTTCATTATATACAGTGAGGGAAAAAAGTATTTGATCCCCTGCTGATTTTGTACGTTTGCCCACTGACAAAGAAATGATCAATCTATAATTTTAATGGTAGGTTTATTTGAACAGTGAGAGACAGAATAACAACAACAACATCCAGAGCAGTATAGAGCTGTAGTGGGCTCTGAAATGATTGACACCCTTGATAAAGATTAGCAAAAATTACTGTATAAAATAAATAATTCAAATAATGAGCTATATTCTCTGCAACAACAACAAAAAAAGTGAAATTATATGATTTTATACTAACACAATTGTTCAGAGAAAGAAATGTTGTTCCACAAGTAATTCTCAAAAAGGTCAAAATGTTTTATGAGATTGGAGAACACATTGAGAGGGATTTTAAACCATTCCTCCGTATCAGAATCTTTCCAGATCCTTGATATCCTTTGTCTGCGCTGATGGACTGCCCTCTTCAATTCAAACCACATGTTTTCAATGGGGGTCCAAGTCCAGAGACTGAGATGGCCATTGCAAAAATGTTGATTTTGTGCACAATTAACAATTTCTTTGTGGATTTTTATTTGTATGTGTGCTTGGGGTTATTGTCTTGCTGGAAGATCCACTTGCAGAGGCAACCAGGTTTTGGCCAAAACAATATCCTGGTACTGGATAAAATGCCGTTGACCTTTACAAGGGCCCCAGGACCATTGGAATCAAAACAGCCCCATAACATCAAAGATCCAGCACCATATTGTACAGTAGGTATGGGGTTCTTTTCTGCTCATGCATTCTCATTCCGACTCTAAACCAGAAGCCAAAGAGCTCTATTTTATATCTTTCTCTTAATGTATAAAATATTCCCTTTTTTAAAAACATACAATAAAGTTCAGTATTTTAATGATTTATTTTATAGTCTTTTTTGCTCATCTTTATCAAGGGTGTCAATAACTGTCGGTGCTTGTTTTGAAAATAACTGTTTATTTGACTGAATTAATCAGAAATACAGATGTGTAATAGATTTTCTTTATGCTTTTCTCCAAACTTCGTTACCCACTCCAGTCAGCAGATGGCGATGTGCGTCTTTCAGGCGACGCTGCTAGTGTGACGTATAATCTAGTGGACGGAACGCTTCTTCAACAACTGCAGCCTGCTCGGTAGCTTGCTAGCCAACATAGTCGAAACGTTCAAGATCTTTAGACAATTTCGTTGTTTATTTGCGACTATGTTTTAAACACACTTCTGTGGAAACAACCAGTTACCCCATTTAATTTCATATTGACGTTAGTCAGTTAGCTGGCTGGTTATGTAGCTCAAGTCTAGTCGTTAATGCTAACATCCCCGACCATGAGGTCACTAAGCTACTCTCCTCCTGCTAAAGAAGAGGAGGTCTGCTGGACGGAGAAAGAAGCTCTAGTGAAAGAGGAGGAGGAAGAGGAGGTTGTTACAATACAAAAACAAGTAGAGGGTGAGGCTGTTACCGTGAAAGAAGAAGAGAAAGACGTTACAGTGAAAGAAGAGGAAGACGCGTTCAGAGTGAAAGAAGAGGAAGACGCGTTCAGAGTGAAAGAGGAAGAGGATGTTACAGTAAAAGAAGAGGAAGACGCGTTCAGAGTAAAAGAGGAGGAGGATGTTACAGTGAAAGAAGAGGAAGACGCGTTCAGAGTGAAAGAGGAGGATATAGTTTTTGGAGTGGAGGAGGGGAAGGTTACGGTCACATTGAAAGAAGGAGAAGAGAAGCCTGGGGATCTGATTAACAACAGTACATACAGTAAGCACTATCTTAAAAAACGGGCACAAACTCTGTTGTTGAACTATTGTGAATATTCTACACTTGAATATGTTTCTGACCTGCATGCAATTACTACATTTGCAGAGACCTGCATACAATTACTACACCTCATCTGCAGAGACCTGCATGCTCAAATCAAATAACATTTTATTGGTCGCATACATATGTTTAGCAGATGTTATTGCGGGTGTAGTGAAATGCATGTGTTCCTAGCTCCAACAGTGCAGTAGTATCTAACAATTCACAACAATACACATGCGTCTAAAAAGTAAAATAATGGAATTAAAAAATATATAAATATTAGGACGAGCAATGTCGGAGTGGCATTGACTAGAATACAGTAGAATACAGTATATACATATGAAATGAGTAAAACAGTATGTAAACATGACTAAAGTCAACAGTGTTCCATTATTAAAGTGACCAGTGCATTCGGAAAGTATTCAGACCCCTTCACTTGTTCCACATTTTGTTACGTTACAGCCTTATTCTAAAATGGAGTACCCCATAATTACAAAGCAAAAACAGGTTTTTATAAATTTTTGCAGTATAAGAAATGAGTACGGATAATAAATAATACACTGAACGAAAAGATAAATTCAACAATTTCAAAGATTTTACTGAGTTACAGTTAATATAAGGAAATCAATCAATTGAAATAAATAAACTAGACCAGCCCTTCGGGGCTTTTTAAATAAATAAACTAGACCAGCCCTTCTGGGCTTTTTTCCCCACTGTAAACTAGACCAGCCCTTCGGTGCTTTTTTTCCCCCTCCTGCACATACTGTTGTAGTTTTTTTTTTACTGTTACAAACTGTCTTTCTATTTCTGCTAATAAACTAAACTGCTTGTATATATTCATAAAGCTAAGAACATTAGCAACTTCATAGTTAAGAACACTATAACAATATGGAAGACAATGAAACGTATTCTACAAGAACCAATATGACTCTAAAGAAACACAACCTTATGGAACAATCCTTGGAGAGCTTTTCAGAATTCACTGATAAATTGGTCCACACATGGAAAACTAAAGGCATAGAAAACCGTAAATGACTTGGTAATAGGAAATGCATTTATTTCCATGACAGAATTAAAAAGCAACTTTGAACTGACCAATGTAGATATTTTTTTAATACATGCAACTTAAAGGTTTCATATCAGGAAAATGTCGATTTTAAATCTTTTGGACATCGGAAAAGTCTTGAGGGAATCCTATTTGAGTCAGACAAGGATATTCCTATAATAGGTCATATATACAAAACCTTGCAGGGATCCGACTGACAACCGCTGGAACCAAGACTTACAAAGAAGATGGAAGGAGTGTTGGGACGGTTAACATATGCATTACCCGTTGACTATTGTGAATAACTAACGGCTATCAACCAATCAGCATCCAGAATCCAAAGGAACAGTTTTCTAATGAGGGATCCTTATTGTTGTTGTACTTTTATTGAAACAGGAAGTCACCATTGAGACCAGGGTCTCTTTCACAAGGGTGCCCTGCACATAACATTGACGAGACCAAATCAATTCAAAAACAGACTACAATACCAGCACAATCTATCACCATCCAGAACAACAGCCACTTCCTCAGCAACTAGTTTCCCTATCAATATTTGAATTGCCCTGTGTATTTTGCAGTTGGTTCCAGCAAGTCTGGATTAAACCTCATAGGAAGACTGTTTTATCATATGGAGATTTCATTTAGGTCTCTCTGTTTAACCAAATACTCTGTTTGTCTTTGGCAGGAGAGAGACCAGACTCTCACTCTAACAGTGGAAAGGGTCCATCAGGGGAACAAGACCTAGAGACGCCCAAACCAGCGAGACCACACTCCTGCTCCCAGTGTAATAAGAGTTTCACCCTGTTATGGAACCTGAAAAGGCATGAGAGAACACACACAGGAGAGAAGCCTTTCCAATGCTCCCAGTGTGGAAATAGTTTTACACGGTTAGGGACCCTGAAAAAGCATGAGAGAACACACACAGGAGAGAAGCCTTTCCAATGCTCCCAGTGTGGAAATAGTTTTACCCAGTTAGGGACCCTGAAAAGGCATGAGAGAACACACACACTCTTTCCAGTGCGCCCAGTGTGGAACCGGACCTAAAACCGGAAAATAACAAAACATTTGAGGAACAGAAACAGAACCGGTAACGAAAGTGATCTCTACTGTTCTGGAACAGAACCTTTATTTTAAAAGCTTGGGAACTGTTTAATTATGTTATTTTAAAAGTAATTGCCTAGTGAAAATCTCATTTTAAAAAGTTAATATTCTGTTAACTCATACCCAAATAATGTTATTGACTCATCCTATACTCGTATGTGGCCAAAGCATCAATTGGAGAAAAAACACTTAATAAAACCCAATCTCAAACTTGTATCTAAAACAGACTGTTTCAAAAATGCTTCCTATTTCCTCATAGAGGAGGATGAGCTGGCCAATCAGCGGTCTAGAGGAGGATGAGCTGGCCAATCAGCGGTCTAGAGGAGGATGAGCTGGCCAATCAGCGGTCTAGAGGAGAATGAGCTGGCCATTCAGCGGTCTAGAGGAGGATGAGCTGGCCAATCAGCGGTCTAGAGGAGGATGAGCTGGCCAATCAGCGGTCTAGAGGAGGATGAGCTGGCCAATCAGCGGTCTAGAGGAGGATGAGCTGGCCAATCAGCGGTCTAGAGGAGGATGAGCTGGCCAATCAGCGGTCTAGAGGAGGATGAGCTGGCCAATCAGCGGTCTAGAGGAGGATGAGCTGGCCAATCAGCGGTCTAGAGGAGGATGAGCTGGCCAATCAGCGGTCTAGAGGAGGATGAGCTGGCCAATCAGCGGTCTACTCTCGTTAATATTTTTCATGACCTGTATACCCCCACACCATTCCAACGCAGAAAAGCTGCTTTTTAACATACATAAATGACAATTTTTTGGAAGGAAAACCAATTTCACTCATATTGTAAGTAATTATAGGTCATATTTAATAGAAATCTAGAAACACTGGGCAGTTACTTTTAAGTTCCAGGCATTTTCTTACAGTCTCACAGAAATGCCAACGAAGCGCCTATGCAAAGCTCTCACTCAGAAACATCTTCCAGTGTCCGCCTACGAGCTGAAAATCTTTGCCAGTGTGGCCGTTTGCGAACTGCCCCCTCCCCCCCATCGAAGCCAAGGCTACAGTACTGACTTACAAGCTTGATTTCAGAAGATGGGGAGAGAAATTTCAGTCGCGTCTCGCGCCCTTACACTTGTTGTCTGTCCATCGAGCATGTAAACAACTAGCTTGCCCGCTCCATAGCAAGCTGCTCTATCCGCACTGATTGGTGAAGTCATTTAATGAGCTAAATGTTTTTTTTAAAGAGTTGCTTTCACAGGTTAAGAAAGGAACGATATGTACCGGTACCTTATTTGGGTTTGAACCGGTTCAGAACTTTATTTTGCTGGTCTGAACCGATGACGTATATATAAACCCTGGATTGCTGATGCTATGTATTGTTATTTGGGGTTCGAACCGGTTCAGAACTTTATTTTGCTGGTCGGAACCAATGACTTATATAAACCCTGGATTGCTGATGCTATGTATTGTAATTTGGGGTTCGAACCGGTTCAGAACTTTATTTTGCTGGTCTGAACCAATGACGTATATAAACCCTGGATTGCTGATGCTATGTATTGTTATTTGGGGTTTGAACCGGTTCAGAACTTTATTTTGCTGGTCTGAACCAATGACGTATATAAACCCTGGATTGCTGATGCTATGTATTGTTATTTGGGGTTCGAACCGGTTCAGAACTTTATTTTGCTGGTCTGAACCAATGACGTATATAAACCCTGGATTGCTGATGCTATGTATTGTTATTTGGGGTTCGAACCGGTTCAGAACTTTATTTTGCTGGTCGGAACCAATGACTTATATAAACCCTGGATTGCTGATGCTATGTATTGTAATTTGGGGTTCGAACCGGTTCAGAACTTTATTTTGCTGGTCTGAACCAATGACGTATATAAACCCTGGATTGCTGATGCTATGTATTGTTATTTGGGGTTCGAACCGGTTCAGAACTTTATTTTGCTGGTCTGAACCAATGACGTATATAAACCCTGGATTGCTGATGCTATGTATTGTTATTTGGGGTTCGAACCGGTTCAGAACTTTATTTTGCTGGTCTGAACCAATGACGTATATAAACCCTGGATTGCTGATGCTATGTATTGTTATTTGGGGTTCGAACCGGTTCAGAACTTTATTTTGCTGGTCTGAACCAATGACGTATATAAACCCTGGATTGCTGATGCTATGTATTGTTATTTGGGGTTCGAACCGGTTCAGAACTTTATTTTGCTGGTCTGAACCAATGACGTATATAAACCCTGGATTGCTGATGCTATGTATTGTTATTTGGGGTTCGAACCGGTTCAGAACTTTATTTTGCTGGTCTGAACCAATGACGTATATAAACCCTGGATTGCTGACGCTATGTATTGTTATTTGGGGTTCGAACCGGTTCAGAACTTTATTTTGCTGGTCTGAACCAATGACGTATATAAACCCTGGATTGCTGACGCTATGTATTGTTATTTGGGGTTCGAACCGGTTCAGAACTTTATTTTGCTGGTCTGAACCAATGACGTATATAAACCCTGGATTGCTGATGCTATGAGAGGCTTTGAAGCCACCGGTCGGCCATATTGGCACTCCCCAGGAGGAGCAGTCCTCCATTGGAATTAATGGAATTCTACAGTATTTCAATTAAATGTATTTTAAGTATTTTTTGTAGTGGAGACAGTAATATTAGTACTAAAAAAAGATTATACTTTAAGGAAGATGTTATATATTTTTCATGTTTTATTTTTATGTTTACCTCACATAATAATAATAATAATAATAATATGCCATTTAGCAGACGCTTTTATCCAAAGCGACTTACAGTTGTGTGCATACATTTTTATGGATGGATGGTCCCGGGGATCGAACCCACTACCCTGGCGTTACAAGCGCAATGCTCTACCAGCTGAGCTACAGAGGACCACAGTAATGTATAAGTTTAAGCATTAAGGCGTCTGATAGAGGATAAAGGTGTAAAGACGTAATAAATACATTTCTATAGCTTCCAATGATGGAGGAGTTCCAAGATGGCTGCCGGGTGGCTTCAATACAGCGCCCCCTGTCAGTCATCCAGGGAACACATCATTGGTCGGAACAGTGGAACGGAACCAACTTCTTGGGGGTTCTTTTTTTAAAATGGAATTTCGATTCCAACCCCCTGGGGTGTATTCATTACAGTAATTCTGCTGCAAAACGTATCTTAAAACGGAAGCAAACGGAACAAAACGGGGATGGGGATTTGTCCGATAGAAACTCCAAACAGCTGCAGAGATTCCGTTGTGCAACTGAATCGGCGGAATGAATACACCCGGTTAGGGAGCCTGAAAACGCATGAGAGAATACACAGAGGAGAGGATAAGGCCTACCACTGCTCCCAGTGTGGAAAGTGTTTCAGTCAGTTAGGGAACCTAATTTTGGAAATACATTTTCCCGGACAGAGGATCTGAAATCACATGAGAGAATAGAGAGGCTGTGTTCTGACTTATGTTTTTGACTGAGAATTTGTGTTTGTGTTTATGCCACATTAAATCATATTGTTTATATGAAATCATTAAAATAGGCCCACTTTTGTTTTAGTTTTTTCCTCTTCAGACATGATCAAATAAGATTAACATTTTTAAATGTGTATTTTGCTTTGATTATTGATTTGGATTGATTGAATACAAGTATGAACCCTTATATGTTCGTTATATGATTTGGATATTTTAAAATATAAATGATTAAGTGGATGAATAGAATGTGTATTTTTTTTATTATAACCTTAACCTCATGAATTTAGTTGTGTTTCATTGAGTTAATTTGTGTTCTAGTCTTCAAGCTAAAGGTGTTTAAAAATGTGATGACGTCGGTAAGTTGTTGAGATGCAGAACATTCACTAGCTACCTCATCAATGTTCCCAAAAGTACAGATGCTGATTGTAAAATGTGGAACGCCACTAGTGGGCGTTCATTATATACATCTATGTATTGTAACGTCATAGAGCTAAATGCTTATTTAGATATGATCTGTTTGTTTGACTGAATGAATGCAGATGTGTAGTAGGCTATGTTTATTTTATTTTACTCTCATACAAAAATCTGAACTAATCAAACAACTCTTGCTTCTCTTAGTATGTCTCAATACAATAAGGTTAGCTGTTTAGTTAAATAAATTAAAAAATAAACTTTTGGTCTGGGAAAAAATAACTTTTCCATCAACTTCCGGGTCAGTAGCTTCAGCCCAACATCACACACACACACACACACACACACCAACTGACACTCACACACACACACACACACACACACACACACACATCACACACACACACACACACACACACACACACACACACCAACTGACACTCACACACACACACACACACACATCACACACACACACACACACACACACACACCAACTGACACTCACAAGGGCCTCATTGACTATTCTCCGGCAAGCTACCCGGGACAGGGCTAATAACAGCCCATATTTAATATATGTAGCCTTAGAAAGGTTCATGAAATCAATAACTTACTAACATCGGATAGCATTCATATACTGGCCATCTCTGAAACTCACTTAGATAATTCATTTGATGATACAGTGGTAGCAATACAAGGATATAACATCTACAGAAAAGACAGGAATGCCTGTAGGGGAGGTGTTGCTGTATACGTTCAGAGCCATATTCCTGTAAAGCTTAGAGAGGATCTCATGTCAAATGTTGTTAGTGTTGTGGTTGCAAGGTCACCTGCCTCATCTAAAGCCTCTTCTTTTGGGGTGTTGCTATAGGGCCACCAAGAGCTAACAGTCAGTATTTGGATCATGTGTGTGCAATGCTTGGATAGTGCGTGTGATGTTAACAGAGAGGTCTATTTTTTCTGGGTGACCCTGAACATTGACTGGTTCGCCATTAGCTGTCCTCTTGAGGAAGTATTGCTCCTTATCTTATCTAATGCTGCTGACGCACACCATATATGACTACACCAGGGTCACTGGTAACTTCCGGCTTTTAAAAGGTTGAGGTTAGCTCAAATTCTTAGCGACCCTGAGCGATGACGACTTTTTTTTGGATTGGTTCTCATATGCGCGCTATTTGCATGCGCAACGCCCCACACTGTCCTCGTCAATTTTGGCTAGAGAGGTTAGCAAGCCAAGCTAAAGTTAGGCTAGCCTGCTAATACTGTGGCGAGGAAAGACTCGGGTGATGGAGCTTTTCCGAAAAGGAGATAGAGAGACGACCCTGCCACATAGTAACGAACCATTTAGAGATTAAAATAGGAGCAGCTAGAAGCATTTAGAGATTAAAATAGGAGCAGCTAGAAGCATTTAGAGATTAAAATAGGAGCAGCTAGAAGCATTTAGAGATTAAAATAGGAGCAGCTAGAAGCATTTAGAGATTAAAATAGAAGGAGCTAGAAGCATTTAGAGATTAAAATAGGAGCAGCTAGAAGCATTTAGAGATTAAAATAGGAGCAGCTAGAAGCATTTAGAGATTAAAATAGGAGCAGCTAGAAGCATTTAGAGATTAAAATAGGAGCAGCTAGAAGCATTTAGAGATTAAAATAGGAGCAGCTAGAAGCATTTAGAGATTAAAATAGGAGCAGCTAGAAGCATTTAGAGATTAAAATAGGAGCAGCTAGAAGCATTTTGAGTGTTTGTGTGAGAGGAGGCTGTATTAGCAGTCTTGCCAGTGGGCTTTGGGGAAAATACTCATTTACCAGCTAGCTAGCTACTTTTAGCTTTAGCTCCAAAGCAATATCAGTTCCCATTGGCTGGTAGTGACCATAACAATATCAGTTCCCATTGGCTGGTAGTGACCATAACAATACCAGTTCCCATTGGCTGTAGTGACCATAACACTGTGGCAATAAAGTAATTTATAAGAGATCTTACAAAATGTTTTCTCAGGACTCTTTTGTTGAAGCTGTAAAACATTTATGTTGGTCTGATGTGTATGAGGAAGTGAATCCAGATGCAGCACTGGAAGTATTTGTAAAACTATTCTTGCCAATTGTTGCCAAGCAGCTGTTAAGACGTTAACTGAAAACTGTTAGAGCTCCCTAGATTGATGATGAACTGAACAAATGTATGGTTCAATGGAGGCCGTCATTGTAAATAGGAATCTGTCTTTAATTGACTTGCCTAGTTACATTAAGGTTAAATAAATAAAATACAAATAAATTATGCAAAAGAGGGGGTAAACAAGTCGGGCTGCTTCAGCTGATTGGTTGATTTATACATACTGTCAATTTAGACAAGTCGGGCTGCTCAGCTGATTGGTTGATTTATACATACTGTCAATTTAGACAAGTCGGGCTGCTCAGCTGATTGGTTGATTATACATTCTGTCAATTTAGACATTTTGTGACTGAACTTTACAAAAGTAAGAATAAATTATACAGTGGCTTGTGAAAGTATTCACCCCCCTTGGCATTTTTCCTATTTTGTTGCCTTACAACCTGGAATTAAAATTGATTTGGGGGGGGGGGGGGGGGTTGTATCATTTGATTTACACAACATGCCTACCACTTTGAAGATGCAAAATATTTTTTTTTGTGAAACAAACAAGAAATAAGACCAAAAAACAGAAAACTTGAGCGTGCATAACTATTCACCCCCCCAAAGTCAATACTTTGCAGAGCCACCTTTTGCAGCAATTACAGCAGCAAGTCTCTTGGGGTATGTCTCTATAAGCTTGGCACATCCAGCCACTGGGATTTTTGCCCATTCTTCAAGGCAAAACTGCTCCTTCAAGTTGGATGTGTTCCGCTGGTGTACAGCAATCTTTAAGTCATACCACAGATTCTCAATTGGATTGAGGTCTGGGCTTTGACTAGGCCATTCCAAGACATTTAAATGTTTTCCCTTAAACCACTCAAGTGGTGCTTTAGCAGTATGCTTAGGGTCATTGTCCTGCTGGAAGGTGAACCTCCGTCCCAGTCTCAAATCTCTGGAAGACTGAAACAGGTTTCCCTCAAGAAATTCCCTGTATTTAGTGCAATCCATCATTCCTTCAATTCTGACCAGTTTCCCAGTCCCTGCCGATGAAAAACTTCCCCACAGCATGATGCTGCCACCACCATGCTTCACTGTGGGGATTTTGTTCTCGGGGTGATGAGAGGTGTTGGGTTTGCGCCAGACATAGCGTTTTCCTTGATGGCCTAAAAGCGTTTTGGTGGGCGGCCCTCTCTTGGCAGGTTTGTTGTGGTAAACAAGTCGGGCTGCTCATCTGATTGGTTGATTTATACATACTGTCAATTTAGACAAGTCAGGCCGCTCAGCTGATTGGTTGATTTATACATACTGTCAATTTAGACAAGTCGGGCTGCTCAGCTGATTGGTTGACATACTGTCAATTTAGACATTTAGTGACTGAACTTTACAAAAATAACAATAAATTATATTACCAAACCAAGATAAATTAAATAAAACACATATATTATTTTGGAGTACCTTAAATGATATCAGGGGCAGAAAACCCAGTTAATCTCCATCGTTCATTGAAGTTGATGAGTCATTTAAAACAAACCCTTTTGATATGGCCATTCATTTCCATGACTATTTCACTAGTAAAGTGGAAACACTCAGAAGGGAAATGACAACATTGAACAGTGAACCATCATATCTTTTTTTGTATAAAAGATCAAATAATGAAAGAGAAGGATTGCTGTTTTGAATTTGGTCGAGTTAGCGTGGGAGAGGTGGAAAACGTGTTATCTATCAATAATGATAAACCACCAGGTATAGACAAGCTAGATGGAAAACTATTGAGAACGGTAGCAGACTGTACTGCCACCCCTATTTGCTAGACTGTATACTTTTTCATATTTACCTTAACCCTCCCGTTGTGTTGCTCTGACCAAGGTCCCCACTGAGCAGTAACTGGTTACATTAAGCTAGATGGAAGCTAGATGGGAAACCATTGAGGACGGTAGCAGACTGTATTGCCACCCCTATTTGCTATACTGAATACTTTTTCATATTTACCTTAACCCTCCCGTTGTGTTGCTCTGACCAAGGTCCCCACTGAGCAGTAACTGGTTACATTAAGCTAGATGGAAGCTAGATGGGAAACCATTGAGGACGGTAGCAGACTGTATTGCCACCCCTATTTGCTATACTGTATACTTTTTCATATTTACCTTAAAACCAGGAAAGCAGATAACGTGGGCGATGTCTTATTATAGCCTTGCAGTCAACCTTTTTTGTATTTTGTACCAGTTTCCTTCTCTGTACTAAAGCATGGTCTTCAAGCTATGGAAGAGGTCAAAACATTTAATAATAATTGATTGGAACTTCTAGAAAAGTGCCAGGTAATTCCAATCAATTATTATTATTATTATTATTATTATTATTATTATTAAATGTTTTGACCTCTTGCAACTGCAAGGCTATAAAAAAATATCTGATTTCCACTTTACATTTAGAACGGTTGGTTGTATTATTTAGTTATTAAATAACCACATCATTGATGGATCAATAGATAAAAGAAAATGCATGTCTCTTGTCTGCCCTGCAAGCCGGTCGGCATACGCGTCATCACACTCCCTCATCTGATTGGTCATTTTCCGAGAACAGTTACATTGGTTTAAGTGTCATCACACGAGTAGGCGGGCCTTCTGACTTTGTGACTTTTAGCGTGTAATATTTATGGCCAATATTAATATATATATATATATATATATACATATATATATATATATATATATATATATATATATATATATATATATATATATATATATATTGGATTTAAGTTGATTGGCCACTCTTTAATGAGCAGCGACGCCCTCTGTGTGTAAACTCTGTGGATTTGGAAGCCATACATGCTGCCGAGCAGAATGGTACCACCTTTTACTGACACAACGTCCAGGTGATTATGTACGGTGCAAAAAATAAACATTTACATTTTTGTCGACGCTCTTATCCAGAGCGACTTACAGTTAGTGAATACATTATTTTTTTTTCTTCCTTTTTTTTATACTGGGCCCCCATGGGAATCGAACCCACAACCCTGGCGTTGCAAACGCTCTACCAACTGAGCTACATCCCTGCCGGCCATTCCCTCCCCTACCCTGGACGACGCTGGGCCAATTGTGCGCCACCCATGAGTCTCCTGGTCGCGGCCGGCTGCGACAGAGCCTGGATTCGAACCAGGATCTCTAGTGGCACAGTTAGCACTGCGATGCAGTGCCTTAGACCACTGCGCCACTCAGTGGATAGGAGTACACACACAAAATAAACAAATATTGACCATTTAGATTAAAAAATATAACAATAAACAAATAAATCACATATAATTTCCCATCATTTTCTCCCTAATTATTCATTTAGAAAGTATACAGGACAGGACTCTTATGCTGAAGGATTAAAAAAATCCGTGACCCGGAAGTACTTAGTTAAACTTTATCGTTTCACAGTGGTCTAGTCAGTCACCTCGGTGGCTTGCTAGCCAACATAGCCGAAACATTGGAGCTCTGTAGACGCTTTCGGTCTATATTTGCCTTCTGTGTTTTAAACTTCTTTCGTGTAGCTAGTTGCCCCATTTAAGTTAACATTTACGTTGTTAGTCAGGTAGCTAGCTGGCTTGCTATGTTAGCTTAGCACCAGGCTACTCGTTAATCGTAACTAGCAATCTAGCTAACATCCCCGACCATGAGCTCACCAAGCTACTCTCCTCCTGCTAAAGAAGAGGAGGTCTGCTGGACGGAGAAAGAAGCTCTGGGGCTGAACATTGTCGTAAAAGAAGAACAAGAGGATGCTTTCGGAATGAAAAATGAGAAAGATGCAGAGGATGTTCCAGTGACAGAAGAGAAAGAACACTTTAGAGTGAAAGAGGAAGAGGGGATAGAGGCTGTCACAGTGGAAGAGGAGGAGGTAGAAGCTTTCAGAATGAAAAAGGAGGAAGAGGAGGCTGTTACATTGAAAGAAGAAGAGGAGGATGTTATAGTGAAAGAAGAGATACCCCCCTCTTCCTCTCCAGAAGATTATATCTTAAGAAAAGAGGTGGAAGACGTTTTGGGAGATGAAGAGGAGGAGGAGGAGGAGGAGGAGGAGGAGGAGGAGGAGGAGGACGAGGAGGAAGGAGAAGAAGAGGAGACTGAAGATCTGATTAACATCAGTGAGTACTGTCTTAAAAGCAGGGTCACAAACTGCACTTGTTGAAATAATGTATCGTTTTAATATATGGCTCTGGGCCTAGCCATTGATTCTCGGAGAATATAACTTATAAATATCCTCAGAACATGGAGGTACTTCCATTAGGCTGAACCTGAGACATGAGACTGTTATGAAAAGCGCTATAGAAATGTAATACATTATTATTATGCAGAGTTGGGCCAACTTTCAGAACGTTCCATATTATTCCGATTCTAGACGTTCAGTTTAAATATTCCCCATGTATTGTTAATGGGGCGCAAACATGGCTGCCATAATGTCATGTAAGTGCACAAGGGATGTGGTCCTCTGTAGCTCAGCTGGTAGAGCACGGCGCTTGTAACGCCGCCAGGGTAGTGGGTTCGATCCCCGGGACCACCCATACGTAAAAATGTATGCGCACATGACTGTAAGTCGCGTTGGATAAAAGTGTCTGCTAAATGGCATATTATTATTATGTGACAAATGTACAATTTCTCTTCATGTTTAAAGTGCAATTTATTGATCTGAATTCCCAATTCAGATGTGGTTCTGTGTATGACCTCTAGTTCAATCTACCACTGTCCTGGCTAACTACCGGTCGTCACTAGTTACCACAGCCACAAAGTCTAAGCGTTTCTCAAATGTATCTTCTTGAAATGTGATTTTAAACCTAACCTTAACCACACAGCTAACCTTATGCCTAACCTTAAATTAACCTTAAAATATATATTTTTGTTGTTGTTTTCGTTAATTTGACTTTGTGGCTGTGGTAACTAGTGGAACCCCCTACCAGACAGTGCTCACCTTAATGCTGTACCCCACTCAGCAACGATGGTATTAATGCATCCATGTTCTCTGTTGTCAATACATACTAAATGTTCTCTGTTGTCAGTACATACTAAATGTTCTCTGTTGTCAATACATACTAAATGTTCTCTGTTGTCAGTACATACTAAATGTTCTCTGTTGTCAGTACATACTAAATGTTCTCTGTTGTCAGTACATACTAAATGTTCTCTGTTGTCAATACATACTAAATGTTCTCTGTTGTCAGTACATACTAAATGTTCTCTGTTGTCAGTACATACTAAATGTTCTCTGTTGTCAGTACATACTAAATGTTCTCTGTTGTCAGTACATACTAAATGTTCTCTGTTGTCAATACATACTAAATGTTCTCTGTTGTCAGTACATACTAAATGTTCTCTGTTGTCAGTACATACTAAATGTTATCTGTTGTCAGTACATACTAAATGTTCTCTGTTGTCAGTACATACTAAATGTTATCTGTTGTCAGTACATACTAAATGTTCTCTGTTGTCAGTACATACTAAATGTTCTCTGTTGTCAGTACATACTAAATGTTCTCTGTTGTCAGTACATACTAAATGTTCTCTGTTGTCAGTACATACTAAATGTTCTCTGTTGTCAGTACATACTAAATGTTCTCTGTTGTGTCTCTCCTCCATGTTCTTTGTTGTCAGTACATACTAAATGTTCTCTGTTGCGTGTCTCCCCTCCATGTTCTCTGTTGTCAGTACATACTAAATGTTCTCTGTTGTCAGTACATACTAAATGTTCTCTGTTGTCAGTACATACTAAATGTTCTCTGTTGTCAGTACATACTAAATGTTCTCTGTTGTCAGTACATACTAAATGTTCTCTGTTGTCAGTACATACTAAATGTTCTCTGTTGTCAGTACATACTAAATGTTCTCTGTTGTCAGTACATACTAAATGTTCTCTGTTGTCAGTACATACTAAATGTTCTCTGTTGTCAGTACATACTAAATGTTCTCTGTTGTCAGTACATACTAAATGTTCTCTGTTGTCAGTACATACTAAATGTTCTCTGTTGTCAGTACATACTAAATGTTCTCTGTTGTCAGTACATACTAAATGTTCTCTGTTGTCAGTACATACTAAATGTTCTCTGTTGTCAGTACATACTAAATGTTCTCTGTTGTCAATACATACTAAATGTTCTCTGTTGTCAGTACATACTAAATGTTCTCTGTTGTGTCTCTCCTCCATGTTCTCTGTTGTCAGTACATACTAAATGTTCTCTGTTGTCAGTACATACTAAATGTTCTCTGTTGTCAGTACATACTAAATGTTCTCTGTTGTCAGTACATACTAAATGTTCTCTGTTGTGTCTCTCCTCCATGTTCTCTGTTGTCAGTACATACTAAATGTTTTCTGTTGCGTCTCTCCTCCATGTTCTCTGTTGCGTGTCTCTCCTCCATGTTCTCTGTTGTCAGTACATACTAAATGTTCTCTGTTGCGTGTCTCTCCTCCATGTTCTCTGTTGTCAGTACATACTAAATGTTCTCTGTTGCGCGTCTCTCCTCCATGTTCTCTGTTGTCAGTACATACTAAATGTTCTCTGTTGTCAGTACATACTAAATGTTCTCTGTTGTCAGTACATACTAAATGTTCTCTGTTGCGTGTCTCTCCTCCATGTTCTCTGTTGCGTGTCTCTCCTCCATGTTCTCTGTTGTCAGTACATACTAAATGTTCTCTGTTGCGCGTCTCTCCTCCATGTTCTCTGTTGTCAGTACATACTAAATGTTCTCTGTTGCGTGTCTCTCCTCCATGTTCTCTGTTGTCAGTACATACTAAATGTTCTCTGTTGCGTGTCTCTCTTCCATGTTCTCTGTTGCGTGTCTCTCCTCCATGTTCTCTGTTGCGTGTCTCTCCTCCATGTTCTCTGTTGCGTGTCTCTCCTCCATGTTCTCTGTTGTCAGTACATACTAAATGTTCTCTGTTGCGTGTCTCTCCTCCATGTTCTCTGTTGCGTGTCTCTCCTCCATGTTCTCTGTTGCGTGTCTCTCCTCCATGTTCTCTGTTGCGTGTCTCTCCTCCATGTTCTGTTGCGTGTCTCTCCTCCATGTTCTCTGTTGTGTTCTCTGTTGCGTGTACAAGTACATACTTCATGTCCCATTTCTCATTGCAGTGATGGCTCATTGTGATGGCTCATTGTGATGGCTCTTTGCAGTGATGGCTCATTGTGATGGCTCAGTGATGTACAGTGCATTCGGTTTTTAGACATTTTTGCTAATTTATAAAAAACTGAAATATGACATTTACATAAGTATTACTTTGAGTCTTCTTGGGTATGACGCTACATGCTTGGCACACCTGTATTTGTGGAGTTTCTCCCATTCTTCTTTGCAGATCCTCTCAAGCTCTGTCAGCTTGGATGGGGAGCATAGATGCACAGCTTTTTTCAGGTCTCTCCAGAAACGTTCAATCAGGTTCAATTCCGTGCTCAAGGACATTGAGACTTGTCCCGAAGCCACTCCTGCGTTGTCTTTGCTGTGTGCTTAGGGTCATTGTCCTGTTGGAAGGTGAACCTTCACCCCAGTCTGAGGTCTTGAGCACTCTGGAGCAGGTTTTCATCAAGGATCTCTCTGTACTTGCCCCATTCATCTTTCCCTCGATCCTGAGTAGTCTCCCAGTCCCTGCCGCTGAAAAACATTCCCACAGCATGATTTTGCCACCACCATGCTTCACCGTAGGGATGTTATCAATTTTCCTGCAGACGTGACGCTTGGCATTGAGGCCAAAGAGTTCAATCTTGGTTTCATCAGACCAGAGAATCTTGTTTCTCATGGTCTGAGAGTCCTTTAGGTGCCTTTTGGCAAACTCCAAGTGGGCTGTCATGTGCCTTTTACTGAGGAGTGGCTTCCGTCTGGCCACTCTACCATAAAGGCCTCATTGGTGGAGTGCTGCAGAAATGGTTGGCCTTCTGGAAGGTTCTCCCAGGATGATCAATGGAAACAGGATGCAACTGAGCACAATTTCGAGTCTCATAGCAAAGGGTCTGAATACTTATGTAAATAAGGTATTTCTGTTTTTGAAACCTGTTTTCGCTTTGTCATTATGGGGTATTGTGTGTAGATTGCTGAGTATTTTTTTTATTTATTTAATCCATTTTAGAATAAGGCTGTAGTGGAAAAAGTCAAGGGGTCTGAATACTTTCCGAAGGCCAATGCCCCAACTGTTGACCAGACTGATAGAGCTGCAGTCTGACCTCGTTACCTTACAGAAAGGTTGGTTTAAAATGTGTACTTAATACGGACAAGACTAAATACATGTTGTTCTCTCAAGAATGTTTCAGATGGACTATATACACTGCTCAAAGAAATAAAGGGAACACTTCAATAACACATCCTAGATCTGAATGAATGAAATAATCTGATTAAATACTTTTTTCTTTACATAGTTGAATGTGCTGACAAAAAAATCACACACAGATTATCAATGGAAATCAAATGTATCAACCCATGGAGGTCTGGATTTGGAGTCACCCTCAAAATTAAAGTGGAAAACCACACTACAGGCTGATCCAACTTTGATGTAATGTCCTTAAAACAAGTCAAAATGAGGCTCAGTAGTGTGTGTGGCCTCCACGTGCCTGTATGAACTCCCTACAACGCCTGGGCATGCTCCTGATGAGGTGGCGGATGGTCTCCTGAGGGATCTCCTCCCAGACCTGGACTAAAGCATCCGCCAACTCCTGGACAGTCTGTGGTGCAACGTGGCATTGGTGGATGGAGCGAGACATGATGTCCCAGATGTACTCAATTGGATTCAGGTCTGGGGAACGGGCGGGCCAGTACATAGCATCAATGCCTTCCGCTTGCAGGAACTGCTGACACACCCCAGCCACATGAGGTCTAGCATTGTCTTGCATTAGGAGGAACCCAGGGCCAACCGCACCAGCATATGGTCTCACAAGGGGTCTGAGGATCTCATCACGGTACCTAATGGCAGTCAGGCTACCTCTGGCGAGCACATGGAGGGCTGTGCGGCCCCCCAAAGAAATGCCACCCCACACCATGACTGACCCACCGCCAAACCGGTCATGCTGGAGGATGTTGCAGGCAGCAGAACGTTCTCCACGGCGTCTCCAGACTCTGTCACGTCTGTCACATGTGCTCAGTGTGAACCTGCTTTAGGTATTCCCATCCACACCACTCCATGTGCCATCCTATATGTATCTTAGGTATTCCCATCCACACCACTCCATGTGCCATCCTATATGTATCTTAGGTATTCCCATCCACACCACTCCATGTGCCATCCTATATGTATCTTAGGTATTCCCATCCACACCACTCCATGTGCCATCCTATATGTATCTTAGGTATTCCCATCCACACCACTCCATGTGCCATCCTATATGTATCTTAGGTATTCCCATCCACACCACTCCATGTGCCATCCTATATGTATCTTAGGTATTCCCATCCACACCACTCCATGTGCCATCCTATATGTATCTTAGGTATTCCCATCCACACCACTCCATGTGCCATCCTATATGTATCTTAGGTATTCCCATCCACACCACTCCATGTGCCATCCTATATGTATCTTAGGTATTCCCATCCACACCACTCCATGTGCCATCCTGTATGTATTTGAGGTATTCCCATCCACACCACTCCATGTGCCATCCTATATGCATCTTAGGTATTCCCATCCACACCACTCCATGTGCCATCCTATATGTATCTTAGGTATTCCCATCCACACCACTCCATGTGCCATCCTATATGTATCTTAGGTATTCCCATCCACACCACTCCATGTGCCATCCTATATGTATCTTCGGGTATTCCCATCCACACCACTCCATGTGCCATCCTATATGTATCTTAGGTATTCCCATCCACACCACTCCATGTGCCATCCTATATGTATCTTAGGTATTCCCATCCACACCACTCCATGTGCCATCCTATATGTATCTTAGGTATTCCCATCCACACCACTCCATGTGCCATCCTATATGTATCTTAGGTATTCCCATCCACACCACTCCATGTGCCATCCTGTATGTATTTTAGGTATTCCCATCCACACCACTCCATGTGCCATCCTATATGTATCTTAGGTATTCCCATCCACACCACTCCATGTGCCATCCTATATGTATCTTAGGTATTCCCATCCACACCACTCCATGTGCCATCCTATATGTATCTTAGGTATTCCCATCCACACCACTCCATGTGCCATCCTATATGTATCTTAGGTATTCCCATCCACACCACTCCATGTTCCATCCTATATGTATCTTAGGTATTCCCATCCACACCACTCCATGTGCCATCCTATATGTATCTTAGGTATTCCCATCCACACCACTCCATGTGCTATCCTATATGTATCTTAGGTATTCCCATCCACACCACTCCATGTGCATCCTGTATGTATCTTAGGTATTCCCATCCACACCACTCCATGTGCCATCCTATATGTATCTTAGGTATTCCCATTCACACCACTCCATGTGCCATCCTATATGTATCTTAGGTATTCCCATCCACACCACTCCATGTGCCATCCTATATGTATCTCAGGTATTCCCATCCACACCACTCCATGTGCCATCCTATATGTATCTTAGGTATTCCCATCCACACCACTCCATGTGCCATCCTATATGCATCTTAGGTATTCCCATCCACACCACTCCATGTGCCATCCTATATGTATCTTAGGTATTCCCATCCACACCACTCCATGTGCCATCCTATATGTATCTTAGGTATTCCCATCCACACCACTCCATGTGCCATCCTATATGTATCTTCGGGTATTCCCATCCACACCACTCCATGTGCCATCCTATATGTATCTTAGGTATTCCGATCCACACCACTCCATGTGCCATCCTATATGTATCTTAGGTATTCCCATCCACACCACTCCATGTGCCATCCTATATGTATCTTAGGTATTCCCATCCACACCACTCCATGTGCCATCCTATATGTATCTTAGGTATTCCCATCCACACCACTCCATGTGCCATCCTATATGTATCTTAGGTATTCCCATCCACACCACTCCATGTGCCATCCTATATGTATCTTAGGTATTCCCATCCACACCAATCCATGTGCCATCCTATATGTATCTTAGGTATTCCCATCCACACCACTCCATGTGCCATCCTGTATGTATTTTAGGTATTCCCATCCACACCACTCCATGTGCCATCCTATATGTATCTTAGGTATTCCCATCCACACCACTCCATGTGCCATCCTATATGTATCTTAGGTATTCCCATCCACACCACTCCATGTGCATCCTATATGTATCTTAGGTATTCCCATCCACACCACTCCATGTGCCATCCTATATGTATCTTAGGTATTCCCATCCACACCACTCCATGTGCCATCCTATATGTATCTTAGGTATTCCCATCCACACCACTCCATGTGCCATCCTATATGTATCTTAGGTATTCCCATCCACACCACTCCATGTGCCATCCTATATGTATCTTAGGTATTCCCATCCACACCACTCCATGTGCCATCCTATATGTATCTTCGGGTATTCCCATCCACACCACTCCATGTGCCATCCTATATGTATCTTAGGTATTCCCATCCACACCACTCCATGTGCCATCCTATATGTATCTTAGGTATTCCCATCCACACCACTCCATGTGCCATCCTATATGTATCTTAGGTATTCCCATCCACACCACTCCATGTGCCATCCTATATGCATCTTAGGTATTCCCATCCACACCACTCCATGTGCCATCCTATATGTATCTTAGGTATTCCCATCCACACCACTCCATGTGCCATCCTATATGTATCTTAGGTATTCCCATCCACACCACTCCATGTGCCATCCTATATGTATCTTCGGGTATTCCCATCCACACCACTCCATGTGCCATCCTATATGTATCTTAGGTATTCCGATCCACACCACTCCATGTGCCATCCTATATGTATCTTAGGTATTCCCATCCACACCACTCCATGTGCCATCCTATATGTATCTTAGGTATTCCCATCCACACCACTCCATGTGCCATCCTATATGTATCTTAGGTATTCCCATCCACACCACTCCATGTGCCATCCTATATGTATCTTAGGTATTCCCATCCACACCACTCCATGTGCCATCCTATATGTATCTTATGTATTCCCATCCACACCACTCCATGTGCCATCCTATATGTATCTTAGGTATTCCCATCCACACCACTCCATGTGCCATCCTGTATGTATTTTAGGTATTCCCATCCACACCACTCCATGTGCCATCCTATATGTATCTTAGGTATTCCCATCCACACCACTCCATGTGCCATCCTATATGTATCTTAGGTATTCCCATCCACACCACTCCATGTGCATCCTATATGTATATTAGGTATTCCCATCCACACCACTCCATGTGCCATCCTATATGTATCTTAGGTATTCCCATCCACACCACTCCATGTGCCATCCTATATGTATCTTAGGTATTCCCATCCACACCACTCCATGTGCCATCCTATATGTATCTTAGGTATTCCCATCCACACCACTCCATGTGCCATCCTATATACAGTGGGGAAAAAAAGTATTTAGTCAGCCACCAATTGTGCAAGTTCTCCCACTTAAAAAGATGAGAGAGGCCTGTAATTTACATCATAGGTACACGTCAACTATGACAGACAAAATGAGAAAAAAAAATCCAGAAAATCACATTCTAGGATTTTTAGTGAATTTATTTGCAAATTATGGTGGAAAATAAGTATTTGGTCACCTACAAACAAGCAAGATTTCTGGCTCTCACAGACCTGTACCTTCTTCTTTAAGAGGCTCCTCTGTCCTCCACTCGTTACCTGTATTAATGGCACCTGTTTAACTTGTTATCAGTATAAAATACACCTGTCCACAACCTCAAACAGTCACACTCCAAACTCCACTATGGCCAAGATCAAAGAGCTGTCAAAGGACACCAGAAACAGAATTGTAGACCTGCACCAGGCTGGGAAGACTGAATCAGCAATAGGTAAGCAGCTTGGTTTGAAGAAATCAACTGTGGGAGCAATTATTAGGAAATGGAAGACATACAAGACCACTGATAATCTCCCTCGATCTGGGGCTCCACGCAAGATCTCACCCCGTGGGGTCAAAATGATCACAAGAACGGTGAGCAAAAATCCCAGAACCACACGGGGGGACCTAGTGAATGACCGGCAGAGAGCTGGGACCAAAGTAACAAAGCCTACCATCAGTAACACACTACGCCGCCAGGGATTCAAATCCTGCAGTGGCAGACGTGTCCCCCTGCTTAAGCCAGTACATGTCCAGGCCCGTCTGAAGTTTGCTAGAGTGCATTTGGATGATCCAGAAGAGGATTGGGAGAATGTCATATGGTCAGATGAAACCAAAATATAACTTTTTGGTTAAAAAAAACTCAACTCGTCGTGTTTGGAGGACAAAGAATGCTGGGTTCCATCCAAAGAACACCATACCTACTGTGAAGCATGGGGGTGGAAACATCATGCTTTGGGGCTGTTTTTCTGCAAAGGGACCAGGACGACTGATCCGTGTAAAGGAAAGAATGAATGGGGCCATGTTTTGTGAGATTTTGAGTGAAAACCTCCTCAAGGGCATTGAAGATGAAACGTGGCTGGGTCTTTCAGCATGACAATGATCCCAAATACACCGCCTGGGCAACGGAGGAGTGGCTTCGTAAGAAGCATTTCAAGGTCCTGGAGTGGCCTAGCCAGTCTCCAGATCTCAACCCCATAGAAAATCTTTGGAGGGAGTTGAAAGTCCGTGTTGCCCAGCGACAGCCCCAAAACATCACTGCTCTAGAGGAGATCTGCATGAAAGAATGGGCCAAAATACCAGCAACAGTGTGTGAAAACCTTGTGAAGAGTTACAGAAAACGTTTGACCTGTGTCATTGCCAACAAAGGGTATATAACAAAGTATTGAGAAACTTTTGTTATTGACCAAATACTTATTTTCCACCATAATTTGCAAATAAATTCATTAAAAATCCTACAATGTGATTTTCTGGAAAAAAAATTCTCATTTTGTCTGTCATAGTTGACGTGTACCTATGATGAAAATTACAGGCCTCTCTCATCTTTTTAAGTGGGAGAACTTGCACAATTGGTGGCTGACTAAATTCTTTTTTTCCCCACTGTATATCTTAGGTATTCCCATCCACACCACTCCATGTGCCATCCTATATGTATCTTAGGTATTCCCATCCACACCACTCCATGTGCCATCCTATATGTATCTTAGGTATTCCCATCCACACCACTCCATGTGCCATCCTATATGTATCTTAGGTATTCCCATCCACACCACTCCATGTGCATCCTATATGTATCTTAGGTATTCCCATCCACACCACTCCATGTGCCATCCTATATGTATCTTAGGTATTCCCATCCACACCACTCCATGTGCCATGCTATATGTATCTTAGGTATTCCCATCCACACCACTCCATGTGCCATCCTATATGTATCTTAGGTATTCCCATCCACACCACTCCATGTGTCATCCTATATGTATCTTAGGTATTCCCATCCACACCACTCCATGTGCCATCCTATATGTATCTTAGGTATTCCCATCCACACCACTCCATGTGCATCCAATATGTATCTTAGGTATTCCCATCCACACCACTCCATGTGCATCCTATATGTATCTTAGGTATTCCCATCCACACCACTCCATGTGCCATCCTATATGTATCTTAGGTATTCCCATCCACACCACTCCATGTGCCATCCTATATGTATCTTAGGTATTCCCATCCACACCACTCCATGTGCATCCTATATGTATCTTAGGTATTCCCATCCACACCACTCCATGTGCCATCCTATATGTATCTTAGGTATTCCCATCCACACCACTCCATGTGCCATCCTATATGTATCTTCAACGGGTTCCTCTAGCTTCCCAGACACTATGGTACAGTGGTCCCGGACCACATTTAACAATTCCCAGAAATGCCTATAGACCGCTGCTTCCTATACATATAAAACAAACACCCCCCGTGTTCAATAACACCTCGTGCTGTTACTAGTAGTCCCAGACCACTGCTTCCTATACATATAAAACAAACACCCCCCGTGTTCAATAACACCTCGTGCTGTTACTAGTAGTCCCAGACTACGATGGGCGTTGGTGGACGGAAACCCCCCCCCCCCTAGACAACGTTATAGATGGGGGGGAAAAACTCATCTCACGCAGAACTGGAAAACTCAGTTTACATTCCCCCTGACAGCTCTCATTCACTCAGTACATTTTTAAAAGCTCAATTTCCATCTCTTATTGTCCACAGTTCAATCAGCTTAACATGGTGGTAGAAATATTTAACTCAAAAGTATCTAAAAAAAACAGAGCTTGTGAATTCAAGAATATACTTTATCTGGTTTGCTTTGACTACGAGCCGCTCCATGGAGCATATGGTTTGCTTTGACTATGAGCTGCTCCATGGAACATCTAGTTGCTTTGACTACGAGCTGCTCTATGGAACATCTGGTTGCTTTGACTACGAGCCGCTCCATGGAACATCTGGTTGCTTTGACTACGAGCTGGTCTATGGAACATCTGGTTGCTTTGACTACGAGCTGCTCTATGGAGCATCTGGTTGCTTTGACTACGAGCTGCTCTATGGAACATCTGGTTGCTTTGACTACGAGCTGCTCTATGGAGCATCTGGTTGCTTTGACTACGAGCTGCTCTATGGAACATCTGGTTGCTTTGACTACGAGCTGCTCTATGGAGCATCTGGTTGCTTTGACTACGAGCTGCTCTATGGAACATCTGGTTGCTTTGACTACGAGCCGCTCCATGGAACATCTGGTTGCTTTGACTACAAGCCGCTCCATGGAACATTTGGTTGCTTTGACTACGAGCCGCTCTATGGAACATCTGGTTGCTTTGACTACGAGCCGCTCTATGGAACATCTGGTTGCTTTGACTACGAGCTGCTCTATGGAACATCTGGTTGCTTTGACTACGAGCTGCTCTTTGGAACATCTGGTTGCTTTGACTACGAGCTGCTCCATGGAACATCTGGTTGCTTTGACTACGAGCCGCTCCATGGAGCATCTGGTTGCTTTGACTACGAGCCGCTCCATGGAACATCTGGTTGCTTTGACTACGAGCTGCTCCATGGAGCATCTGGTTGCTTTGACTACGAGCTGCTCTATGGAACATCTGGTTTGCTTTGACTACGAGCCGCTCCATGGAGCATCTGGTTGCTTTGACTACGAGCCGCTCCATGGAGCATCTGGTTGCTTTGACTACGAGCCGCTCCATGGAGCATCTGGTTGCTTTGACTACGAGCTGCTCCATGGAACATCTGGTTTACTTTGACTACGAGCCGCTCCATGGAACATCTGGTTGCTTTGACTACGAGCTGCTCTATGGAACATCTGGTTGCTTTGACTACGAGCTCTCCTTTCATACAGACACATAGTAATGTTTATACATGCTGCACAGTTACTCCCTTATATGAGGAAAGGGGAGGGTTTGGCCTTATATGAGGAAAGGGGAGGGTTTGGCCTTATATGAGGAAAGGGGAGGGTTTGGCCTTATATGAGGAAAGGGGAGGGTTTGGCCTTATATGAGGATAGGGGAGGGTTTGGTCTTATATGAGGAAAGGGGAGGGTTTGGTCTTATATGGGGAAAGGGGAGGGTTTGGCCTTATATGGGGAAAGGGGAGGGTATGGCCTTATATGGGGAAAGGGGAGGGTTTGGCCTTATATGAGGAAAGGGGAGGGTTTGGCCTTATATGAGGAAAGGGGAGGGTTTGGCCTTATATGAGGAAAGGGGAGGGTTTGGCCTTATATGAGGAAAGGGGAGGGTTTGGCCTTATATGAGGAAAGGGGAGGGTTTGGCCTTATATGAGGAAAGGGGAGGGTTTGGCCTTATATGAGGAAAGGGGAGGGTTTGGCCGGCAGGGATGTGGGTTTGTTTCCCAAAGGGGCCAGTATGAAAAAAAAAAGGAAAAAAAAAACATGTATGCATTCACTAACTGTAAGTCGCTCTGGATAAGAGCGTCTGCTAAATGACTAAAATGTAAATATGTACATCACGCCACCACCATCTTCCAAAGTCCAAGTATCATGCATAGTTTCCTTACAAGGGCCAAGTACCACACATATTGTCCTTACAAGGGCTACGTGCGCTTCTCTAGATGAGTCTTATTTAATTTTACATTTTTGTCATTTAGCAGACGCTCTTATCCAGAGGTTATCCAAGGGTTAAGTGCCTTGCTTAAGGGCACATCGACAGATTTTTCACCTAGTCGGCTCTGGGATTAGAACCAGCGACCTTTCGGTTACTGGCACAACGCTCTTACCCACTAAGCTACCTGCCACCCATCTTATCATATTGGTGGCGTGACTCAGACACTTTCTTCAAAATGATATTCATACACACACTAAAGAACAGTTACACACTGTATTGACTATAGTCACTATCCAGGCATGCATCTGGATTACAAAGTATCAATCATGTTTACTATGTTTTACCCTTATCACTTCATAGCATATGTACTAGAAAATTACCCATAACATCCACATTTCAATCAGCTTAACACGTCCTTCACACACTTACACAACTCTCACATCCACATTCACTTAGTACTATTCCCAAACACATTCGGTGCATCTTCAACGATTCTCTGTCGTTCAGATGCACCATATGTATCTTTCACATACAGTTGAAGTCGGAAGTTTACATACACTTAGGTTGGAGTCATTAAAACTCAACCACTCCACAATTGTCTTGTTAACAAACTATAGTTTTGCCAAGTCGGTTAGGACATCTACTTTGTGCATGACACAAGTCATTTTTTCCAACAATTGTTTACAGAAAGATTATTTCACTTATAATTCACTGTATCACAATTCCAGTGGGTCAGAAGTGTACATACACTAAGTTGACTGTGCCTTTAAACAGCTTGGAAAATTCCAGAAAATGATGTCATGGCTTTAGACGCTTCCGATAGGCTAATTGACATCATTTTAGTCAATTGGAGGTGTACCTGTGGATGTATTTCAAGGCCTACCTTCAAACTCAGTGCCTCTTTGCTTAACATCATGGGAAAATCAAAAAGAAATCAGCCAAAAGCTCAGAAAAGAAATTGTAGACCTCCACAAGTCTGATTCATCCTTGGGAGCAATTTCCAAATGGCTGAAGATACCACGTTCATCTGTACAAACAATAGTATGCAAGTATTAACACCATGGGACCACGCAGCCGTCATACCGCTCAGGAAGGAGACTCGTTCTGTCTCCTAGAGATGAACGTACTTTGGTGTGAAAAGTGCAAATCAATCCCAGAACAACAGCAAAGGACCTTGTGAAGATGCTGGAAGAAGCAGGTACAAAAGTATCTATATCCACAGTAAAACAAGTCCTCTATCGACATGAACCGAAAGGCCGCTCAGCAAGGAAGAAGCCACTGCTCCAAAACCGCCATAAAAAAGCCAGACTACGGTTTGCAACTGCACATGGGGACAAAGATTGTACTTTTTGGGGTAATGTCCTCTGGTCTGATGAAACATAAATAGAACTGTTTGGCCATAATGACCATCGTTATGTTTGGAGGAAAAATGGGGTTACTTGCAAGCCGAAGAACACCATCCCAACCGTGAAGCACAGGGGTGGCAGCATCATGCTGTGGGGGTGCTTTGCTGCAGGAGGGACTGGTGGACTTCACAAAATAGATGGCATCATGAGGAAGGAAAATTATGTGGACATATTGAAGCAACATCTCAAGACATCAGTCAGGAAGTTAAAGCTTGGTCGCAAACGGGTCTTCCAAATGGACAATGACCCCAAGCATACTTCCAAAGTTGTGGCAAAATGGCTTAAGGACAACAAAGTCAAGGTATTGGAGTGGCCATCACAAGGCCCTGACCTCAATCTTATAGAACATTTGTGGGCAGAACTGAAAAAGCGTGTGCGAGCCAGGAGTCCTACAAACCTGACTCAGTTACACCAGCTCTGTCAGGAGGAATGGGCCAAAATTCACCCAACTTATTGTGGGAAGCTTGTGGAAGGCTATCCGAAATGTTTGACCCAAGTTAAACAATTTAAAGTCAATGCTAGCAAATACTTTAATTGAGTGTATGTAAACTTCTGACCCACTGGGAATGTGATGAAATAAATAAAAGCTAAAATAAATCATTCTCTCTACTATTGTTCTGACACTTCACATTCTTAAAATAAAGTGGTGATCCTAACTGACCTAAGACGGGGAATGTTACTAGGATTAAATCTCAGGAATTGTGAAAAACTGAGTTTAAATGTATTTGGCTAAGGTGTATGTAAACTTCTGACTTCAACTGTACATATATAATAACTCATTATGCTATTAGTAGTGGCTGCAGACCACGTAGACACTTCTCTTTATAAATGCCTAAAGACAGCTGTCCGCGGAGCTTTCCATGGTACCGTTACACCCTCGCTCTAGTCTTCTCATAAGACTAGTGAATCGCCTTCTCTCTATAAGACTATGGACACCTTTTTATGCATTACTCGCCTTAATTGTATTGGTTTTATAATGTTGTTAGTGGCTGCAGACCACGTAGACACTTCTCTCTATAAGACTATATTATGTGTTATTGTTAGTGGCTGCAGACCACGTAGACACTTCTCTCTATAAGACTATATTATGTGTTAGTGTTAGTGGCTGCAGACAACGTAGACACCTCTCTCTATAAGACTATATTATGTGTTAGTGTTAGTGGCTGCAGACCACGTAGACACTTCTCTCTATAAGACTATATTATGTGTTATTGTTAGTGGCTGCAGACAATGTAGACACCTCTCTCTATAAGACTATATTATGTGTTATTGTTAGTGGCTGCAGACCACGTAGACACTTCTCTCTATAAGACTATATTATGTGTTAGTGTTAGTGGCTGCAGACCACATAGACACTTCTCTCTATAAGACTATATTATGTGTTATTGTTAGTGGCTGCAGACAACGTAGACACCTCTCTCTATAAGACTATATTATGTGTTATTGTTAGTGGCTGCAGACCACGTAGACACTTCTCTCTATAAGACTATATTATGTGTTATTGTTAGTGGCTGCAGACCACGTAGACACTTCTCTCTATAAGACTATATTATATGTTATTGTTAGTGGCTGCAGACAACGTAGACACTTCTCTCTATAAGACTATATTATGTGTTAGTGTTAGTGGCTGCAGACCACGTAGACACTTCTCTCTATAAGACTATATTATGTGTTAGTGTTGGTGGCTGCAGACCACGTAGACACCTCTCTCTATAAGACTATGGGTACCTTTTTATGTGTTCATGTTATTGGTTTTATCATTCATTTTTATTTTTTAACTACAAATTCATTTAAATTAACTTACTGAAATCAGTTGCAATCCCTCAATTGTTCGCGGATGATGTGCCTCCTCCTGGGCCGCTCACAGTAAGGGTCTGGGCGGGTCTCGCCGTCTTTTGGTCAGATGGGAATTTTCCTCACGCTTCATAAACAAATGTGCCACCGGTTTTCCTCGCAGACCCCCCACTGGAAAGCTCCGCAGGCAGAATCAATCATTCTGTTTGTTGACGCCAAATTGTCGTGGAAATTCTACACAGGGGGGACACACTCAAAGTCGATCTTAAATGGAATCATTGTTTATTAATAGCGTGCCGGAGAGGTCAAAATCAAACTTAGATGCATAAAGTACCGATCTGAAGTGAGCTCCTCCCGGGGCAGTCCCGTTAGATCCGTAGTTAGAGCGTAGTTCATAGGGTCGGCTCCAGCATGTGTCTGGCACAGTCTCCAATCTTAATTTATAGAACATGTTCTGCCAGATGGTCCTAAGGAGGAGGTCAATAGTTTGGATTAAACCTCATAGGAAAACAGTTTAATCATGTATAGGTTTCATTCAGGTCTCTCTGTTTTAATAAAATCATCTGTTTATCTTTGGCAGGAGAGAAACCAGACTCTCACTCTGACAGCAGGAAGAGTCCTTCAGGGAATCCAAATCCAGAGATTCCCAAACCAGCAACACAGCACAACTGCTCCCAGTGTGGAACGAGTTTTAAGTGGTTATGTACGCTCAAAGAGCATGAGAAAACACACACAGGAGAAAAGCTCTTCCAATGCTCCCAGTGTGAAAAGAGATTTACACATTTAGGAAGTATGAAAAGGCATGAAGGAATACATAAAGGAGAAAAACCCTACCACTGCTCTCAGTGTGGAAAGAGTTTTACCCAGTTAGGGTATCTGAAAAAACACGAGAGAATACACACAGGAGAAAAACCTTTCCAATGTTCCCAGTGTGGAAAGAGTTTTACACATTCAGGAAGTCTGAAAAGGCATGAAGGAATACACACAGGAATACACACAGGAGAAAAAACCTACCACTGCTCTCAGTGTGGAAGGAGTTTTCCCCACTTAGCGAACCTGCACAAACATAAGAGAATACACTCTGGAGAGAAGCCTTACCTCTGTTCTCATTGTGGAAATCAATTTAGGTGGTTAGGAGACCTGAAGGAGCACGAGAGGACACACACAGGGGAGAAACCTTACCATTGCTCCTTGTGTGGAAAGGATTTTACCAAGTTAGGGAACCTAAATGAGCATAAGAAGAAACACACAGGAGAAAAGCCTTACCAATGCTCCCTGTGTGGAAAGACACTTACCCAGTTAAGAGGCCTGAAATATCACGAGAGGACACACACACACAAAAAGACTACCACTGCTCTCTCAGTGTCAAAAGACATTTACCCTGTTAGGGAACCTGAAAAAACATGAGAGAATAGACACACTCAGGTGAGGATAAGACCGTCCACTGCTCCCAGTGTGGAAACAGTATAGGTCAGTTAGGGAACCTGAAAGAGCATAAAAAACACATACAGCAGAGAAGCCGTAAGACTGCTCTAGTTGTGGAAAGACATTTTCCCAGTCAGAGGACCTGAAATCACATGACAGAATAGAGGCTGTGTTGTGAAATGTGTGTTTTATTTATGCCACATTAAATCATATTGTTTAAATGAAATCATATATTGATGGAACACAATTATGAACCCTTAGGTGTTCATTTAATATGATTTGGATATTTTCAAATGTTAATTATAAATGGATGAGTAGAATGTGTATTTTCTTTATTCTAAGCTTAACCTCTCATGGGCGTGGCCAAAGAGCTCTATTTTCATGTCATCAGACCACGCCTCCGATTCTAATCCAAGTGCCAATGCCGTTTAGCAAACTCCATTCGTTTACAATTTGTTGGATGAGGTTAGTGCGTTTTGGCATCAAAATAAGGATGCAGGAGCAGAAAAGAACCCCAAACCTACTGTCAAATATGGTGGTAGATCTCTGATGTTATGGGGCTATTCTGCTTCCACTGGTCCTGGGGCCCTTGTTAAGGTCAATGGCATCATCAACTCTACCAAGTATCAGAACATTTTAGCCAAAACACCTGCCTCATTGTCTTGCTGGAAGATCCACTTGAGGCCAAGCGGCCTCAAGTTAGAGACATAACAGAATACACTGTGTTCTCTCTGAGCTGTGTCCCAGTTAGAGACATAACAGAATACACTATGTTCTCTCTGAGCTGTGCAGCTTTCCCAGTACTGCAGCGCAGAAGAAATACCAGCCCACGTAGAGACGCGCGAGATTGAACTTCACTGAACTTTTTTACTTTGGCCCGTTAGTTAACACTATCAACGTTTCCGCTCTACTGTGGGAATTTTGATTGAAATCAACCTAATATTAGCCCCTTTCAATGCAACATACCAAAACAAATCTAACTATGCAAGACTTAGTCTGTGATTTTGTTTTAGGCAGAGAGCATCGGAGGAGGATTCTATTGCACTGAAAAGACAGGAGCGGCCGTGAGTACAGTACCAGTCAACAGTTTCAGGCTTTTTCTTTATTTTTACTATTTTATACATTGTAGAATAATAGTGAAGACATCAAAACTATGAAATAACACATGGAATCATGTAGTAACCAAAAAAAGTGTTAAACAAATCTAAATATATTTTATATTTGAGATTCTTCAAAGTAGCCACCCTTTGCCTTGATGACAGCTTTGCACACTCTTGGCATTCTCACAACCAGCTTCACCTGGAATGATTTTCCAACAGTCTTGAAGGAGTTCCTACATATGCTGAGCACTTGTTGGCTGTTTTTGGTAGGGCAATTGTTTTTGATGGTAGGCCACTCTGGTTGGCCTACATTATGATCAAATAGCCACAGTAGCCTACTTGGCCACTGTTAAAACTCTAACTTAAAGCGGGTACAGCCTCAGTGTTCACAGTAAACGCGCGCCGGAAGTTGCACAGAATTCTCATAATGTTAAAGTTTGTACTCAGCAGACCTCAAATTTGCTCAGTGCCTACATTTTTTTGAGGGAACATTGCTCTGGTGAGAAGTTACCATTGCTCCTAATGTGGAAAGAGTTTTAACCAGTTAGACCATTTAAAATTACACAAGAGGACACAGGAGAAAAGCCCTACCACTGCTCCCAGTGTGATGCGTTTCACCCAGTTACAGCACCTAAAATCACATTACATTTACGTCATTTAGCAGACGCTCTTATCCAGAGCGACTTACAAATTGGTGCATTCAACTTATGATAGCCAGTGGGACAACCACTTTTTTTTTTTTATGGGGAGGGGGGGTGGGGTAAAATGATTACTTTTATACTATTCCAGGTATTCCTTAAAGAGGTAGGGTTTCAAGTGTCTCCGGAAGGTGGTCAGTGACTCCGCTGTCCTGGCGTCATGGGGGAGCTTGTTCCACCATTGGGGTGCCAGAGCAACGAATAGCTTTGACTGGGCTGAGCGGGAACTGTGCTTCCGTAGAGGTAGGGGGGCTAGCAGAGGTGGATGAACGTAGTGCCCTCGTTTGGGTGTAGGGTCTGATCAGAGCCTGAAGGTAAGGAGGTGCCGTTCCCCTCACAGCTCCGTAGGCAAGCACCATGGTCTTGTAGCAGATGCGAGCCTCAACTGGAAGCCAGTTTAATGACAGGACACACACAGAACAATCTACCACGGCTCGCTGTATGGAAAGACATTTAACCGGTTAAGACATCTGAATAAGCATGAAATAATACATACACAGGAGGAGAAGACATACCACTGCTCTCATTGTGGAAAGACATTTTCCCAGTCAGAGGACCTGAAAACACATGAGAGAATAGAGAGGCTGTGTTCTGACTTCTGACTGAGAATGTATGTCTTTGTTTATGCCACACAAAACCAAATTGTATATATGAAAGCTGCTCAAAAATAGGCCTACATTTGTTTGTCATCTCGAGACATAGTCATACCTAAATTCAGATAAATAAGTGTATTTTATTTTGAATATGAACTTGGTGATTGGATACAAAGCCTTAGATGTTGTTTTATTATGGATATTGGCCTTAAGTGTTGTTTGGATATTGGAAAATGTAAATTATTATATAGATGGATGGAATTTACCCTTTCTTGATTCTAACTTTGAATATTGCAAAATGTATATTATTATATAGATGGATAAAATTTTCCCTTTCTTGATTCTAACCTTGAAACCGTTTGAATTTGACTTGATATATGATTTGGATATTGATAAATACATTTTGATTGGATATATGATTAGGATTTTTCAACAACAACAAAAATGTGGATGGATTTATGATTTGGATATTGTGAAATGTACATTATTAAATGGATGAATATAATGGCCATTTCTTAATTATAACCTTGAAACCCCTTGAACTGAGTCGTTTTGTTTCATTGAGATAATCTGTGTAGTATTCATCAAGCTAAATAATACATGTTTTCACTTTTTCATTATGGGCTATTGTGTGTAGATGGGTGAGGGGGGAAAAAAATGTTTTTCATATATTTTGAATTCGGGCTGTAACAACAAAATGTGGAAGAAGTCAAAGAGTCTGAATTGTTTCTGAAGGTCCTATCCATCTACATTAGGTATTGGTACACCGTGTAGGAGCAGTGTGGACCTAGTCTAGGGGTATGAATTGTTTCTGAAGGTCCATCTACATTAGGTATTAGTACACCGTGTAGGAGCAGTGTGGACCTAGTCTAGGGGTATGAATTGTTTCTGAAGGTCCATCTACATTAGGTATTGGTACACCGTGTAGGAGCAGTATGGACCTAGTCTAGGGGTATGAATTGTTTCTGAAGGTCCATCTACATTAGGTATTGGTACACCGTGTAGGAGCAGTATGGACCTAGTCTAGGGGTATGAATTGTTTCTGAAGGTCCATCTACATTAGGTATTGGTACACCGTGTAGGAGCAGTGTGGACCTAGTCTAGGGGTATGAATTGTTTCTGAAGGTCCATCTACATTAGGTATTGGTACACCGTGTAGGAGCAGTATGGACCTAGTCTAGGGGTATGAATTGTTTCTGAAGGTCCATCTACATTAGGTATTGATACACCGTGTAGGAGCAGTGTGGACCTAGTCTAGGGGTATGAATTGTTTCTGAAGGTCCATCTACATTAGGTATTGGTACACCGTGTAGGAGCAGTATGGACCTAGTCTAGGGGTATGAATTGTTTCTGAAGGTCCATCTACATTAGGTATTGGTACACCGTGTAGGAGCAGTATGGACCTAGTCTAGGGGTATGAATTGTTTCTGAAGGTCCTATCCATCTACATTATGTATTGGTACACCTTGTAGGAGCAGTGTGGACCTAGTCTAGGGGTATGAATTGTTTCTGAAGGTCCATCTACATTAGGTATTGGTACACCGTGTAGGAGCAGTATGGACCTAGTCTAGGGGTATGAATTGTTTCTGAAGGTCCATCCACATTAGGTATTGGTACACCGTGTAGGAGCAGTGTGGACCTAGTCTAGGGGTATGAATTGTTTCTGAAGGTCCATCCACATTAGGTATTGGTACACCGTGTAGGAGCAGTTTGGACCTAGTCTAGGGGTATGAATTGTTTCTGAAGGTCCATCTACATTAGGTATTGATACACCGTGTAGGAGCAGTGTGGACCTAGTCTAGGGGTATGAATTGTTTCTGAAGGTCCATCTACATTAGGTATTGGTACACCGTGTAGGAGCAGTGTGGACCTAGTCTAGGGGTATGAATTGTTTCTGAAGGTCCATCTACATTAGGTATTGATACACCGTGTAGGAGCAGTGTGGACCTAGTCTAGGGGTATGAATTGTTTCTGAAGGTCCATCTACATTAGGTATTGGTACACCGTGTAGGAGCAGTATGGACCTAGTCTAGGGGTATGAATTGTTTCTGAAGGTCCATCTACATTAGGTATTGGTACACCGTGTAGGAGCAGTATGGACCTAGTCTAGGGGTATGAATTGTTTCTGAAGGTCCTATCCATCTACATTATGTATTGGTACACCTTGTAGGAGCAGTGTGGACCTAGTCTAGGGGTATGAATTGTTTCTGAAGGTCCATCTACATTAGGTATTGGTACACCGTGTAGGAGCAGTATGGACCTAGTCTAGGGGTATGAATTGTTTCTGAAGGTCCATCCACATTAGGTATTGGTACACCGTGTAGGAGCAGTGTGGACCTAGTCTAGGGGTATGAATTGTTTCTGAAGGTCCATCCACATTAGGTATTGGTACACCGTGTAGGAGCAGTTTGGACCTAGTCTAGGGGTATGAATTGTTTCTGAAGGTCCATCTACATTAGGTATTGATACACCGTGTAGGAGCAGTGTGGACCTAGTCTAGGGGTATGAATTGTTTCTGAAGGTCCATCTACATTAGGTATTGGTACACCGTGTAGGAGCAGTATGGACCTAGTCTAGGGGTATGAATTGTTTCTGAAGGTCCATCTACATTAGGTATTGGTACACCGTGTAGGAGCAGTATGGACCTAGTCTAGGGGTATGAATTGTTTCTGAAGGTCCTATCCATCTACATTATGTATTGGTACACCTTGTAGGAGCAGTGTGGACCTAGTCTAGGGGTATGAATTGTTTCTGAAGGTCCATCTACATTAGGTATTGGTACACCGTGTAGGAGCAGTATGGACCTAGTCTAGGGGTATGAATTGTTTCTGAAGGTCCATCCACATTAGGTATTGGTACACCGTGTAGGAGCAGTGTGGACCTAGTCTAGGGGTATGAATTGTTTCTGAAGGTCCATCCACATTAGGTATTGGTACACCGTGTAGGAGCAGTTTGGACCTAGTCTAGGGGTATGAATTGTTTCTGAAGGTCCATCTACATTAGGTATTGGTACACCGTGTAGGAGCAGTGTGGACGTAGTCTAGGGGTATGAATTGTTTCTGAAGGTCCATCTCCATTAGGTATTGGTACACCGTGTAGGAGCAGTGTGGACCTAGTCTAGGGGTATGAATTGTTTCTGAAGGTCCATCTCCATTAGGTATTGGTACACCGTGTAGGAGCAGTGTGGACCTAGTCTAGGGGTATGAATTGTTTCTGAAGGTCCATCTACATTAGGTATTGGTACACCGTGTAGGAGCAGTATGGACCTAGTCTCGGGGTATGAATTGTTTCTGAAGGTCCTATCCATCTACATTAGGTATTGGTACACCGTGTAGGAGCAGTATGGACCTAGTCTAGGGGTATGAATTGTTTCTGAAGGTCCATCTACATTATGTATTGGTACACCGTGTAGGAGCAGTGTGGACCTAGTCTAGGGGTATGAATTGTTTCTGAAGGTCCTATCCATCTCCATTAGGTATTGGTACACCGTGTAGGAGCAGTATGGACCTAGTCTAGGGGTATGAATTGTTTCTGAAGGTCCATCTACATTAGGTATTGGTACACCGTGTAGGAGCAGTATGGACCTAGTCTAGGGGTATGAATTGTTTCTGAAGGTCCTATCCATCTACATTAGGTATTGGTACACCGTGTAGGAGCAGTGTGGACCTAGTCTAGGGGTATGAATTGTTTCTGAAGGTCCATCTACATTAGGTATTGGTACACCGTGTAGGAGCAGTGTGGACCTAGTCTAGGGGTATGAATTGTTTCTGAAGGTCCATCTCCATTAGGTATTGGTACACCGTGTAGGAGCAGTGTGGACCTAGTCTAGGGGTATGAATTGTTTCTGAAGGTCCATCTACATTAGGTATTGGTACACCGTGTAGGAGCAGTATGGACCTAGTCTCGGGGTATGAATTGTTTCTGAAGGTCCTATCCATCTACATTAGGTATTGGTACACCGTGTAGGAGCAGTATGGACCTAGTCTAGGGGTATGAATTGTTTCTGAAGGTCCATCTACATTATGTATTGGTACACCGTGTAGGAGCAGTGTGGACCTAGTCTAGGGGTATGAATTGTTTCTGAAGGTCCTATCCATCTCCATTAGGTATTGGTACACCGTGTAGGAGCAGTATGGACCTAGTCTAGGGGTATGAATTGTTTCTGAAGGTCCATCTACATTAGGTATTGGTACACCGTGTAGGAGCAGTATGGACCTAGTCTAGGGGTATGAATTGTTTCTGAAGGTCCTATCCATCTACATTAGGTATTGGTACACCGTGTAGGAGCAGTGTGGACCTAGTCTAGGGGTATGAATTGTTTCTGAAGGTCCATCTACATTAGGTATTGGTACACCGTGTAGGAGCAGTATGGACCTAGTCTAGGGGTATGAATTGTTTCTGAAGGTCCTATCCATCTACATTAGGTATTGGTACACCGTGTAGGAGCAGTGTGGACCTAGTCTAGGGGTATGAATTGTTTCTGAAGGTCCATCTACATTAGGTATTGGTACACCGTGTAGGAGCAGTGTGGACCTAGTCTCGGGGTATGAATTGTTTCTGAAGGTCCTATCCATCTACATTAGGTATTGGTACACCGTGTAGGAGCAGTATGGACCTAGTCTAGGGGTATGAATTGTTTCTGAAGGTCCATCTCCATTAGGTATTGGTACACCGTGTAGGAGCAGTATGGACCTAGTCTAGGGGTATGAATTGTTTCTGAAGGTCCATCCACATTAGGTATTGGTACACCGTGTAGGAGCAGTATGGACCTAGTCTAGGGGTATGAATTGTTTCTGAAGGTCCATCTCCATTAGGTATTGGTACACCGTGTAGGAGCAGTATGGACCTAGTCTAGGGGTATGAATTGTTTCTGAAGGTCCATCCACATTAGGTATTGGTACACCGTGTAGGAGCAGTATGGACCTAGTCTAGGGGTATGAATTGTTTCTGAAGGTCCATCTACATTAGGTATTGGTACACCGTGTAGGAGCAGTATGGACCTAGTCTAGGGGTATGAATTGTTTCTGAAGGTCCTATCCATCTACATTAGGTATTGGTACACCGTGTAGGAGCAGTGTGGACCTAGTCTAGGGGTATGAATTGTTTCTGAAGGTCCATCTACATTAGGTATTGGTACACCGTGTAGGAGCAGTGTGGACCTAGTCTCGGGGTATGAATTGTTTCTGAAGGTCCTATCCATCTACATTAGGTATTGGTACACCGTGTAGGAGCAGTATGGACTTAGTCTAGGGGTATGAATTGTTTCTGAAGGTCCATCTCCATTAGGTATTGGTACACCGTGTAGGAGCAGTATGGACCTAGTCTAGGGGTATGAATTGTTTCTGAAGGTCCTATCCATCTACATTAGGTATTGGTACACCGTGTAGGAGCAGTGTGGACCTAGTCTAGGGGTATGAATTGTTTCTGAAGGTCCATCTACATTAGGTATTGGTACACCGTGTAGGAGCAGTGTGGACCTAGTCTAGGGGTATGAATTGTTTCTGAAGGTCCATCTCCATTAGGTATTGGTACACCGTGTAGGAGCAGTGTGGACCTAGTCTAGGGGTATGAATTGTTTCTGAAGGTCCATCTACATTAGGTATTGGTACACCGTGTAGGAGCAGTATGGACCTAGTCTCGGGGTATGAATTGTTTCTGAAGGTCCTATCCATCTACATTAGGTATTGGTACACCGTGTAGTAGCAGTATGGACCTAGTCTAGGGGTATGAATTGTTTCTGAAGGTCCATCTACATTATGTATTGGTACACCGTGTAGGAGCAGTGTGGACCTAGTCTAGGGGTATGAATTGTTTCTGAAGGTCCTATCCATCTCCATTAGGTATTGGTACACCGTGTAGGAGCAGTATGGACCTAGTCTAGGGGTATGAATTGTTTCTGAAGGTCCATCTACATTAGGTATTGGTACACCGTGTAGGAGCAGTATGGACCTAGTCTCGGGGTATGAATTGTTTCTGAAGGTCCTATCCATCTACATTAGGTATTGGTACACCGTGTAGGAGCAGTATGGACCTAGTCTAGGGGTATGAATTGTTTCTGAAGGTCCATCTACATTATGTATTGGTACACCGTGTAGGAGCAGTGTGGACCTAGTCTAGGGGTATGAATTGTTTCTGAAGGTCCTATCCATCTCCATTAGGTATTGGTACACCGTGTAGGAGCAGTATGGACCTAGTCTAGGGGTATGAATTGTTTCTGAAGGTCCATCTACATTAGGTATTGGTACACCGTGTAGGAGCAGTATGGACCTAGTCTAGGGGTATGAATTGTTTCTGAAGGTCCTATCCATCTACATTAGGTATTGGTACACCGTGTAGGAGCAGTATGGACCTAGTCTAGGGGTATGAATTGTTTCTGAAGGTCCTATCCATCTACATTAGGTATTGGTACACCGTGTAGGAGCAGTGTGGACCTAGTCTAGGGGTATGAATTGTTTCTGAAGGTCCATCTACATTAGGTATTGGTACACAGTGTAGGAGCAGTGTGGACCTAGTCTCGGGGTATGAATTGTTTCTGAAGGTCCTATCCATCTACATTAGGTATTGGTACACCGTGTAGGAGCAGTATGGACCTAGTCTAGGGGTATGAATTGTTTCTGAAGGTCCATCTCCATTAGGTATTGGTACACCGTGTAGGAGCAGTATGGACCTAGTCTAGGGGTATGAATTGTTTCTGAAGGTCCATCCACATTAGGTATTGGTACACCGTGTAGGAGCAGTATGGACCTAGTCTAGGGGTATGAATTGTTTCTGAAGGTCCATCTCCATTAGGTATTGGTACACCGTGTAGGAGCAGTATGGACCTAGTCTAGGGGTATGAATTCTTTCTGAAGGTCCATCCACATTAGGTATTGGTACACCGTGTAGGAGCAGTATGGACTTAGTCTAGGGGAATGAATTGTTTCTGAAGGTCCATCTACATTAGGTATTGGTACACCGTGTAGGAGCAGTATGGACCTAGTCTAGGGGTATGAATTGTTTCTGAAGGTCCTATCCATCTACATTAGGTATTGGTACACCGTGTAGGAGCAGTGTGGACCTAGTCTAGGGGTATGAATTGTTTCTGAAGGTCCATCTACATTAGGTATTGGTACACCGTGTAGGAGCAGTGTGGACCTAGTCTCGGGGTATGAATTGTTTCTGAAGGTCCTATCCATCTACATTAGGTATTGGTACACCGTGTAGGAGCAGTATGGACCTAGTCTAGGGGTATGAATTGTTTCTGAAGGTCCATCTCCATTAGGTATTGGTACACCGTGTAGGAGCAGTATGGACCTAGTCTAGGGGTATGAATTGTTTCTGAAGGTCCATCTCCATTAGGTATTGGTACACCGTGTAGGAGCAGTATGGACCTAGTCTAGGGGTATGAATTGTTTCTGAAGGTCCATCCACATTAGGTATTGGTACACCGTGTAGGAGCAGTATGGACCTAGTCTAGGGGTATGAATTGTTTCTGAAGGTCCATCTACATTAGGTATTGGTACACCGTGTAGGAGCAGTATGGACCTAGTCTAGGGGTATGAATTGTTTCTGAAGGTCCTATCCATCTACATTAGGTATTGGTACACCGTGTAGGAGCAGTATGGACCTAGTCTAGGGGTATGAATTGTTTCTGAAGGTCCATCTCCATTAGGTATTGGTACACCGTGTAGGAGCAGTGTGGACCTAGTCTAGGGGTATGAATTGTTTCTGAAGGTCCATCTCCATTAGGTATTGGTACACCGTGTAGGAGCAGTATGGACCTAGTCTAGGGGTATGAATTGTTTCTGAAGGTCCATCTACATTAGGTATTGGTACACCGTGTAGGAGCAGTATGGACCTAGTCTAGGGGTATGAATTGTTTCTGAAGGTCCATCTACATTAGGTATTGGTACACCGTGTAGGAGCAGTACGGACCTAGTCTAGGGGTATGAATTGTTTCTGAAGGTCCTATCCATCTACATTAGGTATTGGTACACCGTGTAGGAGCAGTATGGACCTAGTCTAGGGGTATGAATTGTTTCTGAAGGTCCATCTCCATTAGGTATTGGTACACCGTGTAGGAGCAGTATGGACCTAGTCTAGGGGTATGAATTGTTTCTGAAGGTCCATCTCCATTAGGTATTGGTACACCGTGTAGGAGCAGTATGGACCTAGTCTAGGGGTATGAATTGTTTCTGAAGGTCCTATCCATCTACATTAGGTATTGGTACACCGTGTAGGAGCAGTATGGACCTAGTCTAGGGGTATGAATTGTTTCTGAAGGTCCATCTCCATTAGGTATTGGTACACCGTGTAGGAGCAGTGTGGACCTAGTCTAGGGGTATGAATTGTTTCTGAAGGTCCATCTCCATTAGGTATTGGTACACCGTGTAGGAGCAGTATGGACCTAGTCTAGGGGTATGAATTGTTTCTGAAGGTCCATCTACATTAGGTATTGGTACACCGTGTAGGAGCAGTATGGACCTAGTCTAGGGGTATGAATTGTTTCTGAAGGTCCATCTACATTAGGTATTGGTACACCGTGTAGGAGCAGTGTGGACCTAGTCTAGGGTATGAATTGTTTCTGAAGGTCCATCTACATTAGGTATTGGTACACCGTGTAGGAGCAGTATGGACCTAGTCTAGGGTATGAATTGTTTCTGAAGGTCCATCTACATTAGGTATTGGTACACCGTGTAGGAGCAGTGTGGACCTAGTCTAGGGTATGAATTGTTTCTGAAGGTCCATCTCCATTAGGTATTGGTACACCGTGTAGGAGCAGTACGGACCTAGTCTAGGGGTATGAATTGTTTCTGAAGGTCCTATCCATCTACATTAGGTATTGGTACACCGTGTAGGAGCAGTATGGACCTAGTCTAGGGGTATGAATTGTTTCTGAAGGTCCATCTCCATTAGGTATTGGTACACCGTGTAGGAGCAGTGTGGACCTAGTCTAGGGGTATGAATTGTTTCTGAAGGTCCATCTACATTAGGTATTGGTACACCGTGTAGGAGCAGTATGGACCTAGTCTAGGGGTATGAATTGTTTCTGAAGGTCCATCTACATTAGGTATTGGTACACCGTGTAGGAGCAGTGTGGACCTAGTCTAGGGTATGAATTGTTTCTGAAGGTCCATCTCCATTAGGTATTGGTACACCGTGTAGGAGCAGTACGGACCTAGTCTAGGGGTATGAATTGTTTCTGAAGGTCCTATCCATCTACATTAGGTATTGGTACACCGTGTAGGAGCAGTATGGACCTAGTCTAGGGGTATGAATTGTTTCTGAAGGTCCATCTCCATTAGGTATTGGTACACCGTGTAGGAGCAGTATGGACCTAGTCTAGGGGTATGAATTGTTTCTGAAGGTCCTATCCATCTACATTAGGTATTGGTACACCGTGTAGGAGCAGTATGGACCTAGTCTAGGGGTATGAATTGTTTCTGAAGGTCCATCTACATTAGGTATTGGTACACCGTGTAGGAGCAGTATGGACCTAGTCTAGGGGTATGAATTGTTTCTGAAGGTCCTATCCATCTACATTAGGTATTGGTACACCGTGTAGGAGCAGTATGGACCTAGTCTAGGGGTATGAATTGTTTCTGAAGGTCCATCTCCATTAGGTATTGGTACACCGTGTAGGAGCAGTATGGATCTAGTCTAGGGGTATGAATTGTTTCTGAAGGTCCATCTCCATTAGGTATTGGTACACCGTGTAGGAGCAGTATGGACCTAGTCTAGGGGTATGAATTGTTTCTGAAGGTCCATCTACATTAGGTATTGGTACACCGTGTAGGAGCAGTATGGACCTAGTCTAGGGGTATGAATTGTTTCTGAAGGTCCATCTACATTAGGTATTGGTACACCGTGTAGGAGCAGTATGGACCTAGTCTAGGGGTATGAATTGTTTCTGAAGGTCCTATCCATCTACATTAGGTATTGGTACACCGTGTAGGAGCAGTGTGGACCTAGTGTAGGGGTATGAATTGTTTCTGAAGGTCCATCTCCATTAGGTATTGGTACACCGTGTAGGAGCAGTGTGGACCTAGTCTAGGGGTATGAATTGTTTCTGAAGGTCCATCTCCATTAGGTATTGGTACACCGTGTAGGAGCAGTATGGACCTAGTCTAGGGGTATGAATTGTTTCTGAAGGTCCTATCCATCTACATTAGGTATTGGTACACCGTGTAGGAGCAGTATGGACCTAGTCTAGGGGTATGAATTGTTTCTGAAGGTCCTATCCATCTCCATTAGGTATTGGTACACCGTGTAGGAGCAGTATGGACCTAGTCTAGGGGTATGAATTGTTTCTGAAGGTCCATCTACATTAGGTATTGGTACACCGTGTAGGAGCAGTATGGACCTAGTCTAGGGGTATGAATTGTTTCTGAAGGTCCTATCCATCTACATTAGGTATTGGTACACCGTGTAGGAGCAGTATGGACCTAGTCTAGGGGTATGAATTGTTTCTGAAGGTCCATCTCCATTAGGTATTGGTACACCGTGTAGGAGCAGTATGGATCTAGTCTAGGGGTATGAATTGTTTCTGAAGGTCCATCTCCATTAGGTATTGGTACACCGTGTAGGAGCAGTATGGACCTAGTCTAGGGGTATGAATTGTTTCTGAAGGTCCATCTACATTAGGTATTGGTACACCGTGTAGGAGCAGTATGGACCTAGTCTAGGGGTATGAATTGTTTCTGAAGGTCCATCTACATTAGGTATTGGTACACCGTGTAGGAGCAGTATGGACCTAGTCTAGGGGTATGAATTGTTTCTGAAGGTCCTATCCATCTACATTAGGTATTGGTACACCGTGTAGGAGCAGTGTGGACCTAGTGTAGGGGTATGAATTGTTTCTGAAGGTCCATCTCCATTAGGTATTGGTACACCGTGTAGGAGCAGTGTGGACCTAGTCTAGGGGTATGAATTGTTTCTGAAGGTCCATCTCCATTAGGTATTGGTACACCGTGTAGGAGCAGTATGGACCTAGTCTAGGGGTATGAATTGTTTCTGAAGGTCCTATCCATCTACATTAGGTATTGGTACACCGTGTAGGAGCAGTATGGACCTAGTCTAGGGGTATGAATTGTTTCTGAAGGTCCTATCCATCTCCATTAGGTATTGGTACACCGTGTAGGAGCAGTGTGGAGCTACAGTGGGGTCTGAAATTATTGACACCCATGATAAAGATTAGCAAAAAATGGCTGTATAAAATAAATAATTCAAACATTTAGCTATATTGTATGCAAAATAATATAATGTTCAATGGGTTTCAAGTCCAGAGACTGAGAAGGCCATTGCAAAATGTTGATTTTGTGCCCATTAACCATTTATTTGTGGATTTTGAGGCGTGTTTGAGGTTATTGTCTTGCTGGAAGATCCACTTGCAGCCAAGTTTCCGCCTCCTGGCAGAAGCAACCAGGTTTTGATACCGGGTAAAGTTCATGATGCCGTTGACCTTAACAAGTGTCCCAGGACCAGTGGAATCAAAACAGCCCCATAACATCAAATATCCAGCACCATATTTTACAGTAGGTAAGGGGTTATTTTGTGCTCATGCATTCTCATTCCCACTATAAACCCACCACTGGTGTGCGTGATCTATTTTGATCTATTTTCATCTTTCTCTTAGCAACAGATGTAACGTTTGTTTTAAATTCTCACTCATTAAAAATCTGAACTAATCAATCAACACATGCTTTTCTTTGTGAAAATGTTAATATAATTTTATTAAATAGACACAAATTATAAGTTCCCCGAACTTCGTTACCCACTCCAGTCAGCAGATGGCGATGTGCGTCTTTCAGGCGACGCTGCAAGTGTGACGTGTAATCTAGTGGACGGAACACTTCTTCAACAACTGCAGCCTCCTCGGTAGCTTGCTAGCCAACATAGTCGAAACGTTCAAGCTCTTTAGACAATTTCGTTGTTTATTTGCCACTATGTTTTAAACGCACTTCTGTGTAAACAACTAGTTACCCCATTTAATTTAATATTGACGTTGTTGTCAGCTAGCTGGCTGGTAAAGTTAGCAGTAGTTTAGCTAACATCCCTGACCATGAGTTTACTAAGCTACTCTCCTGCTAAAGAAGAGGTCTGCTGGACGGAGAAAGGATCTATCGTGAAAGACGAGAGTGAAGAGGAGGCTGTTACCGTCAAAAAAGAAGTTAAGGACGAGGCTGTTACAGTGAAAGAGGAGAAGGATGTTAATGTGAAAGAAGAGGAAGACTCGTTCAGAGTGAAAGAGGAGGAGGATGTTACCGTGAAAGAAGAGGAAGAAGCGTTCAGAGTGAAAAAGGAGGAGGATGTTACAGTGAAAGAAGAGGAAGACGTTTTTGGAGTGGAAGAGGAAGAGGGAGAGATTACTGTCACATTTGAAGAAGCAGAACAGAACACTGGAGATCTGATTAACACCAGTAAATACAGTGAGTACCATCTTAAACAGAGGAACAAACTCTGAAGTTGTTGAACTAATGTGTGATTTTGAAAAGGCGTTCTACACTTGGATATGTTGTTCTGTCCTGTAGGAATTGTTAAAAATGTCCGTCTGTGATTTTTGAACTTTTCCTGTTGAAAAGCGATATATATAAATACAGTAAACTACGTACACTAAAGAACTACACAGTGTTTTTTTAGACACAACTGCAAACATCAAGGAACAGGGCATTCAAGGAGTTGGTTTGATGGGAAGACACGATGTCATCGGCTAGCTCGGGACTGGCTCATGTGAACTATAAATCCGGAAGCTGTGTTACAACCTGGTCTCAGAGCCGTTCGTACTATTCTGTACATAAATCCGGAACGCTCCATTTCGCTCCGTTTCGTATGGTGTGGATTAATTTATGGATGTCCATCAGCCAATTCGTATGGTATGTAAACGTACAAAATATTACGAATTTACAAAACATATGATATGTTATGAATTCTAGCTAGGTGTCTAACATTAGCTAGGCTAGGGGTTAGGGTTAAGTTTAGGAGTTAGGTTAAAGGGGAAGTGTTAGCTAACATGCCAAGTAGTTGAAAAGTAGCTAAAAATGTAGTAAGTAGTTCAAAAGTTGCAAATTAGCTAAAGTTGTCCGTGTTGAGATTCAAACTCACAACCTTTGGGTCGCTAGACATTCGCGTTATACGCCCACCCACACCGATCAACCACCCTACCTTCATTTCTGCCTTAAGCAACCATCTGTCATCTGTAACCATACCAAACGTAACATTATCATACTAAATGGAGTGTCCAACTTATTTCAGTGTCCCGGATTTACGTGTACCATGTTACGTGTAGTCTATGAGACCAGGCTGTGTGTGTTTAGAAAGTCAATCATTGCTTTAGATTTTTAGCTTTTCGAAAAACAGCGAGAAAGAATCCTTCAAATTAAAAAGATACACATTTTACATTTTAAGTCATTTAGCAGACGCAAAGAGCGACTTACAGTTAGTGAGTGCATACATTTTTCATACCGGCCCCCCGTGGGAATCGAACCCACAACCCTGACGTTGCAAGCGCCATGCTCTACCAACTGAGCTACAGGATACACTGTAGCAGTTTTGTACAGATCCATACAACTGTTGGTGCTTCCATCCAACGAAACTACACTTCTGCCTCCCGAGTTACACTTAGAACACACCGACGGTGTCATTGCGTTTTGGCAACACCAGAAGTACATTCATTTCCAATGGAACGCTGCGTTTGCCTCGCTGCATTGTGTTGGAGAGGCAGTTGCAGTGCGTTCTGTGTGGTGCGTACATTGGATTTATCGAAAGTATGCGTCAAACTGTATGTGTAAACGGGTTGACAGAAATGGTAGCAGAAGGTGAATGTTGAACTTTTGTTGCACACATATCCAGATGACGCTGCGTACTATTTTGCGCAAAAATACACAGTCGGTGTGTTTAAAGCCTTAAGGTTGCTACAAGCTTCACGAAGACTAAAGATTCGGAGACTCTTATGTGTAATGGTGAGCCACGGGAGAGGATATTAGCATGTTTTGTTAATCATGACTTCATTCATGGTTTTTCTTAATCATTGTACATCAGGATGAATTTAGAAGTGTTCAGAAAACATTTTCTAAAAGAACTTAGAGTCATGATCAAGCGAAGCGATGCGTGTTCATGTTCAGACGGAGCGTCGGGGGCTCTTAACAAAACTCCCCCCGTACAGAAGAAGCCTTCTTCCAACGACTCTGTGTAACGTAATGGAAAGATCAAAGGGCTAACCCTCTGTCTAAATTGTTGCATTCTACTGAAGTTTGAATATGTTGTTCTGTATTATTTGTATTCGTTTAGGATCCCCAGTATCTGTACTGTGGGAATTGCTAAAGCTACACTGTAAAATGTGTGTACATTTGACATTTACGTCATTTAGCAGACGCTCTTATCCAGAGCGACTTACAGTTAGTGCATACATTATTATTATTTTTATTATTTTATTTTTATTTTTTCATACTGGCCCCCCGTGGTAATCGAAGCAAACGCCATGCTCTACCAACTGAGCTACCTCCCTGACGGCCATTCCCTCCCCTACCCTGGACGACGCTGGGGCCAATTGCGCGCCGCCCCATTGGTCTCCCGGTTGCGGCCGGCTACAGCAGAGCCTGGATTCGAACCAGGATCCCTAGTGGCACAGCTAGCGCTGCGATGCAGTGCCTTAGACCACTGTGCCACTCGTGTACCGCCCAAGAGTCACCAACTAAATGCATGAATCAAACGCATTGATTTAATACTGTGGTACATCCTATTGAAGGAAAAATCCACCAAAACCACTCATTCCTTTCATTTATAAATAACACTAATATGTGAGAATAATTTTTTTGTGAACACATGTTTCATTTTGCCGTTATAATAAGGTTGTTAGCAACATGGAAAATCGTTGTGGAAATCTGTTGCAGCTCAAGTCCACAAAAAAAATCCACAATGCAATGCTCTCTCTATGGGCTGGCTGGCTAGCTAGCTAGCAAACGTAGCTACACACAGTAATACCATAGACAATATTAGCATGTGAAGTAGCTAGTTAGCTGTAAAATCGCCTAAACAAACTGCACTATCAATTTAGGGGGTCTACAATCTCATGAGTGGAGTTTGACATCCGCAATGGCAGATATACTTTAGAGGAGATGGGGAAACATTGGCCATGCTACGTCGATGTGCCGCACGGTGCATTATGGGCGATTCAATAATAGAGTTTAACATGATTTTTGAATGACTACCTCATCTCTGTACCCCACACATACAATAATATGTAAGGTCCCTCAGTAGAGCAGTGCATTTCAAACACAGATTCAACCACAAACACCAGGGAGGTTTTTCCAATGGCTCCCAAACAAGGGCACTTATAGGTAGATGGGTTTAAAAAAACATTTGAAGTTATTAATTACACTTTGGATGGTGTATCAATACACCCAGTCACTACAAAGATACAGGCGTACTTCCTAACTCAGTTGCCGGAGAGGAAGGAAACTGCTCAGGGATTCCACCATGAGGCCAATGGTGACTTTAAAAGAGTTACAGTTTATTGGTTGTGATAGGAGAAAACTGAGGATGGATCAACAACATTGCAGTTACTCCACAATACTAACCTAAATGACAGAGTGAAAAGAAGGAAGCCTGTACAGAATAAAAAATATTCCAAAACATGCATCCTGTTTACAACAAGGCACTAAAGTAAAACTGCAAAACATAGGGCAAAGTAAGTCACTTTTTGTTTGGGGCAAATCCAACGTCACTGAGTACCACTCATCATATTTTCAAGCATGGTGGTGGGTGCATCATGTTATGGGTATGCTTGTCATCGGCTAGGACTAGGGAGTTTTTCAGGATAAAAAGAAACAGAATTTTGCACAGGCAAAATCCTAGAGGAAAACCTGTTTCAGTCTGCTTTCCACCAGACACTGGGTGACAAATTCACCTTTCAGCAGGACAATAACCTAAAACACAAGGCCAAGTCTACACTGGAGTTGCATATCAATACGAGTGCCTTATTTACAGTTTTTACTTAAATCGGCTTGCCATACAACCAACTTGGTAGAACTTGAAGAAATTAAAAAAGAATAATGTGCAAATATTGTAAGGTGTGCAAAGCTCTTAGAGATTTACCCAGAAAGACTCACCGCTGTAATCGCTGCCAAAGGTGATTCTAACATGTATTCACTCAGAGATATCATTTTCAATAAATATACTAAAAATGTCTAAAACATGTTTTCACTTTGTCATTGTGTGTAGATGGGGGGAAAGGAAAAACATATATTTTATCCATTTTGAATTCAGGCTGTAACACAACATGTGGAATAAGTCAAGTGGTATGAATACTTTCTGAAGACACCGTAGGCTACTTTTCAGGGCCAATATCATGCTTAATGAAAGACATGTAAAATGATGGCCTACATTATCCACTGACATTCGCAGGCAATGGACTGGACACATGGACGTTCTACTGGTGAAAGGAGCCTAAAGGGCAGTCATACCCTCTGATAGTGAGGACAGTCATACCCTCTGATAGTGAGGACAGTCATACCCTCTGATAGTGAGGACAGTCATACCCTCTGATAGTGAGGACAGTCATACCCTCTGATAGTGAGGACAGTCATACCCTCTGATAGTGAGGACAGTCATACCCTCTGATAGTGAGGACAGTCATACCCTCTGATAGTGAGGACAGTCATACCCTCTGATAGTGAGGACAGTCATACCCTCTGATAGTGAGGACAGTCATACCCTCTGATAGTGAGGACAGTCATACCCTCTGATAGTGAGGACAGTGCTTGTTTTCTACTATTTCACTTCATTAATGTTCAGAAAATATCTGATTTTCCATTTTAGTACCCTCATGGCACAGCGTTGCCTCTAGTGGGTTTACATTGTTTTATTTGATTATTATTGATACATTATCAGAAAGCCTAAATCTTCCCCAAAAATAGGATGGAATATAAATAAATAAAAAGAATATTTAACAAAAACAAAAAAAAGTGCAGTAAAATGTTCAATTTTAGTAGAAAACCAACCATTTGCCACTACGTGTCCTTAGAGCAATTAAAGAGAGATTCCATATAAATAAATACATGTTTTCCATATACAATAATAAATCACCAAAATAAGTTCTATAAATATTTGTATTTTACAAAATGTCTCTAACAGTTGGAAAGGAAGAGGTTGATATAAATCCCCTCTGTTACAAACCAAATGTTAGACTAGAAACATGGGGTAATAATGACTAGATGATTGGTTCCAGTGGAGATTAGTTTATGAATTGCCTGGCTTGGCTGGGGGACAGTGGATGTATAGGAATAATTCAAATTGAACTTTTAACAGGCTTTACCTGCGATTTTCTAACGGCTATCAACAAATCAGAATCCAAATTGACCATTTTATAATGAGGGATCTAGTCTGGATTAAACCTCATAGGAAAACAGTTTAATCATGTATAGGTTTCATTCATGTCTCTCTGTTTAACAAAATAATCTGTTTATCTTTGGCAGGAGAGAAACCAGACTCTCACTCTGACAGCGGGAAGAGTCCTTCAGGGAATCCAGACCCAGAGATTCCCAAACCAGCGACACAACACAACTGCTCCCAGTGTGGAACGAGTTTTAAGTGGTTATGTAAGCTCAAAGAGCATGAGAAAACACACACAGGAGAAAAGCTCTTCCAATGCTCCCAGTGTGAAAAGAGATTTACCCGGTTAGGAAATCTGAAAAGGCATGAAGGAATAGCGCACACCGGAGAAAAACCCTACCACTGCTCTCAGTTAGGGTATCTGCAAAACCATGAGAAAATACACTCTGGAGAGAAGCCTTACCCCTGTTCCCACTGTGGAAATAGTTTTACACGGTTAAGGTACCTGAAAGAGCATGAGAAAACACACACAGGAGAGAAGCCTTTCCAATGCTCCCAGTGTGGAAAGGGTTTTATAGCGTTAGGGCACCTGAAAGCGCATGAGAGAATACACACAGGAGAGAAGCCTTTCCAATGCTCCCAGTGTGGAAAGAGTTTTAACCAGTCATCACATCTGAAAGAGCATGAGAGAACACACACAGGAGAGAAGCCTTTCCAATGCTCCCAGTGTGGAAAGGGTTTTATAGCGTTAGGGCGCCTGAAAGCGCATGAGAGAATACACACAGGAGAGAAGCCTTTCCAATGCTCCCAGTGTGGAAAGAGTTTTACACGGTTGGGGAACCTGAATGAACATCAAACAATACACACAGGAGAGAAGCCTCACCATTGCTCCCACTGTGGAAAGAGTTTTGGCCGGATAGGGAGCCTTAAAGAGCATGAAAGGACACATACAGGAGAAAAGCCTTTCCAATGTTCCCAGTGTGGAATGAGTTTCACCCATTTAGTGAACCTGAAAAATCATGAAGGAATACACACAGGAGTGGAGAAGACCTACCACTGCTCTCAGTGTGGAAAGAGTTTTACCCAGTTATGGAACCTGAAGAAACATAAGAGAATACACTCTGGAGAGAAGCCTTACCTCTGTTCACATTGTGGAAATCAATTTAGGTGGTCATGGGACCTGAAGGAGCATGAGAGGACACACACACGGGAGAAATCTTAACATTGCTCCTTGTGCGGAAAGGATTTTACAAAGTTAGGGAACCTAAAAGAGCATAAGAAGTAACACACAGGAGAAAAGCCTTACCAATGCTCCCTGTGTGGAAATACTTTTACCCAATTAGGAGGCCTGAAATATCACAAGAGGACACACACACAAAAAAATACCTACCACTGTTCTCAGTGTCAAAAGACATTTACCCTGTTAGGGAACCTGAAAGAGCATAAAAAACACATACAGCAGAGAAGCCTTAAGACTGCTCCAGTTGTGGAAAGACATTTTCCCAGTCAGAGGACCTGAAATCACATGACAGAATAGAGGCTGTGTTGTGAAATGTGTGTTTTATTTATGCCACATGAAATCATATTGTTTAAATGAAATCATATATTGATGGAACACAATTATGAACCCTTAGGTGTTCATTTTAATATGATTTGGATATTTTCAAATGTTAATTATAAATGGATGAGTAGAATGTGTATTTTCTTTATTCTAAGCTTAACCTCTCATGGGCGTGGCCAAAGAGCTCTATTTTCATGTCATCAGACCACGCCACCGATTCTAATCCAAGTGCCAATGCCGTTTAGCAAACTCCATTCGTTTACAATTTGTTGGATGAGGTTAGTGCGTTTTGGCATCAACATAAGGATGCAGGAGCAGAAAATAACCCCAAACCTACTGTCAAATATGGTGGTAGATCTTTGATGTTATGGGGCTATTCTGCTTCCACTGGTCCTGGGGCCCCTGTTAAGGTCAATGGCATCATCAACTCTACCAAGTACCAGAACATTTTAGCCAAAACACCTGTTTGCCTCTGCCAGGAGGCTGAAACTTGGCCTCAAGTGGATCTTCCAGCAAGACAATAAGTCCAAGCAAACATCAAAATCCATAAACAAATTACACTCCGTTCTCTCTGAGCTGTGCAGCTTTCCCAGTACTGCCGCGCAGAAGAAATACCAGCCCACGTAGAGATGCACGAGATTGAACTTCACTGAACTTTTTACTTTGGCCCGTTAGCCCAACGTTTCCCTCTACTGTGGGGATTGTGATTATTAGCCCCTTTCAATGCAACATACCAGAACAATCGAACTATGCAAGACTTAGTCTGTGCTTTTGTTTTAGGCAGAGAGCATCGGAGGAGGATTCAGTTGCACTGAAAAGACAGGAGCGGCCCTGAGTAGTACTTATTCTGAGATCAAAGCATGTAGCTGCACATTTGTTCATATTCTTTGCTAGTTATTGAGTTATTAGCCCAGTGCTAGCTCATTTCTGGATCAGCCATGGCGAGTGATGGCTTCCTACGTGAAATGCAAGTAAGATAAAATAGCTTTTTTTATATCTTAAAGGGAGGCTTTATTTTTATTTTATTTTTTTTGACTGTAATATATGGGTATGGGAATAATAATGAGTTTTATTTTATAAAGTGGTTTCTTGCGTCATACATTCCAACAACATTTTCAGTCACCTACTTGTCTGAAGGCTAAAAGGGTTCATGTCAAGCCCTGCATGTTTTCATAAGTCCCATGGAATGTAGCCTACATTGGACACCACACATTGGCTGCTACTGTAGGCTGAATGATAGAACAGCTATTTCCATGTTAAAATGTTATGGGATGCATTTTCTCCATGGTTTTTGATGGTAGGCCTACATTATGATCAAATAGCCACAGTAGCCTACTGGGCCACTGTTAAAACTGGAACTTAAAGCGGATACAGCCTCAGTGTTCACAGTAAACGCGCGGCGCAACGTTAAAGTTTGCACTCAGCAGACCTAAACTTTGCTCAGTGTCTACATTTTTTGGAGGTAACTTGCTCTGGTGAGAAGCCTTACCATTGCTCCTAATGTGGAAAGAGTTTTAACCAGTTTAGACCATTTTAAAATGACACGAGAGGACACAGGAGAAAAGCCCTACCACTGCTCCCAGTGTGAAGCGTTTCACCCAGTTACAGCAACTACAATCACAATACAGGACACACACACAGGACAATCTACCACTGCTCTCATTGTGGAAAGACATTTTCCCAGTCAGAGGACCTGAAATCACACGAGAGGATAGGGAGGCTGTGTTCTGACTTATGTTTTTGACTGAGAATGAATGTTTTTGTTTATGCCACATTAAATCATATTGTTTATGGTTATACCTTTCTATCTAATTTTTGATTGAGAATTGATGTTGTATATATGAAAGCTTGCTCAAAAATAGGCCAACATTTTGTTTGTCATCTCAAGACATGGTCATATCTAAATTCATATAAAGTATATTTTATTATTATGAACTTAGTGATTGGATACAAGAATAACCCTTAAATGTTGTTTATTATGGATATTGCCCGTCAGTGTCGTTTTGATATTGGAAAAAAATTAAATCCTCATCAATCTACACACAATACCCCATAATGACAAAAAACAGAAATACCTTATTTACATAAGTATTCAGACACTTTGCTATGAGACTCGAAATTGAGCTCAGATGCATCCTGTTTCCATTGATCATCCTTGAGATGTTTCTACAACTTGATTGGAGCCCACCTGTGGTAAATTCAATTGATTGGACATGATTTGGAAAGGCACACACCTGTTTATATAAGGTCCCATAGTTGACAGTGTATGTCAGAGCAAAAACCAAGCCATGAGATCGAAGGAATTGTCCGTTGAGCTCCGAGACAGGATTGTGTCGAGGCACAGATCTGGGGAAGGGTACCAAAACATTTCTGCATGATTTGAAGATCCCCAAGAACACAGTGGCCTCCATCATTCTTAAATGGAATAAGTTTGGAACCACCAAGACTCTTCCTAGAGCAAACTGAGCAATCAGGGGAGAAGGGCCTTGGTCAGGGAGGTGACCAATCAGGGGAGAAGGGCCTTGGTCAGGGAGGTGACCAACCAGGGGAGAAGGGCCTTGGTCAGGGAGGTGACCAACAACCCGATGGTCACTCTGACATGGTGGTGTCAGCATCATGCTGTGGGGATGTTTTTCAGTGGCAGGGACTGGGAGACTAGTCAGGATCGAGGGAAAGATGAACAGAGCAAAGTACAGAGAGATCCTTGATGAAAACCTGGTCCAAACCGCCCGGCCAAACTGAGCAATCGGGGGAGAAGGGCCTTGGTCGGGGAGGTCACCAAGAGCTCCATAGTTCCTCTGTGGAGATGGGAGAACCTTCCAGAAGGACAACCAATTCTGCAGCACTCCACCAACCAGGCCTTTATGGTAGAGTGGCCAGACGGAAGCCGCTCCTCCGTAAAAGGCACACGACAGCCCGCTTGGAGTTTGCCAAAAGTCACCTAAAGACTCTCAGACCATGAGAAACAAGATTCTCTGGTCTGATGAAAACAAGATTGAACTCTTTGGTCTGAATGCCAAGCGTCAAGTCTGGAAGAAACCTCCCACCATCCCTACGGTGAAGCATGGTGGTGTCAGCATCATTCTGTGGGGATGTTTTTCAGTGGCAGGGAGACTAGTCAGGATCGAGGGAAAGATGAACGGAGCAAATTACTGAGATATCCTTGATGAAAACCTGCTCCAGAGTGCTCAGGACCTCAGACTGGGGGTGAAGGTTCACCTTCCAACAGGACAACCACCCTAAGCACACAGCCAAGACAACGCAGGAGTGGCTTCAGGACAAGCCTCTGAATGTCCTTGAGTGGCCCAGCAAGAGCCCGGACTTGAACCCGATCGAACATCTCTGGAAAGACCTGAAAATACAGTGGCTTGCGAAAGTATTCACCCCCCTTGGCATTTTTCCTATTTTGTTGCCTTACAACCTGGAATTAAAATGGATTTTTGGGGGGTTTGTATCATTTGATTTACACAACATGCCTACCACTTTGAAGATGCAAAATATATTTTCTTGTGAAACAAACAAGAAATAAGACAAAAAAACAGAACTTGAGGGTGCATAACTATTCACCCCCCCAAAGTCAATACTTTGCAGAGCCACCTTTTGCAGCAATTACAGCTGCAAGTCTCTTGGGGTATGTCTCTATAAGCTTGGCACATCTAGCCACTGGGATTTTTTCCCATTCTTCAAGGCAAAACTGCTCCAGCTCCTTCAAGTTGGATGGGTTCCGCTGGTGTACAGTGGGGAAAAAAAGTATTTAGTCAGCCACCAATTGTGCAAGTCTTCCCACTTAAAAAGATGAGAGAGGCCTGTAATTTTCATCATAGGTACACGTCAACTATGACAGACAAATTGAGAGAAAAAAATTCCAGAAAATCACATTGTAGGATTTTTAATGAATTTATTTGCAAATTATGGTGGAAAATAAGTATTTGGTCACCTACAAACAAGCAAGACTTCTGGCTCTCACAGACCTGTAACTTCTTCTTTATGAGGCTCCTCTGTCCTCCACTCGTTACCTGTATTAATGGCACCTGTTTGAACTTGTTATCAGTATAAAAGACACCTGTCCACAACCTCAAACAGTCACACTCCAAACTCCACTATGGCCAAGACCAAAGAGCTGTCAAAGGACACCAGAAACAAAATTGTAGACCTGCACCAGGCTGGGAAGACTGAATCTGCAATAGGTAAGCAGCTTGGTTTGAAGAAATCAACTGTGGGAGCAATTATTCTGAAATGGAAGACATACAAGACCACTGATAATCTCCCTTGATCTGGGGCTCCACGCAAGATCTCACCCCGTGGGGTCAAAATGATCACAAGAACGGTGAGCAAAAATCCCAGAACCACACGTGGGGACCTAGTGAATGACCTGCAGAGAGCTGGGACCAAAGTAACAAAGCCTACCATCAGTAACACACTACGCCGCCAGGGACTCAAATACTGCAGTGCCAGACGTGTCCATGTCCAGACCCGTCTGAAGTTTGCTAGAGTGCATTTGGATGATCCAGAAGAGGATTGGGAGAATGTCATATGGTCAGATGAAACCAAAATAGAACTTTTTGGTAAAAACTCAACTCGTCGTGTTTGGAGGACAAAGAATGCTGAGTTGCATCCAAAGAACACCATACCTACTGTGAAGCATGGGGGTGGAAACATCATGCTTTGGGGCTGTTTTTCTGCAAAGGGACCAGGACGACTGATCCGTGTAAAGGAAAGAATGAATGGGGCCATGTATCGTGAGATTTTGAGTGAAAACCTCCTTCCATCAGCAAGGGCATTGAAGATGAAACGTGGCTGGGTCTTTCAGCATGACAATGATCCCAAACACACCGCTCAGGCAACGAAGGAGTGGCTTCGTAAGAAGCATTTCAAGGTCCTGGAGTGGCTTAGCCAGTCTCCAGATCTCAACCCCATAGAAAATCTTTGGAGGGAGTTGAAAGTCCGTGTTGCCCAGCGACAGCCCCAAAACATCACTGCTCTAGAGGAGATCTGCATGGAGGAATGGGCCAAAATACCAGCAACAGTGTGTGAAAACCTTGTGAAGAGTTACAGAAAACGTTTGACCTGTGTCATTGCCAACAAAGGGTATATAACAAAGTATTGAGAAACTTTTGTTATTGACCAAATACTTATTTTCCACCATAATTTGCAAATAAATTCATTAAAAATCCTACAATGTGATTTTCTGGATTTTTTTCCCTCATTTTGTCTGTCATAGTTGACGTGTACCTATGATGAAAATTACAGGCCTCTCTCATCTTTTTAAGTGGGAGAACTTGCACAATTGGTGGCTGACTAAATACTTTTTTTCCCCACTGTACATTAATCTTTAAGTTATCCCACAGATTCTCAATTTGATTGAGGTCTGGGCTTTGACTAGGCCATGCCAAGACATTTAAATGTTTCACCTTAAACCACTCAAGTGTTGCTTTAGCAGTATGCTTAGTGTCATTGTCCTGCTGAAAGGTGAACCTCCATCCCAGTCTCAAATCTCTGGAAGACTGAAACAGGTTTCCCTCAAGAATTTCCCTGTAATAAGCGCCAGCCATCATTACTTCAATTCTGACCAGTTTCCCAGTCCTTGCTGATGAAAAACATCCCCACAGCATGATGCTGCCACCACCATGCTTCACTGTGGGGATGGTGTTCTCGGGGTGATGAGAGGTGTTGGGTTTGCACCAGACATTTTCCTTGATGGCCAAAAAGCTCTATTTTAGTTTCATCTGACCAGAGTACCTTCTTCCATATGTTTGGGGAGTCTCCCACATGGCTTTTGGTGAACACCAAATGTGTTTGCTTATTTTTGTCTTTAAGCAATGGCTTAGCTCTTTGTAGTGTACGGCTTAAAGTGGTCCTATGGACAGATTCTCAAATTTACATTTACGTCATTTAGCAGACGCTCTTATCCAGAGCGACTTACAAATTGGTGCATTCACCTTATAGCCAGTGGGATAACCACTTTTTTTTTTTTGGGGGGGGGGGGGGTTAGAAGGATTACTTTATCCTATCCCAGGTGTTCCTTAAAGAGGTGGGGTTTCAAATGTCTCCGGAAGGTGGTGAGTGACTCCGCTGTCCTGGCGTCGTGAGGGAGCTTGTTCCACCATTGGGGTGCCAGAGCAGCGAACAGTTTTGACTGGGCTGAGCGGGAACTGTGCTTCAGCAGAGGTAGGGGAGCCAGCAGGCCAGAGGTGGATGAACGCAATGCCCTCGTTTGGGTGTAGGGACTGATCAGAGCCTGAAGGTACGGAGGTGCCGTTCCCCTCAAAGCTCCGTAGGCAAGCACCATGGTCTTGTAGCAGATGCGAGCTTCAACTGGAAGCCAGTGTAGTGTGCGGAGGAGCAGGGTGACGTGAGAGAACTTGGGAAGGTTGAACACCAGACGGGCTGCGGCATTCTGGATGAGTTGTAGGGGTTTAATGGCACAGGCAGGGAGCCCAGCCAACTGCGAGTTGCAGTAATCCAGACGGGAGATGACAAGTGCCTGGATTAGGACCTGTGCTGCTTCCTTTGTAAGGCAGGGTCGTACTCTCCGAATGTTGTAGAGCATGAAACTACAGGATCGGGTCACAGCCTTGATGTTAGCGGAGAACGACAGGGTGTTGTCCAGGGTCACGCCAAGGCTCTTCGCACTCTGGGAGGAGGACACAACGGAGTTGTCAACCGTGATGGCGAGATCATGGAACGGGCAGTCCTTCCCCGGGAGGAAGAGCAGCTCCGTCTTGCCAAGGTTCAGCATGAGGTGGTGATCCGTCATCCATACTGATATGTCTGCCAGACATGCAGAGATGCGATTCGCCACCTGGTTATCAGAAGGGGGAAAGGAGAAGATTAGTTGTGTGTCGTCTGCGTAGCAATGATAGGAGAGGCCATGTGAGGATATGACAGAGCCAAGTGACTTGGTGTATAGCGAGAATAGGAGAGGGCCTAGAACTGAGTGGTGAGAGCACGTGGTGCGGAGACAGCTTCTCGCCACGCCACTTGGTAGGAGCGACCGGTCAGGTAGGACGCAATCCAAGAGTGAGCCACGCCGGAGATGCCCAGCTCGGAGAGGGTGGAGAGGAGGATCTGATGGTTCACAGTATCAAAGGCAGCAGACAGGTCTAGAAGGACAAGAGCAGAGGAGAGAGAGTTAGGTTTAGCAGTGCGGAGAGCCTCCGTGACACAGAGAAGAGCAGTCTCAGTTGAATGACCAGTCTTGAAACCTGACTGGTTTGGATCAAGAAGGTCATTCTGAGAGAGATAGCAAGAGAGTTGGCTAAAGACGGCACGCTCAATAGTTTTGGAGAGAAAAGAAAGAAGGGATACTGGTCTGTAGTTGTTGACATCAGAGGGATCGAGTGTTGGTTTTTTGAAAAGGGGTGCAACTCTCGCTCTCTTGAAGACGGAAGGGACATAGCCAGCGGTCAAGGATGAGTTGATCAGCGAGGTGAGGTAAGGGAGAAGGTCACCGGAGATGGTCTGGAGAAGAGAGGAGGGGATAGGGTCAAACGGGCAGGTTGTTGGGCGGCCGGCCATCACCAATCTCTGCTGTGGAGCTTTGCAGCTCCTTCAGGATTATCTTTGGTCTCTTTGTTGCCTCTCTGATTAATGCCCTTCTTGCCTGGTCCGTGAGTTTTGGTGGGCGGCCATCTCTTGGCAGGTTTGTTGTGGTGCCATATTCATTCTATTTTTTAATACTGGATTTAATGGTGCTCCATGGAATGTTCAAAGTTCTGGATATTTTTTTATAACTCCAACCTGATCTGTACTTCTCCACAACTTTGTCCCTGATCTGTTTGGACAGGTCCTTGGTCTTCATGGTGCCACTTGCTTGGTGGTGCCCCTTGCTTAGTGGTGTTGCAGACTTTGGGTCCTTTCAGAACAGGTGTATATATACTGAGATCATTTAATAGATCATGTGACACTAAGATTGCACACAGGTGGACTTTATATAACTAATTATGTGACTTCTGAAGGTAATTGGTTGCACCAGATCTTATTTAGGGGCTTCATAGCAAAGGGGGGGTGAATACATACTGTACAGTCGTGGTATTGGTCTTCACAAAGTTTGCTGCTTCAGTGTTTTTAGATCTTTTTCTCAGATGTTACTATGGTATACTGAAGTATAATTACAAGCATTCCATAAGTTTTAAAGGCTTTTATTGACAATTACATTAAGTTTATGCAAAGAGTCAATATTTGCAATGTTGACCCTTCTTTTTCAAGAACTCTGCAATCTGCCCTGGAATGTTGTCAATTAACTTCTGGGCCACATCCTGACTGATGGCAGCCCATGCTTGCATAATCAATGCTTGGAGTTTGTCAGAATTTGTGGGTTTTTGTTTGTCCACCCGCCTCTTGAGGATTGACCACAAATTCTCAATGGGATTAAGGATTAAGGTCTGGGGAGTTTCCTGGCCATGGACCCAAAATGTTGATGTTTTGTTCCCCGAGTGACTTAGTTATCACTTTTGCCTTATGGCAAGGTGCTCCATCATGCTGGAAAAGGCATTGTTCGTCAACAAACTGTTATTGGATGGTTGGGAGAAGTTGCTCTCGGAGGATGTGTTGGTACCATACTTTATTCATGGCTGTGTTCTTAGGCAGAATTGTGAGTGAGCCCACTCCCTTGGCTGAGAAGCAACCCCACACATGAATGGTCTCAGGATGCTTTACTGTTGGCCTGACACAGGACTGATGGTAGCGCTCACCTTGTCTTCTCCGGACAAGCTTTTTTACAGATGCCCCAAACAATCGGAATGGGGATTCATCAGAGAAAATGACTTTACCGCAGTCCTCAGCAGTCCAATCCCTGTACCTTTTGCAGGATATCAGTCTGTCCCTGATGTTTTTCCTGGAGAGAAGTGGCTTCCTCGCTGCCCTTCTTGACACCAGGCCATCCTCGAAAAGTATTCGCCTCACTGTGCGTGCAGAATGCCTCACACCTGCCTGCTGCCATTCCTGAGCAAGCTCTGCGCTGGTGGTGCCCCGATCCCACAGATGAATCAACTTTAGGAGATGGTCCTGGCGCTTGCTGGACTTTCTTGGGCACCCTGAAGTTTCATCACAACAATTGAACCTCTCTCCTTGAAGTCCTTGATGATCCGATAAATGGTTGATTTAGGTGCAATCTTACTAGCAGCAATATCATTGCCTGTGAATACTTTTGTGCAAAGAAAATATCTGATTTTCCATTTTAGTACCCTCAACACACAGCGTCGCCTCAAGTGGGTTTACATTTGTTTTATTTGATTATTATTGATACATTATCAGAAAGCATAAATCTTCCCCAAAAATAGGATGGAATATAAATAAATAAAAAGAATATACAATAATAAATCACCAAAATAAGTTCTATAAATATTTGTATTTTACAAAATGTCTCTAACAGTTGGAGAGGAAGAGGTTGATATAAATCCCCTCTGTTACAAACCAAATGTCTCTAACAGTTGGAGAGGAAGAGGTTGATATAAATCCCCTCTGTTACAAACCAAATGTTAGACTAGATACATGGGGTAATAATGACTAGATGATTGGTTCCAGTGGAGATTAGTTTATGAATTGCCTGGCTTGGCTGGGGGACAGTGGATGTATAGGGATAATTCAAATGGAACTTTTAACAGGCTTTACCTGCGATTTTCTAACGGCTATCAACAAATCAGAATCCAGAATCCAAATTGACCATTTTATAATGAGGGATCTAGTCTGGATTAAACCTCATAGGAAAACAGTTTAATCATGTATAGGTTTCATTCATGTCTCTCTGTTTAATAAAATAATCTGTTTATCTTTGGCAGGAGAGAAACCAGACTCTCACTCTGACAGCGGGAAGAGTCCTTCAGGGTATCCAGACCCAGAGATTCCCAAACCAGCGACACAACACAACTGCTCCCAGTGTGGAACGAGTTTTAAGTGGTTATATAAGCTCAAAGAGCATGAGAAAACACACAGGAGAAAAGCTCTTCCAATGCTCCCAGTGTGAAAAGAGATTTACCCGGTTAGGAAATCTGAAAAGGCATGAAGGAGTAATACACACCGGAGAAAAACCCTACCACTGCTCTCAGTTAGGGGATCTGCAAAACCATGAGAAAATACACTCTGGAGAGAAGCCTTACCCCTGTTCCCACTGTGGAAATAGTTTTACACGGTTAAGGCACCTGAAAGAGCATGAGAGGATACACACAGGAGAGAAGCCTTTCCAATGCTCCCAGTGTGGAAAGGGTTTTATAGCATTAGGGCGCCTGAAAGCGCATGAGAGGATACACACAGGAGAGAAGCCTTTCCAATGCTCCCAGTGTGGAAAGGGTTTTACATGGTTAAGGCACCTGAAAGAGCATGAAAGAATACACTCTGGAGAGAAGCCTTACCCCTGTTCCCATTGTGGAAATCATTTTAGGTGTTTAGGGGACCTGAAGGAGCATGAGAGGACACACACAGGAGAGAAACCGTACCATTGCTCCCTGTGTGGAAATGATTTTACCAAGTTAGGGAACCTCAAAGAACACGAGAGGAAACACACAGGAGAAAAGCCTTACCACTGCTCCCAGTGTGGAAAGAGATTTTCAAGATCACCGGACCTTAAAAAGCACGAGAGGACACACACAGGAGAAAAGCCTTACCACTGCTCCCAGTGTGGAAAGAGTTTTGCTGACTTAGATAGCCTGAACATACATAAGATAATACACTCTAAAGAGAAACCTTACCATTGTTCCCAGTGTGGAAAAAGTTTTACCAAGCTTGGGAACTTGAAAAGGCATGAGAACATACACACACAGGGGAGGATAAGCTCACGGTTTGGAAAGAGTTTTAGTCAGGGAACCTAATTGTGGAAAGACGTTTTCCCAGACAGAGGACCTGAATTCACATGACAGAATAGAGAGGCTGTGTTCTGACTGATGTTTGACTGTTATTTTATGCCACATTAAATCATATTGTTTATATGAAATCTTACTCAAAAATAGGCTTACTTTTGTTTTAGTTTTTTTCCTCTGGAGACATGATCATGTCTAAAATCAAATTATAATTAAAACATTTGTAATTATGGATTTGGGATTGATTGAATTCAACTATAAACCCTTCATGTCCATTATATGATTTGGATATTTTAAAATGTAAATTATTAATTGGATGAATAATGGATCTATAAGCAACCATTTTACATTTAAACAGGTTCTCCAGCACAAAATGTGTATCAGCCAATTAAAATCGTTGATGAACTGAAGTTCCACTATTTTTTTCATACTAAACGCAGCTCAGTACTGGTACACCATGTAGGAGCAGTTTGGACCTACTCAGTACTGGTACACCATGTAGGAGCAGGTTGGACCTACTCAGTACTGGTACACCATGTAGGAGCAGTTTGGACCTACTCAGTACTGGTACACCATGTAGGAGCAGTTTGGACCTACTCAGTACTGGTACACCATGTAGGAGCAGTTTGGACCTACTCAGTACTGTTACACCATGTAGGAGCAGTTTGGACCTACTCAGTACTGGTACACCATGTAGGAGCAGTTTGGACCTACTCAGTACTGGTACACCATGTAGGAGCAGTTTGGACCTACTCAGTACTGGTACACCATGTAGGAGCAGTTTGGACCTACTCAGTACTGTTACACCATGTAGGAGCAGGTTGGACCTAGTTGCCTTATTGGGATATTATCTGTTCGTTTGACTGATTTCCTAAATGCAGATGTGCAGTAGTATGGGAGGTTGTTTTAAATTCTCACTCATTAAAGATATTCATTAATCAACACATGCTTCTCTTTGTACGTCTCAATATAATATTATTTAATGAAATAAATGAAAAATCAACTTTTTGTCTCAAAATAAAATGAACATTTCCCTTGACTGTGTTACCCTCCCCACCCAGCAGATGGCGATGTGCCTGTTTCAGGCGATGCTGCCAGTGTGACGTATAATCTAGTGGACGGGACGCTTCTTCAACAACAACAACAGCTAGTCAGCCACCTTCATAGCCAAAAAACATTGAAGCTCTTTTCACGCTTTCGGTGTATATTAGCCACTGTGTTTTAAACACACTTGTCGTATCTACTAGCTAGTTACCCCATTTCATTTAATATTTACGTTGTTAGTCAGCTAGCTGGCTGGGTAAATTAGCAGTAGCCTAGTCACTAATGCTAACTAGCTATCTAGCTAACATCCCAACCATGAGCTCACTAAGCTACTCCCCTCTTGCTAAAGAAGAGGAGGTCTGCTGGACGGAGAAAGAAGCTCTGGGGCTGAACATTGTCGTGAAAGAGGAGGAGGAAGAGGAGGATGTTACAGTAAAAAAAGAAGTAGAGGTTGAGGCTGTTACCGTGAAAGAAGAAGAGAAAGGCGTTAAATTGACCGAAGATGAAGAAGCTTTTAGATTGAAAGAGGAGGAGGATGTCACAGTGAAAGAAGAGGGAGACGCGTTCAGAGTGAAAGAGGAGGAGGGGGAGATAACTGTCGCAGTGAAAGAAGAGGAAGACATTTTTGGAATAAAGGAAGAGGGGGAGATTACTGTCACATTGGAAGAAGAAGAAGAGACTGGAGATCTGATTAACAACAGTGAGTAATATATTAAAAACAGGAGCACAAACTCTGCAGTTGTTGAACCGATGTGTGGTTTTTAAAGGGCCATTCTAATAAAGGTCTAAACTTTAATATGTTGTTTTGTAGGAATTGTTAAACCTACAAAGAGTGGGGGGCGGCCAACAAAACGTTAATGGATCGAATGCTTCACATTATATATTTCACTACCTTTGTAAACATCTGAATATCTCTTTCTGTAGTGCTTTACTCAGTGTCTGTGCTTGACATCACATAAAAGCATAAAACAACTCGTGTGTGACTCGTGTCAAGACAAAGAAGGATCATTTTGATCTGGATTAAATTTATAAAAAAATAATTACTACAGGTTATTTAAAATCCTTAAGAGTTTATTGACGCACCCGTGCGTCAATCTAAGTAACATAATTAAAAATAATCTCCATCAAAATCCGTCAGTTGAAGCTAGAGATATTGAGACGCAGCATGGGCTGAGTCTTAATCCACCACATCTGCCTATGTTGGCCTTCCGCAACTGCGGTGGAAGGTGCCCGAGCTACAGCGATGTTTGTCACACCATGATACATCCCGAAAATCGATCTTCTCACGGAAACGTCTGTAGCGTCCGAACGGTTTGGCCTAAAAAAACTATTATGGAAAAGGGACTATTTTCTTCCATTTTGCTCCACAACCCCCTCGTCTGAAGGTAACCCGTACAAACAAATGGAAGTAAGGGGTTAAATATTTGTCCAAAAATATTTCCTGAGTTTTCTTATATCTCCTAGATATGGGACAGACAGTGGATGAATCAAAATGACCCTCCATTGTTAAAACAGAGGATGAATCAAATGACCCTCCATCGTTAAGATAGTGGATGAATCAAATGACCCTCCATCGTTAAGACAGTGGATGAATCAAATGCGTTATTATCTAAATATTGAACAAAATGTGGGCTACAGAGAGAAACAGAATAGTTCAATTTGAAGCCATATGGCATAAAATATTACAAGCACTGTAGAAATTCAAAGGATGAGGAAGGAGAGAAAATCTGATTGTGAGACAGACAGGATGGGTGGATATGGTGGGAACATGTGGGTCTGAGCAGGTGGGATGTCAATGTTTGTAGTAAATGTTTAGTTGTCAATTGTCTTTGTCTAAGTATGTCGTTGTAGTCAGAAAAATACAATATAATCTTTCAAAAACATAGTTATCTATTTAAAAATAAATATCCCAAGTAGAGATATTTACGGGTCCAAAAGACAGTTCGAAATTAATTTAGCCAACAAAATAATTTCTACAAAATGAAACAAAACATACATAAAGAACTGGTTTAGATTCTTAAATAGACCTACAATAATAATAATAATAATAAAACGAATCATAAATACGAAAATAAATAATACGAATTTGAGAAATTGCATCAAACCTGAATAGTGAGTTGAACAAAGTTCTCATATTTTTCAGCTAAAACGTTTCTAAGAATAGAAAAATCTGTCGATGTGCCCTTGAGCAAGGCACTTAACCCTAATCAAATCATCAAATCAAATTGTATTGGCCACATGCGCCGAATACAACAGGTGCAGACATTACAGTGAAATGCTTACTTACAGCCCTTAACCAACAGTGCATTTATTTTTAATAAAAAAGTAGAATAAAACAACAAAAAAGTGTTGAGAAAAAAAGAGCAGAAGTAAAATAAAATAACAGTAGGGAGGCTATATATACAGGGGGGTACCGGTGCAGAGTCAATGTGCGGGGGCACCGGCTAGTTGAGGTAGTTGAAGTAATATGTACATGTGGGTAGAGTTAAAGTGACTATGCATAAATAATTAACAGAGTAGCAGCAGCGTAAAAAGATGGGGTGGGGGGGCAGTGCAAATAGTCCGGGTAGCCATGATTAGATGTTCAGGAGTCTTATGGCTTGGGGGTAGAAGCTGTTGAGAAGCCTTTTGGACCTAGACTTGGCACTTCGGTACCGCTTAGCGTGCGGTAGCAGAGAGAACAGTCTATGACTAGGGTGGCTGGAGTCTTTCACAATTTTGAGGGCCTTCCTCTGTAAGTCGCTCTGGATAAGAGCATCTGCTAAAATGACTAAAAAAATAATAATAACAAAAATAAACCATTCCCCTTGTCGGCTTCTTTTCACTATAATCTTTCTCCTCTACCTGTCGTTTTAGTATAAGGAAAATGGCCTCCATCTTCGCAATGAACAGTAACCTAGGCCAAGGCTCCATTCACTCGCTCCCTCTCTCTCCTCAGCAGCAGGCGCACGTGACGTGAGCAGCCGGAACCAGTTTCAGCTGGACATAAGCTGTACGTTTTATGGTGTTGCAATGGTCTGAAACAGATAACAAGCTCCACGCGGTCATCAGGAGGGGTCCAGTCGGTAAATACATTTTAATACCCCAGACTCATGGCAATTATATCAGATCCAAGACAAAAGTCAGAATTTGGGACCCAGATCCCGGGTCGGATCTAGGAATTCCGGGTCTGTTAGAATTATGCAGACCTCTAGCACCAACTCTGTAAAGTACAAATGAACAATAAAAGGGGACATGAATAGCCATGCTAGCCCAATGATGACGTGTGCAGAGAAAAGTACAGCCACTAGCTAGCATGTACAGCATTCACAAATCAACAGATACAAAGTTAATGACTGACAGGAATACATATCACAATATCATGGTGGGAAACCATTATAAAACACTGGTAGTAATATCAGGAATGGAACTATTCAGATTCTGGAACTATACAGATTCTGGAACTATTTAGATTCTGGAAATCTACAGATTCTGGAACTATTTAGATTCTGGAACTATTTAGATTCTGGAACTATTTAGATTCTGGAACTATTTAGATTCTGGAACTATACAGATTCTGGAACTATACAGATTCTGGACCTATACAGATTCTGGAACTATTCAGATTCTGGAACTATACAGATTCTGGAACTATTTCAATTCTGGAACTATTTCGATTCTGGAACTATTTCGATTTTGGAACTATTCAGATTCTGGAACTATACAGATTCTGGAACTATACAGATTCTGGAACTATTCAGATTCTGGAACTATACAGATTCTGGAACTATACAGATTCTGGAACTATTTAGATTCTGGAACTATTTAGATTCTGGAACTATTCAGATTCTGGAACTATTCAGATTCTGGAACTATACAGATTCTGGAACTATACAGATTCTGGAACTATTCAGATTCTGGAACTATACAGATTCTGGAACTATTTAGATTCTGGAACTATTTAGATTCTGGAACTATACAGATTCTGGAACTATTCAGATTCTGGAACTATTTAGATTCTGGGGAATTATATCAAATGAAATTCAACACGTGGACTGTTTCAACGTATTTCTGAAGTCTCCAAAAAAACAAACATTTCAATTTATTATACTAAAAATGTCAAGGGTTTGTCACACAGTTCCTTAACTGTTTAATGGTAAAGCAAGCATGTATCCAGGTCAGCATTGACAGATTCCAATGGCAAACATAAAGATGGCAGAACAATTCAATGTGCCAATAAATCAGCACAATAAACTTTTTTTATTTCTTTATTTTTGGGGCGTCTTGAAGCTAAAGTTGTTAATGACGATACTAAATAAGGAGTAACGTGGAGGAATGTCCAATACGGCCAATTTAGCAAAAAAAGGAATTAGTGGTAAGTGCAGAGGGCTGCCATCTTTACGCGTCTCCGCCATTGATATTGATGGTATAAAGGTACAAATATTATGAAAATTATAAAAATCTTGAAATCAGTCATGACAAATAAAGGGACATTCCGTATACAAATAAACACTTTCCATCCAATGGTATACACAATAAGCATTTATATATTATTCTAGACACGTTCAATACCTGTATATTCAACAATAAACCAACCAAAATATCTACTAATACATTTTCTTTCTGATACAAAAATGTTTCTAATAATCCTGTTTACGTGGACACATCTGCCTGATGGCACTCTGATAAATTATGTACCATTCTAGCCCCATCTTAACTTAACCCCTTATGTACCATTCTAGCCCCATCTTAACTTAACCCCTTATGTACCATTCTAGCCCCATCTTAACTTAACCCCTTATGTACCATTCTAGACCCATCTTAACTTAACCCCTTATGTACCATTCTAGCCCCATCTTAACTTAACCCCTTATGTACCATTCTAGCCCCATCTTAACTTAACCCCTTATGTACCATTCTAGCCCCATCTTAACTTAACCCCTTATGTACCATTCTAGCCCCATCTTAACTTAACCCCTTATGTACCATTCTAGCCCCATCTTAACTTAACCCCTTATGTACCATTCTAGCACCATCTTACAGGCATTACCCATGAATCATGACTATCAACCAATCACCATCCAGGATCCAAATGTATGGTTTTATAATGAGGGATCTAGTCTGGATTAAACCTCATAGGAAGAAGAGCAGGAGATTGCATTTAGATATCTCTCTGTTTAACTAAATACTCTGTCTTTGGCAGGAGAGAGACCAGACTCTCACTCTGACAGACGCAAGAAGAGTTCTTCGGGGGAACCAGACCCAGAGACGGCCAAACCAGTGAGACGACACCACTGCTCCCAGTGTAGTTTGAGTTTTAAGTGGTTATGGAAGCTGAAACAGCATGAGGGGACACACACATGGGAGAAACCACACCCCTGCTCCCAGTGTGGAAAGAGATTTACCCTGTTAGGGAACCTGAAAAAGCATAAAGGAATACACACAGGAGAAAAGCCTTTCCAATGTTCCCAGTGTGGAAAGAGATTTTCACGATCACAGCACCTAAAATCACATGGTAGGACACACACCGGGGAGAAACCACACCACTGCTCCCAGTGTGGAAAGAGATTTACCCAGTTAGGGAGCCTGAAAAAGCATAAAGGAATACACACAGGAGAAAAGCCTTTCCAATGTTCCCAGTGTGGAAAGAGATTTTCAGGTTTACAGCACCTAAAATCACATGAGATGACGCACACAGGGGAGAAACCACACCATTGTGCCCTGTGTGGAAAGGATTTTACCCAGTTAGGGAACCTAAAAAAACATGAGATGAAACACACAGGCGAAAAGCCTTTCCAATGTTCCCAGTGTGGAAAAAGATTTTCACGATCACAGGAACTAAAATCACATGAGAGGACACACACGGGGGATAAACCACACCAGTGCTCCCATTGTGGAAAGGGTTTTACCCAGTTAGGGAGCCTGAACAAACATAAGAGAATACACTCTGGAGAAAAGCCTTACCACTGCGCCCAGTGTGGAAAGCGTTTTACCCAGTTAGGGAGCCTGAACAACCATAAAATAATACACACAGAAGAAAAGCCTTTCCAATGTTCCCAGTGTGGAAAGAGATTTTCACGATCACATGACCTAAAATCACACGAGAGGACGCACACAGGGGAGAAACCGCACCACTGCTCCCATTGTGAAAAGAGTTTTACCCAGTTAGGAAGCCTGAACAAACATAAGAAGAGAATACACTCTGGAGAGAAATCTTAACATACTTTCCTGGACAGAGGACCTTAAATCACATGAGAGAATAGAGAGGCTGTGTTCTGACTTATTTATTTATTTTTAAATGAAATCATATTGTTTATGATATAGTCCCCTGTAGCTCAACTGGTAGAGCATGGCACTTGCAACGCCAGGGTTGTGGGATCTTTTCCCACGGGGGGCCAGTATGAAAATGTATTGACTCACTAACTGTAAGGATAAGAGCATCTGCTAAAATGACTAAAATGTAAAAAATATGAAATCTTACTCAGAAATAGGCTTACTTTTGTTTGAATTTTTTCCTCTCGAGACATGATCACGTCTAAAATCAAATTACAATTTTAAAAAGTTTAATTTGGATTGATGGCACAAGTACTGTATGAACCCTCAGATGTTCATTATATGATTTGGATATTGAAAACATGTAAATGATTAAATTGATGAATCCAATGTGTATTTCTTGATTTTAACCTTGAAACCTCTTTAAGTTAGTTATTGTGTTTCATTGACTTCATCTGTGTTCTAGTTTTCAAGCTAAAGATGGATGGAAACTACTGTGTTCTGACTTATGTTTTTTATTTTTAGTAATGAAATCATGTTTATATGAAAAATAGGCCTACTTTTGTTTTAGTTTCCTCTCAAGAATGTCTCAAATCAATTTACTATTTTTATTAATAATTTGGATTGATAGAATACAAGTACTGTATGAACCGTCAGATGGTCATTATATGATTTTGATATTTAAAATTTTAAATAATAAAATAGATTAGTAGAATGTGTATTTCTTGATTTTAACCTTGAAATCTCATGAATGTAGTTGTTGCGTTTCATTGAGTTAATTTGTGTAGTCTTCTCTTCAAGCTAAAGGTGTATGTAAATGTGATGACGTTGTTCTGAAGAACACTCACTACCTCATGAATGTAGTCTTCTCTTCAAGCTAAAGGTGTATGAAAATGTGATGACGTTGTTCTGAAGAACACTCACTACCTCATGAATGTAGTCTTCTCTTCAAGCTAAAGGTGTATGAAAATTTGATTACGTTGTTCTGATAACGTTGACAATTTTTTGACATGAAGAACACTCACTACCTCATGAATGTTCCCAAAAGTATTATTCCATCATGTAAGAGGTGCTGATTGTATAAAGCATTTTATTAATGCAACTTATTTTTTAATATAAATCTGAAAATAAATAGCATGTGGAACGCCATTAGTGAATGTTCATTATATATATATATTATTATATTATATACATCCATGTATTGTTACAGTGGCTTGTGAAAGTATTCACCCCCCCCCCCCCCCCCCCTTGGCATTTTTCCTATTTTTTTTGCCTTACAACCTGGAATACAAATTGATTTTTTGGGGGGTTGTATCATTTGACTTACACAGCATGCCTACCACTTTGAAGATGCAAAATAAGTTTTGGGGTGAAACAAACAAGAAATAAGACAAAAGATTCTCGATTGGATTGAGGTCTGGGCTTTGACTAGGCCATTCCAAGACATTTAAATGTTTCCCCTTAAACCACTCGAGTGTTGCTTTAGCAGTATGCTTAGGGTCATTGTCCTGCTGGAAGTTGAACCTCCGTCCCAGTCTCAAATCTCTAGAAGACTGAAACAGGTTTCCCTCAAGAATGTCCCTGTATTTAGCGCCATTCATCATTCCTTCAATTCTGACCAGTTTCCCAGTCCCTGCCAATGAAAAACATGAATGAATGGTGTTCTCGGGGTGATGAGAGGTGTTGGGTTTGCGCCAGACATAGCGTTTTCCTTGATGGACAAAAACCTAAATTTTAGTCTCATCTGACCAGAGTACCTTCTTCCATATGTTTGGGGAGTCTCCCACATGTATTTTGGCGAATACCAAACGTGTTTGCTTATTTTCTTCTTTAAGCAATGGCTTTTTTCTGGCCACTCTTCCGTAAAGCCCAGCTCTTGGAATGTATGGCTTAAAGTGGTCCTATGGACAAATACTACAATCTCCACTGTGGAGCTTTGCAGCTCCTTCAGGGTTATCTCTGGTCTCTTTGTTGCCTCTCTGATTAATGCCCTCCTTGCCTGGTCCGTGAGTTTTGGTGGGCGGCCCTCTCTTGACAGGTTTGTTGTGGTGCCATATTCTTTCCATTTTTTAATAACGGATTTAATGGTGCTCCGTGGGATGTTCAAAGTTTCAGATTTTTTTTATAACCCAACCCTGATCTGTACTTCTCCACAACTTTGTCCCTGACCTGTTTGGAGAGCTCCTTGGTCTTCATGGTGCCGCTTGCTAGGTGGTGCCCCTTGCTTAGTGGTGTTGCAGACTCTGGGACCTTTCAGAACAGGTATATATACTGAGATCATGTGACAGATCATGTGACACTTAGATTGCACACAGGTGGACTTTATTTAACTAATTATGTGACTTATGAAGGTAATTGGTTGCACCAGATCTTATTTAGGGGCTTCATAGCAAAGGGGGTGAATACATATGCACGCACCACTTTTCCGTTATTTATTTGTTAGAATTATTTGAAACAAGTTATATTTTTCATTCCACTTTACCAATTTGGACTATTTTGTGTATGTCCATTACATGAAATCCAAATAAAAATCAATTTAAATTACAGGTTGTAATTCAACAAAATAGGAAAAATGCCAACGGGGATGAATAATTTTGCAAGGCACTGTACGTGTTAGACCTAAATGCTTATTATCTGTCTGTTTGACTGAATGAATCAGAAATTGCCTAAATACAGATGTGTAGTAGATGTTAAGTTTGATTTAAATTCTCACTCATTAAAAATGTTCACTAATCAACACATGCTTCTCTTTATACATCTCAATATAATATTGTTAGCTACTTAGTTAAATGGAGAAAAAAACAAAACAGTATTGTCCCATCGCTGCAACTCCCATACGGACTCGGGAGAGGCGAAGGTCGAGAGCCATGCGTCCTCTGAAACACGACCCCCGCCAAGCCGCACTGCTTCGTGACACATTGCTCGCTTAACCAGGAAGCCAGCCGCACCAATGTTTCAGAGGAAACGCCATACAACTGGCGACCATGTCAGCATGCATGCGCCCGGCCCGCCACAGGAATCGCTAGAGCGCGATGGGACAAGGACATCCCGGCCGGCCTAATCCGGACGACACTGGGCCAATTGTGCGCCGCGTCATGGGTCTCCCGGTCGCGGCCGGCTGCGACACAGCCCGGGATCGAACCCGGGTCTGTAGTGACGCCTCAAACACTGCGATGCAGTGCCTTACAACGCTGCACCGGAAATGAATAGCTTTTCCATCAACTTCCGGGTCAGTAGCTTCAGCCCAACATCACACACACACACACACACACACACACACACACACACACACACACACACACACACACACACACACACACACACACACACACACACACACACACACACACACACACACACACACACACACACCAACTGGCACTCACAAGTGCCTGAATGATTTATTGCCACAATTGCTTCATATACACATAAAACCTGCATCACAGACATAGAAAACACAGGAGACTCTTTACAGTTCACACCTGGGTCTCACACATTATGGAAAATATAAAATACTTACAAATATCTGAGGTGAGCTTGATACCAAAAGAGGCAATCTGCAGTTGCTACATCCATTTGTGGACTTATAAATGAATGATATATACCCATTTCATTCTTGAAGAATATAATTTATAAATGCCTCATGAGCTTAGTCCAACTGTCGTACCCCGTCAGCACCCAAAATATAAGCTTGTTTTATACCAATGTTTGTAAACAAAGTAAATGTAAACAAACACTGTAAAACCTTAAAACATGGTTAAAACCAATCATTGTGATATCATGGATGGTCAATCCTTGCATCTGTCTATGAATTTGAGTGGTTACATTTCTCCAGGGTTGTCCCTGAGCTTTTCACCGAAACAGTGGCGGGGAACTTGTTTTTGCTGCTGATTGCCCCTTTTAAAGGTACCATTCCATTGGTTCCAAAAGGAGAGAATAATATATTTATAAGTATTGGACATAAACAATAATAAATAACCTCAACTGCGTTACCCACTCCTGTCAGCAGATGGCGATGTGCGTCTTTCAGGCGATGCTGTCAGAGTGTGACGTATAATCTAGTGGACGGAACGCTTCTTCAACAACAGCTAGTCAGACACCTCGGTAGCTTGTTAGCTTCAAGCTCTTAGACGCTTTCGTGTATATTATCCAGTGTGTTTTAAAAACACTCCTGTCACCTTATGTCGTATAGCTAGCTAGTTACCCCTTGAATTTAATATTTATGTTGCTATAGCTAGCTAATGCTAACATCTCCGACCATGAGCTCACTAAGCTACTATCCTCCTGCTAAACAAGAGGAGGTCTGCTGGACGGAGACAGAGGGTCTTTGGCTGAACATTGTCGTGAAAGAGGAGAAGGATGAGGAAGATGTCACAGTAAAACAAGAAGTAGAGGGTGAGGCTGTTATCGTGAAAGAAGAAGTGAAAGACGTTACAGTGAAAGAAGAGGAAGAAGCGTTAAGAGTGAAAAGAGAAGAGAATATTACCGTGAAAGAAGAGGATGCCGTTTTTGGAGTGAAGAGGGAGGGAGAGATAACTGTCACATTGAAGGAGGAGGAGGAAGAGACTGAAGGTCTAATTAACACCAGTAAGTGCTGTCTTAAAAATAGTATCACTAACTGTTGTTGAACTGAGACGTGGTTTTAAAACGCCATTCAACTGAAGTGATACATGTGATTATGTTCTTTTTTAATGTAGAAATTGTAAAAACGATATTAAGTAGCCTAATAATGGACTGAAGGAGCCGTTTGAACCAGAATCTGGGCTTACAGGAGACGTTCAATATGGAGATCCTCCTTTTCAAGCTTAATAATGTCAAAATACGTTCTGGACTAAGCAAAGAATGGAGTTTCGCTGAGCAACTATGATCAGTACTGCTGTCCCACCGGTATGTACTCCCAAAAAAGGTTTAAATAAAAAGTTACAAGCAACCAAAATAATACCTTAAATACCTTGTCTGGAAATAAGTGTTGTTTTTGAGCCCCAAATCCACCTCTTCTGCACCCAGGAGGATACAATTGAGATCTTCCCTGTATGTAGCCTCTGCTTCCAGGCTGATGAGGTGAAAGCCTGGTGGACACTTTACTCAGTACTTTGTTGAAGCACCTTTGGCAGCGATTACAGCCTCGAGTCTTCTTGGGTATGACGCTACAAGCTTGGCACACCTGTATTTGGGGAGTTTCTCCATTCTTCTCTGCAGATCCTCTCAAGCTCTGTCAGGTTGGATGGGGAGTGTCGCTGCACAGCTATTTTCAGGTCTCTCCAGAGATATTAGATCGGGTTCAAGTCCGGGCTCTGGCTGGGCCACTCAAGGACATTCAGAGACTTGTCCCAAAGCCACTCCTGCGTTGTCTTGGCTGTGTGCTTAGGGTCGTTGTCCTGCTGGAAGGTGAACCTTTGCCCCAGTCTGAGGTCCTGAGCGCTCTAGAGAAGGTTTTCATCAAGGATCTCTCTGTACTTTGCTCTGTTCATCTTTCCCTCGATCCTGATAGTCTCCCAGTCCCTGCCGCTGAAAAACATCCCCACAGCATGATACTGCCACCACCAAGTTTCGCCGTAGGAATGGTGCCAGGTTTCCTCCAGACATGACGCTTGGCATTCAGGCCAAAGAGTTCAATCTTGTTTCTCATGGTCTGAGAGTCCTTAAGGTGCCTTTTGGCAAACTCCAAGCGGGCTGTCATGTGCCTTTGACTGAGGAGTGGCTTCTGTCTGGCCACTCTACCGCAAAGGCCTGATTGGTGGAGTGCTGCAGAGATGGTTGTCCTTCTGGAAGGATCTCCCATCTCCACAGAGGAGCTCAGTCAGAGTGACCATCAGGCCCTTCTTCCCCGATTGCTCAGTTGCATTTTAAAATAAGGCTGTAACAAAATGTGGAAAAAGTCAAGGGGTCTGAATACTTTCCGAATGCACTGTATTATTATCAGCCTATAACATGACATTATCTATTATTATAGAGCTCTGATCAGCCTATAAACATGATCTATTATTATAGAGCTCTGATCAGCCTATAAACATGACATTATCTATTATTATAGAGCTCTGCTCAGCCTATAAACATGACATTATCTATTATTATAGAGCTCTGCTCAGCCTATAAACATGACATTATCTATTATTATAGAGCTCTGATCAGCCTATAAACATGACATTATCTATTATTAAAGAGCTCTGCTCAGCCTATAAACATGACATTATATATTATTATAGAGCTCTGCTCAGCCTATAAACATGACATTATCTATTATTATAGAGCTCTGATCAGCCTATAAACATGACATTATCTATTATTATAGAGCTCTGCTCAGCCTATAAACATGACATTATGTATTATTATAGAGCTCTGATCAGCCTATAAACATGACATTATCTATTATTATAGAGCTCTGATCAGCCTATAAACATGACATTATGTATTATTATAGAGCTCTGATCAGCCTATAAACATGACATTATCTATTATTATAGAGCTCTGATCAGCCTATAAACATGACATTATCTATTATTATAGAGCTCTGACCAGCCTATAAACATGACATTATCTATTATTATAGAGCTCTGATCAGCCTATAAACATAACATTATCTATTATTATAGAGCTCTGCTCAGCCTATAAACATGACATTATCTATTATTATAGAGCTCTGCTCAGCCTATAAACATGACATTCCATGAGAGCAAGATTAGATTTGAAGCTCTACATCATCTCAAGTTTATTTTGTATTATGTTGTGAAGACTGACCTCAGGCTATTGTGGGATATAGTCTGGATTAAACCTCATAGGAAGACTGTTTTAGCATGTGGAGGTTTCATTCAGGTCGCTGTTTAGCTAAATGATATGTCTGTCTTTGGCAGGAGAGAGACCAGACTCTCACTCTGACAGCGGGAAGAGTCCTTCAGGGGAACCAGATCCAGAGACGGCCAAACCAGAGAGACGACATCAGTGCTCCTACTGTGAAAAGAGTTTTACTCATTTAGGGAGTCTGAAAATGCACGAGAGAATACATACAGGAGAAAGGCCTTACCACTGCTCCCACTGTGGAAAGAGTTTTACTCAGTTAGGGGCCCTGGTTGGGCATGAGAGAACACACACAGGAGAGAAGCCTTATCACTGTTCCCACTGTGGAAAGAGTTTTACTCATTTAGGGAGTGTGAAAATGCACGAGAGAATACATACAGGAGAAAAGCCTTACAACTGCTCCCACTGTGGAAAGAGTTTTACTCAGTTAGGGGCCCTGGTTGGGCATGAGAGAACACACACAGGAGAGAAGCCTTATCACTGTTCCCACTGTGGAAAGAGTTTTATGTGGTATGGGAGCCTGAATGAGCATGAGAGGACACACACAGGAGAAAGGCCCTACCAATGTTCCCAGTGTGAAAAGAGTTTTACCCATCAAGGGAGCCTGAAAGTGCATGAGAGGACACACACAGGAGAAAAGCCCTACCAATGTTCCCAGTGTGAAAAGAGTTTTACCCGATCATGGGGCCTGAAAAAGCATGAGAGAACACACACAGGAGAAAAGCCCTACCAACATACTAAAACACAGGAGGAGAAGACATACCACTGCTCTCATTGTGGAAAGACATTTTCCCAGTCAGAGGACCTGAAATCCCATGAGAGAATAGAGAGGCTGTGTTCGGACTTGTGTTTTTGATAAAAAATGCTAGCTAGTTTCGTCAACAACAACAACAGCTAGTCAGCCACTTTGGTAGCTTGCTAGACAACATAGCCAAAACATTATAGCTCTTGGGATTATTTCGGTGTATATTACTCACTGTGTTTAAGAAAATACATGTTGTATAGATAGTTACCCCATTTATTTCATATGTAAGTTACTAATCAGCTGGCTGAATAGCTAGAATAGCCTAACACTAGACTAGCAGCTCATCTTAACTAGCTAACATCCTCCTATCTGGCTAAGTAACACTAGGCTAATGCTAACAAGCTAGCTAACATCCTCCTATCTGGCTAAGTAACACTAGGCTAATGCTAACTAGCTAGCTAACATCCTCCTATCTGGCTAAGTAACACTAGGCTAATGCTAACTAGCTAGCGAACATCCTCCTATCTGGCTAAGTAACACTAGGCTAATGCTAACTAGCTAGCTAACATCCCCGACCATGAGCTCACTAAGCTACTCCCCTCCTGCTAAAGAAGAGGAGGTCTGCTGGATGGAGAAAGAGGGTCTGTGGCTGAACATTGTTGTGAAAGAGGAGAAGGAGGATGTCACAGTAAAGAAAGAAGATGAGGAAGTTACAGTGAAAGAAGAAGAAGAAGAGAGAGAGGAGGATGCCGTTCTTGGAGTGAAGGAGGAGGGAGAGATAACTGTCATGTTGGAAGAGGAGAAGGAAACAGTACTTACTTGAGGGAGTGTGCAATTGGCATGCTGACTGCAGGAATGTCCACCAGAGCTGTTGCCAGAGAATTTAATGTCAATTTCTCTACCATAAGCCGATCCCACAGACCACGTGTAACCACACCAGCCCAGGACATCCACATCCCGCTTGTTCACTTAAGGGATCGTCTGAGATCAGCCGCCCGAACAGCTGATGAAACTGAGGAGTATTTCTGTCTGTAATAAAGTCCTTTTGTGTGGAAAAACTCATTCTGATTGGCTGGACCTGGCTCCCCAGTGGGTGGACCTATGCCCTCCCAGGCCCACCCATGACTGCACCCCTCCCCAGTGGGTGGACCTATGCCCTCCCAGGCCCACCCATAGCTGCACCCCTCCCCAGTGGGTGGACCTATGCCCTCCCAGGCCCACCCATAGCTGCACCCCTCCCCAGTGGGTGGACCTATGCCCTCCCAGGCCCACCCATAGCTGCACCCCTCCCCAGTGGGTGGACCTATGCCCTCCCAGGCCCACCCATAGCTGCACCCCTCCCCAGTGGGTGGACCTATGCCCTCCCAGGCCCACCCATAGCTGCACCCCTCCCCAGTGGGTGGACCTATGCCCTCCCAGGCCCACCCATAGCTGCACCCCTCCCCAGTCATGTGAAATCCATAGATTAGGGCCTAATTTATTTATTTCAATTGACTGATTTCCTTATATATATATTAACTGTAACTCAGTAAAATCTTTGAAATTGTTGCATGTTGCATTTATATTTTTGTTCAGTATACTTTTTATGAGAAAATGTGCAAGAATTGAAGGTGCCAACAAATGTTATAGTCATCATAATAGTATTTTGCTGTCATAATACAAACAAATCTGCTCCTCCTCGATTAACTTCACTATTTTCAGCTTCTGCCCACCATTTAATAACACAACCACACCACAGATAGAACAATGAGCCAGATATTTCACCTGATGTATAAATGTGAAGCATCCGGTTGACGTTTCCACTCACTACCAAATATGGTGATGAGAGGAAGCCCAGTGGCGGGAGAAGATGGAGATCGAGTGAGACATTCTGCACATTTTCTCCTCGATTAAACATTTAATCTCAATACAGTTTTATGTTTCCAAAACTTGAATCTATAATAAACACAGTGGTCTAGGTTTTGTAGACTTTACCCTTTGCCACTGTAAACAAAAAAAAAGGGCGAATTGTATTCGTTGAATTGTTCTGTACTTTTTGGACTCTGATCTGGATTATTGACCTCTGCCTGCCCTAACACTGCCTGCCGTTCTGTACTTTTTGGACTCTGATCTGGATTATTGACCTCTGCCTGCCCTGAGACTGCCTGCCGTTCTGTACTTTTTGGACTCTGATCTGGATTACTGATCTCTGCCTGCCCTGAGACAGCCTGCCATTCTGTACTTTTTGGACTCTGATCTGGATCATTGACCTCTGCCTGCCCTAACACTGCCTGCCGTTCTGTACTTTTTGGACTCTGATCTGGATTACTGATCTCTGCCTGCCCTGAGACAGCCTGCCGTTCTGTACTTTTTGGACTCTGATCTGGATTACTGATCTCTGCCTGCCCTTGACCTGTTGTTTACCTGCCCCCTGATTTTGTAATAACCTTTTGTTACTTCGACAATGTCAACATCTGGGTCTTCTCCTGAAACGTGATACAGTGAATGGGAGTATATTTAGGTGGTTTGAATCATTAACTTTCCTGCTAACCTTCTAAAAGTTGACGGTGCCAAAATCTTGCCGATGCATTCATTATTCTACTAACTATGACTGAGTGAGAGACATGTTTTCCATAATGTACAGTACCAGTCAAAAGTTTGGACACCTATTCATTCAAGGGTTTTCCTTTATTTTTACTATTTTATTTACATTGTAGAATAATAGTGAAGATGTCAAAACTATGAAATAACACATATGGAATCATGTAGTAACCAAAAAAGTGTTAAACAAAGTCGGGGGAGAAAGGCCTTGGTCAGGGAGGTGACCAAGAAAACAATGGTCACTCTGACAGAGCTCCAGAGTTCCTCTGTGGAGATGGGAGAACCTTCCAGAAGGACAACCATCTCTGCAGTACTCCACCAATCAGGCCTTTATGGTAGAGTGGCCAGACGGAAGCCAATCCTCAGTAAAATGCACATGACAGCCCACTTGGAGTTTGCCAAATGGCACCTAAAGGACTCTCAGACCATGAGAAATAAGATTATCTGGTCTGATGAAACAAAGATTGAACTCTTTGGCCTGAATGCGAAATGTCACGTCTGGGGGAAACCAGGCACCATCCCTACAGTGATGCATGGTGGTGGCAGCATCATGCTGTGGGTATATTTTTCAGCGACAGGGACTGGGAGACTAGTCAGGATCGAAGGAAAGATGAACGGAGCAAAGTACAGAGAGATCCTTGATGAAAACCTGCTCCAGAGCACTCAGGACCTCAGACTGGGGGGCGAAGGTTCACCTTCCAACCGGACAACGACCCTAAGCACACAGCCAAGACAACGCAGGAGCGGCTTCGGGACAAGTCTCTGAATGTCCTTGAGTAGCCCAGCCAGAGTCCGGACTTGAATCCGATCAAACATATCTTGAGATACCTGAAAATAGCTGTGCAGTGACACTCCCCATCCAACCTGACAGAGCTTGAGAGGATCTGCAGAGAAGAATGGGAGAAACTCCCCAAAAACAGGTGTGCCAAGCATGTAGCGTCATACCCAAGAAGACTCGAGGCTGTAATCGCTGCCAAAGGTGCTTCAACAAAGTACTGAGTATAGGGTCTGAATGCTTATGGACATTTCATATTTCACTTTGTATTTTTTATACATTTGCCAAAAATTCTAAAAACCAGTTTTTGCTTTGTCGTTATGGGGTATTGTGTGTGTGTGTGTGTGTGTGTATATTGATGAGGGATAAAAACAATTTAATCCATTTTAGAACAAGGCTGTAACGTAACAATGTGGAAAAGTGAAGGGGTCTGAATACTTTCCGACTGCACTGTATATGAAGTGCCGTGGAGGGCACAATATTACAATGTTGCAGTCCAGAAAAGAGAGCTTTACCATCTCTGCCAAAAGCCTGGGCCTCTGATGGAGATTGTAGAACCATAGGCTCCTCTGGACCGTAAACCCTCCCAGAACCCCATAGGCTCCTCTGGACCGTAAACCCTCCCAGAACCCCATAGGCTCCTCTGGACCGTAAACCCTCCCAGAACCCCATAGGCTCCTCTGGACCGTAAACCCTCCCAGAACCCCATAGGCTCCTCTGGACCGTAAACCCTCCCAGAACCCCATAGGCTCCTCTGGACCGTAAACCCTCCCAGAACCCCATAGGCTCCTCTGGACCGTAAACCCTCCCAGAACCCCATAGGCTCCTCTGGACCATACCTCTCCCAGAACCCATAGGCTCCTCTGGACCATACCTCTCCCAGAACCCCATAGGCTCCTCTGGACCATACCTCTCCCAGAACCCATAGGCTCCTCTGGACCATACCCCTCCCAGAACCCATAGGCTCCTCTGGACCATACCCCTCCCAGAACCAATAGGCTCCTCTGGATCGTAAACCCTCCCAGAACCCCATAGGCTCCTCTGGACCGTAAACCCTCCCAGAACCCCATAGGCTCCTCTGGACCGTAAACCCTCCCAGAACCCCATAGGCTCCTCTGGACCATACCTCTCCCAGAACCCATAGGCTCCTCTGGACCATACCTCTCCCAGAACCCCATAGGCTCCTCTGGACCATACCTCTCCCAGAACCCATAGGCTCCTCTGGACCACACCCCTCCCAGAACCCATAGGCCCCTCTGGACCATACCCCTCCCAGAACCCATAGGCTCCTCTGGACCGTAAACCCTCCCAGAACCTATAGGCTCCTCTAGACCGTACCTCTCCCAGAACCCATAGGCTCCTCTGGACCGTACCTCTCCCAGAAGCCATCTCCCAGAAGCCATAGGCTCCTCTGAACCGTACCTCTCCCAGAACCCATAGGATCCTCTGGACCGTACCTCTCCCAGAACCCATAGGCTCCTCTGGACCGTACCTCTCCCAGAACCCATAGGCTCCTCTGGACCGTACCTCTCCCAGAACCCATAGGCTCCTCTGGACCGTACCTCTCCCAGAACCCATAGGCTCCTCTGGACCGTACCGCTCCCAGAACCCATAGGCTCCTCTGGACCGTACCTCTCCCAGAACCCATAGGCTCCTCTGGACCGTACCGCTCCCAGAACCCATAGGCTCCTCTGGACCGTACCTCTCCCAGAACCCATAGGCTCCTCTGGACCGTACCTCTCCCAGAACCCATAGGCTCCTCTGGACCGTACCTCTCCCAGAACCCATAGGCTCCTCTGGACCGTACCTCTCCCAGAACCCATAGGCTCCTCTGGACCGTACCTCTCCCTGAACCCATAGGCTCCTCTGGACCGTACCTCTCCCAGAACCCATAGGCTCCTCTGGACCGTACCTCTCCCAGAACCCATAGGCTCCTCTGGACCGTACCTCTCCCAGGACCCATAGGCTCCTCTGGACCATACCTCTCCCTGAACCCATAGGCTCCTCTGGACCGTACCTCTCCCAGAACCCATAGGCTCCTCTGGACCGTACCTCTCCCAGAACCCATAGGCTCCTCTGGACCGTACCTCTCCCAGAACCCATAGGCTCCTCTGGACCGTACCTCTCCCAGAACCCATAGGCTCCTCTGGACCGTACCTCTCCCAGGACCCATAGGCTCCTCTGGACCATACCGCTCCCTGAACCCATAGGCTCCTCTGGACCGTACCTCTCCCAGAACCCCATAGGCTCCTCTGGACCGTACCTCTCCCAGAACCCATAGGCTCCTCTGGACCGTACCTCTCCCAGAACCCATAGGCTCCTCTGGACCGTACCTCTCCCAGAACCACATAGGCTCCTCTGGACCGTACCTCTCCCAGAACCCCATAGGCTCCTCTGGACCGTACCTCTCCCAGAACCCATAGGCTCCTCTGGACCGTAAACCCTCCCACGAATCGAAAAGATCCCACCCTGCTCACCAATGTAGCTGACCAATGTAGAGAGATACAGGTGCCTTAGCAGAATGCAATCTAAAATGTGTGTGTGGTACAGAGATGAGAACTTTTACAATCTATGGCAACAGCCTGGGCTCCTGACAGGGACAATATACATTTTCCCCACTGGATGTTACAACAGTAAAATAATCTGTTACTTGTTAAACTGATTCTACATTGAATTTAGTCTTTGAGATTCTCAGACAAGCACGTGTATCTGTCGTGGGTGTTCTTCAACTCTAAAATGTACTACACTGTGTAAGACAAAACCCACAACGAAAAGACAACAGGCGAATGCAGACAGTGCATTCACAATGTGTTCAGACCCCTTGACTTTTTCCACATTTTGTTACGTTACAGCCTTATTCTAAAGTGGATTGCATGTATGTTTTTCCTCATCAATCTACACCCAATTACCCATAATGCCAAAAGCATGTTTGCAAATGTATTAAACATTTTAAAAAACGAAATACAGTACCAGTCAAAAGTTTGGACACAACTACTCATTCAAGTGTTTTTCTTATTTTTTTTTACTATGTTCTACGTTGTAGAATAATAGTGAAGACAACAAAACGATGAAATAAGCACAAAAAGTCAAGGGGTCTGAATACCTTCCAAAATGCACTGTATGTGGTCCCAATGTCTAAATAGTGACAGCAGGGCTAGTTCAAACTGCAGTAGGATGGTTCTCCTCACAGTGAGTGAATCAGACCATGCTTGGTGAATCTCTGGGAGCAGGACACAGAAGAGCTGAATAGATCATGTGAGCGAGAAGAATTCATAAAATAAATCATCACAGCAAAGGATTGTAATTTGTGAGCTAGAAAATGTACGTCCTGCCAGTCTGAGGCAGGTTCTGCAATCATCTTACTTCTACTATTGACAGGGATAATGTGGCATTTTGTTATTTGTCAGTATAAATGAAATTAGTGGTTCCTGCCTTGATGACTGTATTAGCTTTAGATTACTTGTCCTATAGATGTTTGTAGTCTTAAATTATTACTTGGAATAAACTGATAGCTTGTCCTGTAATGACATGCGACTGTAGCTAGTGATACATCTATCTGCTTCTGCTAGCTAGCAATTGTTGGCAATGACACAGGTCAAACGTTTTCTGTAAATCTTCACAAGGTTTTCACACACTGTTCCTGGTATTTTGGCCCATTCCTCCATGCAGATCTCCTCTAGAGCAGTGATGTTTTGGGGCTGTCGCTGGGCAACACAGACTTTCAACTCCCTCCAAAGATTTTCTATGGGGTTGAGATCTGGAGACTGGCTAGGCCACTCCAGGACCTTGAAATGCTTCTTACGAAGCCACTCCTTCGTTGCCCGGGCGGTGTGTTTGGGATAATTGTAATGCTGAAAGACCCAGCCACGTTTCATCTTCAATGCCCTTGCTGATGGAAGGAGGTTTTCACTCAAAATCTCACGATACATGGCCCCATTCATTCTTTCCTTTCCACGGATCAGTCGTCCTGGTCACTTTGCAGAAAAACAGCCCCAAAGCATGATGTTTCCACCCCCATGCTTCACAGTAGGTATGGTGTTCTTTGGATGCAACTCAGCATTCTTTGTCCTCCAAACACGACGAGTTGATTTTTTACCAAAAAGTTCTATTTTGGTTTCATCTGACCATATGACATTCTCCCAATCCTCTTCTGGATCATCCAAATGCACTCTAGCAAACTTCAGACGGGCCTGGACACGTCTGGCACTGCAGGATTTGAGTCCCTGGCGGCGTAGTGTGTTACTGATGGCAGGCTTTGTTACTTTGGTCCCAGCTCTCTGCAGGTCATTCACTATGTCCCCCCGTGTGGTTCTGGGATTTTTGCTCACCGTTCTTGTGATCATTTTGACCCCACGGGGTGAGATCTTGCGTGGATCCCCAGATCGAGGGAGATTATCAGTGGTCTTGTATGTCTTCCATTTCCTAATAATTGCTCCCACAGTTGATTTCTTCAAACCAAGCTGCTTACCTATTGCAGATTCAGTCTTCCCAGCCTGGTGCAGGTCTACAGTTTTGTTTCTGGTGTCCTTTGACAGCTCTTTGGTCTTGGCCATAGTGGAGTTTGGAGTGTGACTGTTTGAGGTTGTGGACAGGTGTCTTTTATACTGATAACAAGTTCAAACAGGTGCCATTAATACAGGTAATGAGTGGAGGACAGAGGAGCCTCTTAAAGAAGAAGTTACAGGTCTGTGTGAGCCAGAATTCTTGCTTGCTTGTAGGTGACCAAATACTTATTTTCCACCATAATTTGCAAATAAATTCATTAAAAATCCTACAATGTGATTTTCTGGATTATTTTTCCTCAATTTGTCTGTCATAGTTGACGTGTACCTATGATGAAAATTACAGGCCTCTCTCATCTTTTTAAGTGGGAGAACTTGCACAATTGGTGGCTGACTAAATACTTTTTTCCCCCACTGTATATGTGTTTGTGTGTTTTTTTACATTTTGTTTTTGTACATTTTACATTTTAGTCATTTAGCAGACACTCTTATCCAGAGCGACTTACAGTTAGTGAGTGCATACATTTTTTCATATTGGCCCCCCATGGGAAACGAACCCACAACCCTGGCGTTGCAAGGGTTGTGGGTTCGTTTCCCATGGGGGGCCAGTATGAAAAAATGTCATCTTTTTAAGTGGGAGAACTTGCACAATTGGTGGCTGACTAAATACTTTTTTCCCCCACTGTAAGAGATAGCAGGAACATAATCAAACCAGACTCAGAGCTGGATATGTAAGAGATAGCAGGAACATAATCAAACCAGACTCAGAGCTGGATAGGTAAGAGATAGCAGGAACATAATCAAACCAGACTCAGAGCTGGATAGAATAAGAGATAGCAGGAACATAATCAAACCAGACTCAGAGCTGGATAGTTAAGAGATAGCAGGAACATAATCAAACCAGACTCAGAGCTGGATAGGTAAGAGATAGCAGGAACATAATCAAACCAGACTCAGCGCTGGATAGGTAAGAGATAGCAGAAACATAATCAAACCAGACTCAGAGCTGGATAGGTAAGAGATAGCAGGAACATAATCAAACCAGACTCAGCGCTGGATAGGTAAGAGATAGCAGGAACATAATCAAACCAGACCCAGAGCTGTATAGGTAAGAGATAGCAGGAACATAATCAAACCAGACTCAGAGCTGGATAGGTAAGAGATAGCAGGAACATAATCAAACCAGACTCAGCGCTGGATAGGTAAGAGATAGCAGGAACATAATCAAACCAGACTCAGCGCTGGATAGGTAAGAGATAGCAGGAACATAATCAAACCAGACTCAGCGCTGGATAGAAGAAGTGTTCTTCCTAACCAGTCCCTCAACAGCTCTCTGACTGATCTCCACCCTCACTGGGTCTTCAGAGGAGAGGAAGGCTGAGGAGGGATGGAAGGATGAATGGATCACACAGGACACCAGATAAGACCCCTCCCCAGTTCTTTAGCCAGAGAGCTGTTGAGGGACTGGTTAGGAAGAACACTTCTACAGCCAGAGAGCTGTTGAGGGACTGGTTAGGAAGAACACTTCTACAGCCAGAGAGGTGTTGAGGGACTCGTTAGGAAGAACACTTCTACAGCCAGAGAGGTGTTGAGGGACTGGTTAGGAATAACACTTCTACAGCAAGAGAGCTGTTGAGGGACTGGTTAGGAAGAACACTTCTACAGCCAGAGAGGGGTATTATCTGGTGTCCTGTGTGAATTTAAGTATAATCCCTCTAATTCTCCTCTCTCTCTCTCTCTTTCGGAGGACCTGAGCCCTAGGACCATGCCTCAGGACTACCTGGCCTGATGACTCATTGCTGTCCCCAGTCCACCTGGTCGTGCTGCCGCTCCAGTTTCAACTCTTCTGCCTGCGGCTATAGAACCCTGACCTGTTCACCGGATGTGATCCTTTGTCCCGGACCTGCTGATTTCGACCCTCTCTCCACCGCACCTGCTGTTTTGACCTCAGAATGCTCAGCTATGAAAAGCCAATGTAGTGTCGAGTCAATGTTGCTAATTATTGCTGTTAAACAAAGGAGTCCGCCCATACTGAACTTTGATCATAAGTTTTATTCATATCACAAGATTTCAGCATAAGTTTACGGATGTCATGATCACCCGGAGAGCAGTGTCCTCCAAATTACAATGTCTGCTCTAACGTTCTCTGTCTCCAGCCTTATAAGATATACAAAATATGGGTGGCTCCCTCTACTGTCCAATCGCCTGTCTCCAACGAACAGGGGTGTCGCTACAAAATGGCTCCCTTTCTGCTAAATAAACATCCTCTCAGGTTCCACTTAAAACCTTATCAAAGTCATAATTCTTCATATACTCCTGAGGTACTGACCTGTTGCACCCTCTACAACCACTGTGATAATTATTATTTGACCCTGCTGGTCATCTATGAACGTTTTAACATCAAAGGCATGGAATAATTAAACATGTATATTTTGTCAGGCTGGATGTTTGAAATACAGTGGGGAAAAAAGTATTTAGTCAGCCACCAATTGGGCAAGTTCTCCCACTTAAAAAGATGAGAGAGGCCTGTAATTTTCATCATACGTACACGTCAACTATGACAGACAAATTGAGAAAAAAATATCCAGAAAATCTAATTGTAGGATTTTTAATGAATTTATTTGCAAATTATGGTGGAAAATAAGTATTTGGTCACCTACAAACAAGCAAGATTTCTGGCTCTAACAGACCTGTAACTTCTTCTTTAAGAGGCTACTCTGTCCTCCACTCGTTACCTGTATTAATGGCACCTGTTTGAACTTGTTATCAGTATAAAAGACACCTGTCCACAACCTCAAACAGTCACACTCCAAACTCCACTATGGCCAAGACCAAAGAGCTGTCAAAGGACACTAGAAACAAAATTGTAGACCTGCACCAGGCTGGGAAGACTGAATCTGCAATAGGTAAGCAGCTTGGTTTGAAGAAATCAACTGTGGGAGCAATTATTAGGAAATGGAAGACATACAAAACCACTGATAATCTCCCTCGATCTGGGGCTCCACGCAAGATCTCACCCCGTGGTGTCAAAATGATCACAAGAACGGTGAGCAAAAATCCCAGAACCACACGGGGGGACCTAGTGAATGACCTGCAGAGAGCTGGGACCAAAGTAACAAAGCCTACCATCAGTAACACACTATGCCGCCAGGGACTGAAATCCTGCAGTGCCAGACGTGTCCCCCTGCTTAAGCCAGTACATGTCCAGGCCCGTCTGAAGTTTGCTAGAGTGCATTTGGATGATCCAGAAGAGGATTGGGAGAATGTCATATGGTCAAATGAAACCAAAATATAACTTTTTGGTAAAAACTCAATTCGTTGTGTTTGGAGGACAAAGAATGCTGAGTTTCATCCAAAGAACACCATACCTACTGTGAAGCATGGGGGTGGAAACATCATGCTTTGGGGCTGTTTTTCTGCAAAGGGACCAGGACGACTGATTGTGTAAAGGAAAGAATGAATGGGGCCATGTTTCGTGAGATTTTGAGTTAAAACCTCCTTCCATCAGCAAGGGCATTGAAGATGAAACGTGGCTGGGTCTTTCAGCATGACAATGATCCCAAACACACCGCCCGGGCAACGAAGGAATGGCTTCGTAAGAAGCATTTCAAGATCCTGGAGTGGCCTAGCCAGTCTCCTGATCTCAACCCCATAAAAAATCTTTGGAGGGAGTTGAAAGTCCATGTTGCCCAGCGACAGCCCCAAAACATCACTGCTCTAGAGGAGATCTGCATGGAGGAATGGGCCAAAATACCAGCAACAGTGTGTGAAAACCTTGTGAAGACTTACAGAAAACGTTTGACCTGTGTCATTGCCAACAAAGGGTAGATAACAAAGTATTGAGAAACTTTTGTTATTGACCAAATACTTATTTTCCACCATAATTTGCAAATAAATTCATTAAAAATCCTACAATGTGATTTTCTGGATTTTATTTCCTCATTTTGTCTGTCATAGTTGACGTGTACCTATGATGAAAATTACAGGCCTCTCTCATCTTTTTAAGTGGGAGAACTTGCACAATTGGTGGCTGACTAAATACTTTTTTTCCCCACTGTATGAGTAGGTGATTTGAGTCATGCTTCTTCAGCAGTGGAATAAAGACAATTAGCACTTGAATGTTGTAAAGAAATACTGGAGTGATGTAAGATTGTTAATAAAACAGTTCATAGACGCATTTGTTATCCTGCGTCCATGTTTATAGGCTGCAAGTACGTTGAAATGAAGTTGTTTTCAAGTCGTTGAAACAACGACCTAAAAAATACATATTTTTAACTTTAACTTTCAACCAAAACCAAACGTATATTGGACCTCGAGCATAGTCTTCTTTTCAACGTCTTTTCAACAACATTTTGCAAGGTGGGATACTGCCCAATGTCAAAACACAGTTTTAACGTGTCCAAATCAATAACCAATATGCAGAAATAGTTTGTGATAAATGGAAAACCTAAACATAACATGTACTATCGACACAAACATGTTCCACAATAGTAATCATATTGCTTGTATTTTTTTAAACAACCACCTTATTAACTGCACAAGCACCAAAAACACTGTTGTTTTAAAAGTGACAATGAATCACTAATATCGATTAGGGGGGGAAATCAGGTTGTACATGCTGTTGAAACTAACACAACAAAAAAATACACATGGAAACGGGCGATATCTTTTACTTCACTGGTTAGAGGACAACCTGCAGAAGACAGTCAGTTACATTTTGGAGTGATTCATTTAAATTTAGCGGTCCCCAAAACGAAGAGAAACGCAACACTTATTTGTCATCACTCATATCGATATCATGTTGAAATCAATTGCGCGAGGGGGGAGATGAGGTTGCACGTCCTGTTAAAACTAACAGCACAAAAACCACACGGAATCTGGGAATAATGTGTACATCACTGGTCAGAGGACAATTTGTAGAAAACAGCTAGCTACATTTAGAAGTGTTGCATTTTGATTAAAGTGGGTCGCCAACGTGGTAAGTGTAACACAACTCATTTCAGAGCCTGGATTTTCCCCCTGATGAGGCTAATATCAATTTCACGCTGAAATCAATAGAACAGGGGGAAAACGGTTCGTGCGGCGCACAATTGGCCCAGCGTTGTCCAGGGTAGGGGAGGGAATGGCCAGCAGGGATGTAGCTCAGTTGGTAGAGCATGGCGTTTGCAACGCCAGGGTTGTGGGTTCGATTCCCACGGGGGGCCAGTATGAAAAAAAAAATAATTATGCATGCACTCACTAACTGTAAGTCGCTCTGGATAAGAGCGTCTGCTAAATGACTAAACATTTAAATGGTTCTACATTGTGAAATTCATTAAAATACTCATACAACAATGTTAAAACATTGTGACATTATTTAATTGATATCATGAAACAACTCCTTCATGTATGTACTTTCTGATGATTAATCAGAGTTCTTTTACCAGCGTATCTCTTGCCACATTGATCACAGCTATAAGGTTTCTCTCCAGTGTGCGTTCTCAAATGTATCATCAGGCTGCTTGATCGACTAAAACTCTTCCCACATTGATCACAGCTATAAGGTTTCTCTCCAGTGTGCGTTCTCAAATGTGCCATCAGGTTGCTTGAATCACTAAAACTCTTCCCACATTGATCACAGCTATAAGGTTTCTCTCCAGTGTGCGTTCTCAAATGTGCCATCAGGCAGCTTGATGCACTAAAACTCTTCCCACATTGATCACAGCTATAAGGTTTCTCTCTAGTGTGTGTTCTCAAATGTATCATCAGGTTGCTTGATCGACTAAAACTCTTCCCACATTGATCACAGCTATAAGGTTTCTCTCCTGTGTGTGTTCTCTGATGTTCTATCAGGCAGCTTGATTGAGTAAAACTCTTCCCGCATTGATCACAGCTATAAGGTTTCTCTCCTGTGTGTGTTCTCTGGTGCCTAGTCAGATGGCTAGATGTAGTAAAACTTTTCCCGCATTGATTACAGCTATAAGGTTTCTCCCCTGTATGGATTCTCTCATGTCTTTTGAGGTCTGCTGAAGAGGTGAATCTCTTCCCACAGTCAGAGCAGCAGTGAGCTGTATCGCCTGTGTGAATTCTCTGGTGTACTTTTAGTGAATCTGATCTTGAGTAACTCTTCCCACAGTCAGAGCAGTGGTGAGATTTCTTCCCTGTGGGTCTCCGCTGGTGTTTCTTGAGGTGTTCTGATCTGGAGGGACTCTTCTCTGCCTCCTCAGCTTCATGATGTTGTTGAGGCTCCCCAGAGGATCCACGATAGTCACGTCTCTCTTCTGTGTGAACGACAAAGTCAGACAGATGGTTAAAGGCCCACAACAGCAGAAATACTGTTTATTTGAGGTAAAAGGTGATGCCCAGAGCGTACCCATGAAGCTGTACAACAATTGACATCTGTTAAATTATTTGACAATTGTCTTAAGACAGTCAAGTGAGCAATAATAGTAATATCTTGTCTTGTTTTCACATTAGTAGTAACATCGATGATTGTAGGCTAGAAATATTAATACGCACAAAACATATGAACAAAATCATCCACTGTGAAAGTTGATACTTGCAGGCCCTTCATATGTAGGCTATGAGCAGCACTTCGTTAAATTGATCAAATCAGTTATTGTTTTCTTGATCAAACCGTGGGCAACACCTGTCAAACTAATTTCTCTCAAAACACAGGGATGTCGATTCACACGGGACTAGTAATACCAGAGGACCTTGGTGTTCGCCAAAAAACAGTAGGTTATTCTGGATTGAATTGTTACTCTCCTGCCATGTAAAAATGACTGCCATGGCAGATTCAGACGGGACTAAAATTGCAGATGTGGTGTTTTTGTGCTAGTGCATATAATTACATTCAGAACCGCGGACAGCGACAGTATCCAAAGCGGGAGAAAGTACATTTGTTATAAAATAATATTAGATTTATTAGTGTTGCATCATTATTTTGTACATAATATAACCATATACAATTTATGTATCACATGTCTTAGAGCGATGGACTGTGCCATCTCCGTGGCCTCCACAAAGTCTTGTGCACCAGCTGTTCCGGACGACTGTATGATCACTCTCTCCTTAGCCGATGTGAGTATGACCTTTAACCCCTGTAAATCTAAGCCGTTGGGGGAGGGGGGTTAAACTGACATATGGAATTGTTTTAAGATGGTCGTACTATGGATTACTTAAATTACTTAGATTGAAGCAAATTTGCGTCAATTGACTCCAAGGGGTTAAACAGGTTAACCTTCACAGACAGATTACCAGGACGCGTACTCAGAGCATGCACTGACCAGCTGGCAAGAGTCTTCACTGACATTTTAAAACGTCTCCCTGACCGCGTCTGTAATACCTACATGTTTCAAGCAGAGGCATTAATATGGAGTTGGTCCCCCCTTTGCTGCTATAACAGCCTCCACTCTTCTAGGAAGGCTTTCCACTAGATGTTGGAACATTGCTGCGGGGACTTGCTTCCATTCAGCCACAAGAGCTTTAGTGAGGTCGGGGCACTGACGTTGGGCGATTAGGCCTGGCTCGAAGTCGGCCTTCCAATTCATCCCAAAGGTGTTCGATGGGGTTCAGGTCAGGGCTCTGTGCAGGCAAGTCAAGTTCTTCCACACCGATCTCGACAAACCATTTCTGTTTGGACTTTGCTTTACGCACAGGGGCATTGTCATGCTGAAACAGGAAAGGGCCTTCCCCAAACTGTTGCCACAAAGTTGGAAGCACAAAATCGTCTAGAATGTCACTGTATGCTGTAGCGTTAAGATTTCCCTTCACTGGAACTAAGGGGACCGAACCATGAAAAACAGCCCCAGACCATTATTCCTCATCCACCAAACATTACAGTTGGCACTTTGCATTGGGGCAAGTAGTGTTCTCCGGGCGTCCGCTAAACCCAGATTCGTCCGTCGGATTGATCACTCCAGAGAACGCCTTTCTACTGCTCCAGAGTCCAATGGCAGCGAGCTTTACACCACTCCAGCCGACACTTGGCACCGATCTCGACAAACCATTTCTGTTTGGACTTTGCTTTACGCACAGGGGCATTGTCATGCTGAAACAGGAAAGGGCCTTCCCCAAGCTGTTGCCACAAAGTTGGAAGCACAGAATCGTCTAGAATGTCACTGTATGCTGTAGCGTTAAGATTTCCATTCACTGGAACTAAGGGGACCGAACCATGAATAACAGCCCCAGGCCATTATTCCTCCTCCACCAAACATTACAGTTGGCACTATGCATTGGGGCAAGTAGTGTTCTCATGGCGTCCGCTAAACCCAGATTCGTCCATCGGATTGATCACTCCAGAGAACGCCTTTCTACTGCTCCAGAGTCCAATGGCAGCGAGCTTTACACCACTCCAGCCGACACTTGGCATTAAGCATGGTGATCTGGGGCTTGTGTGCGGCTGCTCGGCCATGGAAACCCATTTCATGAAGCTCCCGACTAACAGTTATTCTGGTGACGTTGCTTCCAGAGGCAGTTTGGAACGGGCTTCAGCACTCAGCGGGCCTGTTCTGTGAGCTTGTGTGGCCTACCACTTCGCAGTTCAGCCGTTGTTGCTCCTAGACGTTTCCACTTCACAATAACAGCACTTACAGTTGACCGGGGCAGCTCTAGCAGGGCAGAAATTTGACGAACTGACTTGTTGGAAAGGTGGCATCCTATGACGGTGCTACGTTTAAAGTCACTGAGCGCTTCAGTAAGGCCATTCTACTGCCAATTTTTGTCTATGGAAATTGCATGGCTGTGTGCTCGATTTTATACACCTGTCAGCAACGGTTGTGGCTGAAACAGCTGAATCGACTAATTTGAAGGGGTGTCCACACACTTTTGTATATATAGTGTATTTGCGACTGCTCGACAAAAAAAATCTCAGTCTAAAAAAATCTCTGTCGACAAAAGAGCCTATCGACCAAACAATCGACCAGTCGACTAGGGTCAGCCCTAAAAAAAATGAAAATACATTTGCAGAATATTATACAATGACTTATCAACAGCTCCAACAATTTGACCCCCACAGGAAAGCCTCACTGGCAGATATAGAAAGACCCATAAACTGGATAGTCATTGATTCCTGAAGAATATAACTTTTAAATGCCTCAAATGTTTCAACTGTCTTACCCCATCAGAAACCAAAACATAAGCTCATATAACGCCACTGTTTAGAAACAAACACTGTTTATTCTCAATTTGGTTAAAACTGTGATTTTGACCTTATGGATGGCCAGTCCTTGTATTCATAGTGTAGTGAATTCCAGGGGTAGCCCTGAGCTGGACTCAAACCTGGGTCCAGAGACTGTCAAGCCAACACCTTATAACTGTTATACCAAGATGTCTGAACTTCTTGATGACGTCACTAGGTTTTGGGTTAAGGTTGCTACAATAGCTTTCTCTATGAATTTGAGAGTGGTTACATTTCTCCAGCCCCCATCCCTCAGCTGTTTACCAAACCAAGTCTAAGGGCAGCCATTTTGTTTATGTTTAAATCCAAGGTTGTCCCTTTAAAAAAGCCACACATCAATCAATCCACCAATCTGCAGTTCAAACAATAACAAAGCTGTCATTCTGCCACTGTTTTGGTAATAAGATGATGGATGGGACTGGAGAAATGTAACTACTCTCACATTCATAGACAGACCTATGGATGCAAGGACTGACCATCCATGATATCACCATTATAGTTTTAACCATGTTGAGGCGATACAGTGTTGGTTTACATTTACATTGTTTCTAAACATTGGAGTAGAAAAAGCTTATTTTGGGATCTGATGGGGTACGACAGTTGAACTAAGCTTATGAGGCATGTGTTATATTCTTCAAGAATGTAAATAATTTAAAAGTCCAAATATGGATATAGCAACTGCAGATTCCCCCTTTAACACCACACATCAGTTCAACAACTGCAGATTCCCCCTTTAACACCACACATCAGTTCAACAACTGCAGAGTTTGTGTCTCTGTGTTTAAGACGCATCTTACTGCTTAGTTCATCATTAGAACCATTGGATGCCTTAAGGTGCCTTTGGGAAACCGGAACCAGATATCCAGTTTCCTCCTCTTCTTCCTCCTCCTTTATCGATGTGACAGTCATCTCCTCCTCCTCCTCTTTCACTCCAAAGACTGCTTCCTCCTCCTCTTTTACTCTGAACGCGTCTTCCTCTTCTTTCACTGTAACGTCTTTCTCTTCTTCTTTCACGGTAACAGCCTCACCACCCTCTACTTGTTTTTGTATTGTAACATCCTCCTCTTCCTCCTCCTCTTTCACTAGAGCTTCTTTCTCCGTCCAGCAGACCTCCTCTTCTTTAGCAGGAGGAGAGTAGCTTAGTGACCTCATGGTCGGGGATGTTAGCTAGCTAGGCTAGTGCTAACTTAACCAGCCAGCTAGCTGACCAATAACAACAACACCGTAAATATGAAATTAAATGGGATAACTAACTAGACGACAGAAGTGGGTTTAAAACACAGTGGCTAATATACACGAACGCGTCTAAAGAGCTTTATTGGTTGGGCTATTTTGTCTAGCAAGCTACCGAGGTGTCTGACTAACTGTTGCTGCTGTTGAAAGAAGCGTCCCGTCCATTAGATTATACGTCACACCAGCAGCATAGCCTTAAAGTCCCACATCGCCATCTGCTGACTGGAGTGGGTAACGAAGTTGAGTAAAATGTAGATTTTATTTTCAGACAAAAAGTTAAAGGGTAGGAAGCATGAGTTTTTACTCACCAATGTAACAACACAGTGGCGTTTTAAAGACGTAATAACGTAGTTGTAGTCATAATCTGGTTACCTATAAGTACAAACATTGTTATGTTTTTTGGGGTTATTACATATTTATTAACTTATTTCCAATATCTTCTAAACTATTGTCATGTGTCTGATATTAACAGTGTGCTGTTGTGTTAGTTGTCGAACAAAGGACAGAGAAGAGCAGCCATATCTTGTCACCAGATGGCCTAGTCTTGCAGGAGTGCAATAACAGGACAACACCCACGCCCAAGGCCACAATCACCAGATCCTCCTCACGAGTTCCCTGGACACATACAAACATTTCATTTGCACGCACACTCATTCTCAACTCCCCTGTCTACTGGTCGGGTGCCAAGGGCAGAGGACTCTGCCGTGCACCAATGGGACATCTGCTCTGGACAGAGCAGACCCGCCTCCTACGCCCCGGGAACCAATCAAAGGACTAGAAGAAGGACCCCTTCCTTTATGTTACATTGTATAAAGTAATGCTGAAAACTCTGTTTAATCATCCTTCTCAACTGTCTCCATAAGAGGCAATTGATTGGGTCCATGCATGTAGCTTGAGCAGGACAAGATATCTCTGTTTTAATAAACTGCCTTTTGCTTAAACCTAATTCCACTCTGTCCAGCGTCGTTGGTTTGTACTTCCTCTCCTAATTATGTGTTCACCAACACTATCCACAATGCACTATTTCTCAACATCATATTGATCTAGTCTGTGCTACAGTTTGTATGCTAGCCCCTCTAACGAAAGGTTTAATTACTCTAACCTAAAAAAAATACTTGTTACTCATTGATAATTGGCATCCACTTTGTCTTTTAAATAACGATTCAAAGCTAATAGCTCTGGTTTTGGATGCCGTTATAGATGAGTCCCAGTCAGGGTTGATGAGAAATAGACAAATCTCGAATAATGTCACACTGGTATTAAATATCATAGATTACTCAGATTTGGTCTCTGATGAGAGTTTTATTCTCTTTTGGGATTTTATAAAGCCTTCGATACATTTTACATTTTAGTCATTTTAGCAGACGCTCTTATCCAGAGCGACTTACAGTTAGTGAGTGATCACATTTTCATACTGCCCCCCCCCCGTGGGAAACGAACCCACAACCCTGGCGTTGCAAGCGCCATGCTCTACCAACTGAGCTACAGGGATAAAGTAGAACATTACTATTTTTCATGCCCTTAAAACATTTGTCTTTGGAGATTTATTTTGTAAATCTATTAATACTCTGTAAATGCAACATTTAAAGTTTTGATTTCATGAGCCTGAAATAATAAATTTTTCATACGCACAACATTTTTGTTTATATCCCTGTCAGTGAGCATTTCTCCTTTGCCAAGATAATCCATCCACTTGACAGGTGTGGCAAATCAAGAAGCCGATTAAACAGTATGATCATTACACAGGTGTACCTTGTGCTGGGGACAATAAAAGGCCACTTCAAAATGTGCAGTTTTGTCACATAACACAATGCCACCGATGTCTCAAGTTTTGAAGGAGCGTGCAATTGGCATGCTGACTGCAGGAATGTCCACCAGAGCTGTTACCAGAGAATCATCTTCAATTTAATGCTCTGAACTCCCCAATCTCCTGCATGTCCCTCTGAACTCCCCAATCTCCTGCATGTCCCTCTGAACTCCCCAATCTCCTGCATGTCCCTCTGAACTCCCCAATCTCCTGCATGTCCCTCTGAACTCCCCAATCTCCTGCATGTCCCTCTGAACTCCCCAATCTCCTGCATGTCCCTCTGAACTCCCCAATCTCCTGCATGTCCCTCTGATCTCCCCTCACTATTCTCCTCCTTTTAGTCCAGTAACTTGACTTGGTTAACACACCTTTCACTTAAAGCACAAAGGTAAGGCTAGTCTGTCAAGGTGTCTGTAGGATAAACTATTTTTTTAAACAAAACCAGCATTGTAAAACGGCAGCAAATTTAACAATGCTCAGAAGTGGATTCAGTTGCATGGCAAGGTAGTTTTCCATGGTGTATTTGAGTCTTTCCATGTAATTAAACCGCCATAGAAAACGTAGATTGACCGGGGTTAGAGGAAGCAACAGATCTGGAGATGAAAATGACGAGGGTTTCAAGTTGATTTTGATTGGGTCCGAGGCGGCCGGAAACAAAAATGGTAGCACCCTCCCGACCCAACGCTGAAATATGGAAGAGATACAACCAGGAGGGGCATGGCCTAAATTAGTAACGGTCACAGCAAACTAACGCTCTTATTTAAATCAACACTGTTAAGGACAAGCATATTAATAATAATAATAATAATATGCCATTTAGCAGACGCTTTTATCCAAAGCGACTTACAGTCATGCGTGCATACATTTTTACGTATGGGTGGTCCCGGGGATCAAACCATGCTCTACCAATTGAGCTACAGAGGACCATTAAGGTTAGAATATTGCAGAGAATAATCTAATTATTAATGTTGTAGAAAATGGTCTTTGTCCTCAGTCAAACACAAAGTACTTTCAGAGTTTTTTTGTAGAATTAAGATAGACTTTATTACAATCAATATAGCCGAGGTGGTCTGCAGAGCATCTAACTTTCCACCTCTCAGCTCTCAGTTTATACAGTCAATTTACATACATTTTAGCTTAATCCCTCCCTCTTTGGTTCCTCCACCACTGTCTCCAGTTTTCACCTCTTGACCGCTCCGCCCACTTCCTTAATGGCGGTATCTGACTTCCCTCCCTTCTAGTTCCGTGTCTGGAAACAATAGTGGTGGGACCAAGCCCTGTCATGCAAAAATAACAGAGCCATTTCCTGGCTCCGTTCTGACCCCCTAATTGATTCCCAAACCTATCAATCGATACTTAAAACATGGCAGGTCCATAATAAATTTTCTCAAACATACACAAGCCTCCTCCCTCTGTACCACCCAGTCCAAACGCCCCCGTCATGCTGTGATTAACCAGGTTTAGTCTGAACTCTGTTCAACCAATGGCTCTGTTCCAGGACTATGCCTAAGGAGAGAGGCGAAGGGCAGCAGTCTGGTTTCAGTCACTGATAAGGCAGGACAGCCGTGGATTAGAGAGGAGCGAGGAATTAGACCCGAAGACAGGTCAGATGAAAAGAGAAGTTGGAAGTTTACAGACACTTACAGGTGGGAGTCATTAAAACTCGTTGAGGTATGAAGAGAGATGTCTATGTTATACTGGGTATATTTACTACTGTATGAGTTCTGTTGGTGTACTCTACCTGTATGTACTGGTATCTCAAACGGCATCCTATCCCCATAGAGCTGTCTATGTTATACTGGGTATATTTACTACTGTACTCTACCTGTATGTACTGGTATCCCAAACGGCATCCTATCCCCATAGAGCTCTGGTCAAAAGTAGTGCACTATATAGGGAACAGGGAGCCATTTGAGACACACTTTATGTGTGTGTGTGTGTGTGTGTGTGTGTGTGTTTTTATTAAGAGTTATCCATAGAAATATTGATTCAAATCCTGATTTATTCTCACTCCTCGCTTTACATTCATTGGGAATTCCTCTAGGTTAGCACCAATCTGTACGTTGGGGTCAGCTTCATACGGGGGTGGCAGGTAGCTTAGTGGGTAAGAGCGTTGTGCCAGTAACCGAAAGGTCGCTGGTTCTAATCCCCGAGCCGACTAGGTGAAAAATCTGTCGATGTGCCCTTAAGCAAGGCACTTAACCCTAATTGCTCTGGATAAGAGCGTCTGCTAAAATGTTAAATGTAAATATGCCCTTTCTGATCTATTTAGTATCTTGTATATCAACGTTTAAGGCCTTCCAGTCAACTATTTAAAACGTTGTGTATTAGCTGTATTAGCTGTACTTCCAATCCATTTCCATCCTTTTGGCCATAACGTCCTTAGTTGCCCCCTGACAGACCCAGAAGGAATTCTCAATGGCCCCCCGACTGATCCTCATAAGGAACGATCAGTGGTGATGCCAGTGTCTGATTTCCGCATCCTTCCGGGATAACTATTACCCCAGTACTTGACCCTGCTGCCTGATACATTTTTCTTTGAGGGGTGTCTGCATTCCAAAAGCTATCTGTATCTAGGTGTCATGTTGTTTCACATTCTCCCTTGAATTCTCCCAAATGATGTAACCCGATTGTTTTGTTGTAACACTCATATTTCCGCTCATAGTCTATTTGATATTTCTCTGGTGCTTCCCCTTTCCTGGTTTCTATTCTAACGTCCGATTGCTTACACTTCTCTCCCCATCCTGGTTGATTATAAAATGGTTCATATTTAGGATTTCCTAAAATATGCCAAACATTCTGCTGGGCAATACGGTCTTTCCGAGTCCCTTAGACGACAGAAGTTGTGATTTAAACGTAGCCCAGTCCTGGTAGCTGTGGGGATTTGGTACTACTGTTAATTATTTTAAAAAGGGAGTCGAGGTGCAGATTAGACCGTTTTCTTTCATTGTAATGTAGTATATTGGGCCCGTCTATACCAGTCATTGTAATGTAGTATATTGTGGCCATCTATACCAGTCATTGTAATGTAGTATATTGTGCCCATCTATACCAGTCATTGTAATGTAGTATATTGTGGCCATCTATACCAGTCATTGTAATGTAGTATATTGTGCCCGTCTATACCAGTCATTGTAATGTAGTATATTGTGGCCATCTATACCAGTCATTGTAATGTAGTATATTGTCCCCGTCTATACCAGTCATTGTAATGTAGTATATTGTCCCCGTCTATACCAGTCATTGTAATGTAGTATATTGTGGCCGTCTATACCAGTCATTGTAATGTAGTATATTGTCCCCGTCTATACCAGTCATTGTAATGTAGTATATTGTGCCCGTCTATACCAATCATTGTAATGTAGTATATTGTCCCCGTCTATACCAGTCATTGTAATGTAGTATATTGTGCCCGTCTATACCAGTCATTGTAATGTAGTATATTGTCCCCGTCTATATCAGTCATTGTAATGTAGTATATTGTCCCCGTCTATACCAGTCATTGTAATGTAGTATATTGTCCCCGTCTATACCAGTCATTGTAATGTAGTATATTGTCCCCGTCTATACCAGTCATTGTAATGTAGTATATTGTGCCCGTCTATACCAGTCATTGTAATGTAGTATATTGGGCCCGTCTATACCAGTCATTGTAATGTAGTATATTGGGCCCATCTATACCAGTCATTGTAATGTAGTATATTGTGGCCATCTATACCAGTCATTGTAATGTAGTATATTGTCCCCGTCTATACCAGTCATTGTAATGTAGTATATTGGGCCCGTCTATACCAGTCATTGTAATGTAGTATATTGTGCCCGTCTATACCAGTCATTGTAATGTAGTATATTGTCCCCGTCTATACCAGTCATTGTAATGTAGTATACTGTCCCCGTCTATACCAGTCATTGTAATGTAGTATATTGTGGCCGTCTATACCAGTCATTGTAATGTAGTATATTGTGGCCATCTATACCAGTCATTGTAATGTAGTATATTGTGCCCGTCTATACCAGTCATTGTAATGTAGTATATTGTCCCCGTCTATACCAGTCATTGTAATGTAGTATATTGGGCCCGTCTATACCAGTCATTGTAATGTAGTATATTGTGGCCATCTATACCAGTCATTGTAATGTAGTATATTGGGCCCGTCTATACCAGTCATTGTAATGTAGTATATTGTGCCCATCTATACCAGTCATTGTAATGTAGTATATTGTGGCCATCTATACCAGTCATTGTAATGTAGTATATTGTGCCCGTCTATACCAGTCATTGTAATGTAGTATATTGTCCCCGTCTATACCAGTCATTGTAATGTAGTATATTGTGCCCGTCTATACCAGTCATTGTAATGTAGTATATTGTCCCCGTCTATACCAGTCATTGTAATGTAGTATATTGTCCCCGTCTATACCAGTCATTGTAATGTAGTATATTGGGCCCGTCTATACCAGTCATTGTAATGTAGTATATTGTGGCCGTCTATACCAGTCATTGTAATGTAGTATATTGTGGCCATCTATACCAGTCATTGTAATGTAGTATATTGTCCCCGTCTATACCAGTCATTGTAATGTAGTATATTGTCCCCGTCTATACCAGTCATTGTAATGTAGTATATTGTGGCCATCTATACCAGTCATTGTAATGTAGTATATTGTCCCCGTCTATACCAGTCATTGTAATGTAGTATATTGTGCCCGTCTATACCAGTCATTGTAATGTAGTATATTGTCCCTGTCTATACCAGTCATTGTAATGTAGTATATTGTCCCCGTCTATACCAGTCATTGTAATGTAGTATATTGGGCCCGTCTATACCAGTCATTGTAATGTAGTATATTGTGGCCGTCTATACCAGTCATTGTAATGTAGTATATTGGGCCCGTCTATACCAGTCATTGTAATGTAGTATATTGTGGCCATCTATACCAGTCATTGTAATGTAGTATATTGTCCCCGTCTATACCAGTCATTGTAATGTAGTATATTGTCCCCGTCTATACCAGTCATTGTAATGTAGTATATTGTGCCCGTCTATACCACTCATTGTAATGTAGTATATTGTGCCCATCTATACCAGTCATTGTTTAGCTCCTCCTTCCATTCCCTTCCTTCTGCTTCTGCTGGGGCTCTAACATGTAAGGGGTTTAGTGAACTTTCCCAAGGAATAACCACTTCGGCAACACTGCCCCCTGGAAACGTAGTACTTGTAAGTACTACATCAAATTGTTTATCTAAGTCTTGGGCTGTTATTCTTATGTCTATGATCCACCTGTCGTTCCTTTTATTAGGTCACAGTTACCCATGATCCACCTGTCGTTCCTTTTATTATCCTGAGGTCACAGTTACCCATGATCCACCTGTCGTTCCTTTTATTATCCTGAGGTCACAGTTACCCATGATCCACCTGTCATTCCTTTTATTATCCTGAGGTCACAGTTACCCATGATCCACCTGTCATTCCTTTTATTATCCTGAGGTCACAGTTACCCATGATCCACCTGTCGTTCCTTTTATTATCCTGAGGTCACAGTTACCCATGATCCACCTGTCGTTCCTTTTATTATCCTGAGGTCACAGTTACCCATGATCCACCTGTCGTTCCTTTTATTATCCTGAGGTCACAGTTACCCATGATCCACCTGTCGTTCCTTTTATTATCCTGAGGTCACAGTTACCCATGATCCACCTGTCGTTCCTTTTATTATCCTGAGGTCACAGTTACCCATGATCCACCTGTCGTTCCTTTTATTATCCTGAGGTCACAGTTACCCATGATCCACCTGTCGTTCCTTTTATTATCCTGAGGTCACAGTTACCCATGATCCACCAGTCGTTCCTTTTACTATCCTGAGGTCACAGTTACCCAACGCAATTTCCCCATAATCCTTGTGCTGGTTCCTCCTACTCCAATAATCATTTGACCCTCATTCTTTAATAGCGATCCCTTTCTGTACTTCAGTTGTGGTTCCTGCTTGTGCAAGAATATACATTCCAATCCTGTCTGTTTCTCTTCTCTGTCTTTTTCTTGTGCTCTTTACTATTGTCAGTATGCCATTTTCCTTACTCAACTGTTCTGGTTTCCAATTTCTGTTAGGGGGACTAGTCAAGGGTAGAGAAATCAATGGTGGGGAAATCTGGTGAGTCTTGGTGGTCTTGTTGGATCTTGGAGGTCTTGTAGGATCTTGGAGGCCTTGTAGGATCTTGGAGGTCTTGTAGGATCTTGGAGGTCTTGTAGGATCTTGGAGGTCTTGTAGGATCTTGGAGATCTGTCCCTCCCCCGAGGGAATCAGCCAGAGAACGTAGCTTATCAGTAGCATTCCCATTGCCATCCTCCCCATCTCCTGACTTTGGCCAGCTCCAGTATTCCCGCATCCTCAGGTCCCTCATCTCTAGGTCCTCAATTTTTTCGTGGTCCTCTGGTGCAGTGGATTAGATGATACCAGGTCGAGCTCCCCTCTATCCGTACAGCCGTCGGTGCAGCCTGGGTGACGATGTATGGTCTCTTTGGCTCGGGACCTTCTTCCGTCAATAGGGGTCTCCGGATCAGGCAGAGTCCCTCTCAATCCATCGACATCGGTCTGCGGAGAGTGTCCTTCTGGCAGCGCACCAATAGGGAAGCTGGGAGTCACTACTGCAAAGACACACAGACAAAGACAGACACAAAAGAAAACAATGCTACACAATGGTGGGGCCATCTTCCTCTTCTGGGGTTGGAACTCTCCTACAGTGGGACACATGGATCCAGGTATCTGTCGCTGCTACTTTCACCGTCATCGAGGTAGCCAGCAACACCTGGTTCGGGCCCCTCCACCTAGGGTCTTTCCAGCTCTTTCTACTGTAGTCTTTTACCGACACAAAGTCTCCAGGGCGCAGACAATGCTCAGATTCTCCTGCTCGGTTGGGCAGAGAAGCCTTCACCCATGAGAAGAGAGTCTTAAGAACATTGTTAAGTGAGACACAGTATGCTACTACTGTACCATGTCTTCTCATCAGTCAGGAGAAGCCCTGAGATTAGGAAGTCCACATTATTGCAGCAGTCCACTAGTTTCAGAGACAGGTCCCCTTTGTACTTTGTCTCCGGCCACAAATACATTTGCACATAAAACATTCCATCTAACTCATAACACATTAATTACTACTGCTCATATTCTTAATACAATTTGCATATTTACCAAAGGCCCCAGGGGACCGATAATTCCCCCTTTGGACACATGACTCACATCGTGATTCACCATGCACCCAAAAAACAAAACAACAACATTGCCTGTGAAACCAAAATAACCAATGAAATTAGAATGACAACCCTTGATAACGTCTTAACTTAATTGCACACCATAAGGTAATTCAAGGAAATAGTCAAATTGACTAGCGACAAAATGTGCTGTCCATAATGAAATAGGCTAAAGATAACTTAAGTTATTAATTGTCAAGGTAGATGTAGGTGGGTGTGGGTGGAATCAGGCGCAGGACGCAGTACGTTAGTCCAACAGACTTTAGTGAGGCACAGCAAAACAAACACGAAATAAATGCCCTGAGGCAAAAAGCTCCGCACGTAGGCGTAAACACAAGCGCACAAACAGGTGCGACAAAATACTCCAAAACTAAGGAGCAAACTAGCTCAACCGAGCAAACAGTAAATATCCAGCCTACCGGCACGACAGTAAAACAATCACACACAACACCTGACAAACACAACGAGAACTAAATAGGACACTAATGACACTAAATGATAACAGGTGTGACAACAATCAGACAAAAGCAAACGAACATAGAAACATGCAACGGTGGCAGCTAGTTTTCCGGAGACGACGAACGCCGAAGCCTGCCCGAGCAAGGAAGAGAGGCAGCCTCGGCCGAAACCGTGACAGTACCCCCCCCCTTGACGCGCGGCTCCAGACGTGCGCCGACTCCGGCCTCGGGGACGACCAGGAGGACTTGTCTCAGAGATTCGTCTATGTACGTCTCCATAGCTCTCTTCTCCTCCTGAGACAGAGGATACACATGGCTCCGTGGGAGCGCAGCTCCTGCCTGGAGGTCTATCGCACAATCTCCCTGCCTATGGGGAGGCAACTGCGTCGCCCTCGACTTACTGAACACAATAGCCAAATCCCCATACTCAGGGGGAACGTGCAATGCGGGCACCTGGTTTGGACTCTCCACCGAGGTAGCCCCTATGGAAACGCCTAAACATCGACCCACACACTGGGCAGACCACTCCATCAGAGCCCTCTCCTGCCACGAAATAGATGGGTTATGGGTACTCAACCAGGGCATGCCCAGCACCACCGGATACGCAGGCGAGTCAATCAGAAATAGCTGGATCATCTCCTGATGACCCCCCTGCGCACACATCCTAAGTGGCGCAGTGACCTCCCTGATCAAGCCCGCACCCAACGGACGGCTATCTAGGGCATGAACGGGAAAGGGAACGTCAACAGGGAGAAGGGGAATCCCTAAGGCTAAACAAAACTTCTTATCAACAAAATTCCCAGCCGCGCCTGAATCTACCAGCGCCTTATGCTGGGAATGAGGTGCTACCTGTGGAAAACGCACAGATATACAGAAATGTGCAACAGAGAGCTCTGGGTGAGTGGGGCGCCTACTCACCTGGAAGGACTCCCCAGTGCGGGACCTGTCGTCCTCTCCCCGAGGAGGCCATCCCCAGCACCTAGCCGCGGTGTGTCCTCCCCGACCACAGCTGGTGCAGGAGATGGACCCCCTCGTAAGCCGACCCCTCCTCTCTCTAGCGCCAGCGCCCCCGAGCTCCATGGGGCACGGCTCGGAGGCGCTGGTGGGTGAAATGGACAGACCCCCCTCGGAACGTCCGCGGGTAGCTAGCAGGGTATCCAGCCTGATGGACATGTCGACCAACTGGTCGAACGAGAGGCTGTTGTCCCTACAGGCCAGCTCCCTACGGACGTCCTCGCGTAGACTACATCTGTAGTGATCGATGAGAGCCCGCTCATTCCACCCTGCATCCGCCGCTAGGGTACGGAACTCCAAGGCGAACTCCTGGGCACTCCTCCTCCCCTGCCTGAGGCCGACCAGACGCTCCCCCGCCGCTTTCCCCTCCGGGGGATGGTCAAACACCGCCCTGAAGCGGCGGGAGAACTCGTCGTAGGTGATGGTGTTAGCGTCGATCCTCCTCCACTCTGCGTTGGCCCATTCCAACGCCTTTCCGGAAAGGCAGGAGATCAGGGCGGACACACTCTCGTGTCCCGAGGGCGCCGGGTGCACGGTGGCCAGGTAAAGCTCCACCTGGAGAAGGAATCCCTGACACCCGGCCGCGGTCCCATCATAGGGTCCCTCGGGTCTCCCAGCCTCGGATGGTGGTGATCCCCTCCTGCAGTGCGGACCCCATCCGCAGGATCTGGTCGTCCTGCTCACGGATCCTGTCCTCCAACGTCGCCTGTGCTGCTGCGGCTCCTGCTGATTCCATCGAGTATGGTGTGTGATTCTGTCAAGGTAGATGTAGGTGGGTGTGGGTGGAATCAGGCGCAGGACGCAGTACGTTAGTCCAACAGACTTTAGTGAGGCACAGCAAAACAAACACAAAATACGGGGGGGGGGGGGGGTTTGCTCAAGGACCAATGGAATTGCCCAAATTGACTTCAGTTGCAAAACGAATATAACTAGGTCATACTAATATATTTGTGGAAAATATACTCTATTGGGGAAAATAACAAATGTAACATACTTTGCATTCCAATCTGGTGCATGAACAGATGAGTAAAACTAAAAACTAGAAAACATTTCAAATGCATTGGTTTAATTTTTTTAAATAAAATTAGGTCCATCTCCAGCAGGTTTTTACATCGACAACATGAATCGCTCTCCATGATTCAAAATCCAGGCCAGCGAATTGGTGCTCCATCTATCTTTTGACTAAAAGTGTGCCACTAGTGTATATTCGATATTTCAAAACGTTCAGTGATAAATACAAACAATGAAACAGTTATTTAGTTCCAAAAGCCTACCGTCGCCATTTTTCTATCGCTAGTACCACATTCGAGGGAGGATGGTTACTAACTTCCTGTTGATGACATTGTGCTTTCCGGGTTCTTCTGTGAGGATTTAAGAGTTGCCGCCATATTTACATTGCAAGTTGCAACATTGACTGTGGCTTTGATTTGAACATAGTTTGAAGCAATAAACAGGTCATGGAATTAAATGTACATTGTAATGGCCTCAATAGGATAGACTAGAATTGGCTTCATGACCACAGACAATTTCACCCTTAATGACAGTGATCAACACTGTGTGAAGCGGTTTAGGGAGCGGCATCACTTTAACAAAGAAATCTGAACAGTTGGTATTGCCTTGAAAATATAGCCTAGTATATAAAACAAATGAAAAATCCAGAGCGACTTACAAATTGGTGCATTCACCTTATAGCCAGTGAGACAACCACTTTACAATGTTTTTTTTTTTTTTTTTTTTTTTTTTTTTGGGTGGGGTAAGGTGGGTAGAAGGATTACTTTATCCTATCCCAGGTATTCCTTAAAGAGGTGGGGTTTCAAGTGTCTCCGGAAGGTGGTGAGTGACTCTGCTGTCCTAGCGTCGTGAGGGAGCTTGTTCCACCATTGGGGTACCAGAGCAGCGAACAGTTTTGACTGGGCTGAGTGGGAACTGTGCTTCCGCAGAGTTAGGGGGGCCAGCAGGCCAGAGGTGGATGAACGCAATGCCCTCGTTTGGGTGTAGGGACTGATCAGAACCTGAAGGTACGGAGGTGCCGTTCCCCTCACAGCTCCGTAGGCAAGCACCATGGTCTTGTAGCAGATGCGAGCTTCAACTGGAAGACAGTGGAGTGTGCGGAGGAGCGGGGTGACGTGAGAGAACTTGGGAAGGTTGAATACCAGACGGGCTGCGGCATTCTGGATGAGTTGTAGGGGTTTAATGGCACAGGCAGGGAGCCCAGCCAACAGCGAGTTGCGAGTATCACTTTGTGTCATCCTCGATTATTTGTAATGAATTGTGTCCTCGTGTGTGGCTGTTTTGTTTTTAAATTGGCAAAATAATCAAATCAAATTGAAATAACAAAAGAATGTAGGCTAACATGCTACCTAGACCGCGCGCAAGTTGAATTTGTCCCCACACCAGAGGTGATCAGGACACACAGGTTGAAATATCAAAATAAACTCTGAACCAATTATATTTATGTATGCACACATGACTGTAAGTCGCTTCGGATAAAAGCATCTGCTAAATGGCATATTATTATTTATTATTATTATTTATTTGGGGACAGGTCGAAAAGCATTAAACATTTATGGCAATTTAGCTTGCTGTTGCTAGCTCATTTGTCCTGGGATATAAACATTGTGTTGTTATTTTACCCTGAAATGCACAAGGTCCTCTACTCCGACAATTAATCAACAGATAAAACGGTAAAAGTTTGTTTTTTAGTAATCTCTCCTCCTTCAGGCTTCTTCTTCTTCTTTGGACTTTATATGGCTGATGGCAACCAACTTTATGGTGCATTACCACAACCAACTGGACTGGAGCATAGACATCAGTTTATCTTTCAATCACACACGTGGGTAGATGCTCTTAAAAACCAATGAGGAGATGGGAGAGGCGGGACTTGCAGCGCGTTGAGCGTCACAAATAGAACCGGAGTTCTATTTTAGCGTCTGGCCCACGCAGACGCTCGTTGACGCGAGCGAGCAGTTTAGGTGCAACGATTGAATAACATGCATGTATACATTTATTTTGCAACGCTCGCGCACGCGACGCATGCGGTGTGGTCGGCATGTTAGGTTTATAGATCACAACAAAACAGCTTGCAGCCTCTGGACGGCTGTGGTTAGCTGGAAGGTGGCAGGCCGAATTTGAGATTAGAGACCTTCCTGGCTATTGTCTTTCAAATTAACTCATGGCTAGATGGCTTGCCTTGGGCGTATAGCTGTCCTCTAAGTGGAGGCTAAACGCCAGAGATGCAACAGCGGCCTGCCGAGGGATTATAGCGGTCCTCTGAATGAGGGTTACCCGCCAGAGATGCAAATCATGTAATGAGCGGCAAACTGCACTTGCCCGCTGGCGGTAGTTAATTTATAGCATTGGGTATAGGGACAGCGGGGAAAATGTTTCACTATCTGGGTTGTAGTCCTAAAAACCGGAAATGAGTTCCCTCTGGTTTGTTCAGCCATTCCCATGGGGAAAATGAATGGGGAAAGAAAAGGGTTATGGGATGAAAGCCTAAAATAAGGGAGGATGTTAACACAGGCTTGGGAGATCTGATACGTTTTGTTCTATGATATAATACCAGTCAGTTAACACAACCTTTATGAATTATGAAGCCATTATGTGCTTTTGTATGATGACATAAATTAGTCAAAATTCACACAAAAAAAGTGATGTTAGCTGATGAAGATTATCTCTTGGAAAAAACGTATAAGATCTCCCAAGCCTGTGTTAACCTCCTACCTTATTTGACTATTCATTTCCCCAAAGGCTTTGTCCAACAAAACATGGCGAAGTTAGTGCCTGCCTAAAAGACCCCGTTACCATTTCTCTCTATCGTAGTGTTTTATTCACTAGGCTCTCTGTATGTCACTGTCCTGTGTGTGTATGAACCAGTGATGATTCACTCACCCCGTACGATATGTCAGCTGACCAGGAGATGAGCCAAGCCGCCCCGCTACCCCCGAGACCCTCTGGATGGTTAGATACAGTCCGGGTTTGATGAGTAACGGGTTACATGTAATACTGTAAAAAAAAAAAAACAGTTTAATTTGAGAAGACCATGAGTCTTATTGCTCAATCTAATTCGTGCTGATTAGAAAACGGACACATGCTCAAACTCGAGCACTTTTGATAGATCTAACCAGCAGTAAATGATCGAGATATCAAAGTGTCACCAACAAAACGTAAACAATAGGCCAATAGCAAATGGCCTATTGTTTAAAATAAATGCACTGTTGGTTAAGGGCTGTAAGTAAGCATTTCACTGTAATGTCTGCACCTGTTGTATTCGGCGCATGTGACCAATACAATTTGATTTGATTTGATTTGATTTGAAATGGAAATCATTTTGCACACGCAAACAGCACTGTTCGGTGGTGCTCACAGCATGCCATTCCAAGAGCAGCATTTATTTTTCAACTGGAAACAATGAGCCCAATCAGTCCTCCATGACAACAACATCATGAGCAACAGAATGGGGCTATTCAATCCTTCGTTTTGGAGTTATGCTCAGGAGAAACAATTTGTCTAATCTATACTTCCATAATTCCAACTCCTGTTCTTGAAGACTGGAAATCTGACAGACAGTTTTTTTCTGTAGGCCTAAAGATATAACCTAATCATATTATTATCTATAGTAGAGAGCAATGGGTTAGAGTATGCCTACATAACAAACTCATAAAGTTAAATGCAACCTCCATTTATGGCCAGCTATGTAAACTCTAACATTGACTTATCCTGCAATAGATGTTCAATTGGTAATATTACATGTGTCTTCTTCTAATGCCTCTTAAGCAGGTTGACGTTTATTGTGATGAGTCTTGTCCTGCAGGCAGAACTGAGGGATTTCTGCTAGATGGGCCAGCTGCAGTCAACATTGGCTATACTGTCAATTTTCATGAAAACACAAATGTAAGGTTAGGGTTATTTAATGTTAGGGTTAGGCATTAGGGTTAGCAGTGTGGTTAAGGTTAGGGTTATTTAATGTTAGGGTTAGGCATTAGGGTTAGCAGTGTGGTTAAGGTTAGGGTTATTTAATGTTAGGGTTAGGCATTAGGGTTAGCAGTGTGGTTAAGGTTAGGGTTATTTCATGTTAGGGTTAGGCATTAGGGTTAGCAGTGTAAAGTAACTGAAAGTAATCAGATTACGTTACTGAGTGTCAGTAAACCTAAAGTTAGTTACTGATGAGAATTCTGGACTGTAGATTTAGAAAGTAACCTACCCAGGCCTCCCAAGTGGTGTAGCGGTCTAAGGCACTGTGTCGCAGTGCTTGAGGCGTCACTACAGACCCGGGTAAGATCCCAGGCGGTGTCACAGCCTGCCGTGACTGTGAGACCCATGAGGCGGCGCAAAAAAAAGGATCAGGATCTCGTCACGGTATCTTTGGCATTTAAATTGCCATCGGTAAAATGCATTTGTGTCCGTAGCTTATGCCTGCCCATACCATAACCCCACCATGGGGCATTCTGTTGACATCAGCAAACCGCTCACCCACACGACGCCATACACGTGCTCTGCAGTTGTGAGGCCGGTTGGACGTACGGCCAAATTCTCTAAAACAACGTTGGAGGCGGCTTATGGTAGAGAAATTAACATTCAATTCTCTGGCAACAACTCTGGTGGACATTCCTGCAGTCAGCACGCCAATTACATGCTTCTTCAAAACTCTAGTCATCTGTGGCATTGCATTGTGTGATAAAACTGCATATTTTAAAGTGGCCTTTTATTGTGCCTAGCACAAGGTGCACCTGTGTAATGATCATGCTGTTTAATCAGCTTCTTGATATGCCACAGCTGTGAAGTGGATGGATTATTATGGCAAAGGAGGAGAAATGCTCACTAACAGGGATGTGAACAACATTTGAGAGAAATAAGCTTTTTGTGAGTATGGAACATTTCTGGGATCTTTTATTTCAGCTCATGAAACATGGGACCAACACTTTACGTTGTTGCGTTTATATTTTTGTTCAGTATAGTTTATTTATATAGCATATTTCAGACATGAAATGCAACGCAATTCACAGGAAAAAATGAATAAAAGCTATGAAAATAAAAACGGAAATATTTACTAGACAACAAACAGTGGATAAAAAAACTAAAGAATATCAATAAAAGCTGAAAGTCTAAAGAGCATCTAAGGAAATAACATTGGTTAAAACAGTAAGAATATGATGTAATATCCAGCCCAAAATATAAGCTGGTTTTACTACACTGTTTATAAACAATATCATTGTGCAAAAAAAAAAATCTGTTAATCACATAAATTATTATGATTACTAAATGTTACATGAAATGGAAATATTATGAAATATCAAAACCGAATGTACACCCCTTTGTTAATATGTATTGGCAATAATTCATTTCCAATAGGGAGGCATGGAATAATTACAAATGTATATTTTGTCAGGCTGGATGTATGAAATATGAGTAGGTGATTTGAGTCATGCTTCTTCAGTAGTGGAATAAAGACAATTAGCACTTGAATGTTGTAAAGAAATACTGGAGTGATGTAAGATTGTTAATAAAACAGTTCATAGACGCATGTGTTATCCTGCGTCCATGTTTATAGGCTGCAAGTACGTTGAAATTAAGTTGTTTTCAAGTCGTTGAAACAACGACCTAAAAAATACATATTTTTAACTTTAACTTTCAACCAAAACCAAACGTAGATTGGACCTCGAGCATAGTCTTCTTTTCAACGTCTTTTCAACTATATTTTGCAAGGTGGGATACTGCCCAATGTCAAAACACAGTTTTAACGTGTCCAAATCAATAACCAATATGCAGAAATAGTTTGTGATAAATGGAAAACCTAAACATAACATGTACTATCGACACAAACATGTTCCACAATAGTAATCATAATACTTGTATTTATTTAAACAACCACCTTATTAACTGCACAAGCACCAAAAACACTGTTGTTTTGACAAGTGGCAATAAATCACTAATATCGATTAGGGGGGAAAATCAGGTTGTACGTGCTGTTGATACTAACACAACAAAAAAATACACATGGAAACGGGAGATATCTTTTACTTCACTGGTTAGAGGACAACCTGCAGAAGACAGTCAGCTACATTTTGGAGTGAGGCATTTACATTTAGCGGTCCCCAAAACGAAGAGAAACGCAACACTTATTTGTCATCACTCATATCGATATCACGTTGAAATCAATTGCAGGAGAGGGGGAGATGAGGTTGCACGTCCTGTTAAAACTAACAGCTCAAAAACCACACGGAATCTGGGAATAATGTGTACATCACTGGTCAGAGGACAATTTGTAGAAAACAGCTAGCTACATTTAGAAGTGTTGCATTTTAATTCAAGTGGGTCGCCAACGTGGTAAGTGTAACACAACTCATTTCAGAGCCTGGATTTTCCCCCTGATGAGGCTAATATATATATCACGCTGAAATCAATAGAACAGGGGGAAAACGGTTGGGGCAGCGCACAATTGGCCCAGCGTCGTCCAGGGTAGGGGAGGGAATGGCCATCAGGGATGTAGCTCAGTTGGTAGAGCATGGCGTTTGCAACGCCAGGGTTGTGGGTTCGATTCCCACGGGGGGCCAGTATGAAAAATAAAAAAATTATGTATGCACTCACTAACTGTAAGTCGCTCTGGATAAGAGCGTCTGCTAAATGACTAAAAATGTAAAATTAAATGGTTCTACATTGTGAAATTCATTAAAATACTCATACAACAATGTTAAAACATTGTGACATTATTTAATTGATATCATGAAACAACGCCTACATGTATGTACTTTCTGATGTTTAATCAGAGTTCTTTTACCAGCGTATCTCTTGCCACATTGATCACAGCTATAAGGTTTCTCTCCAGTGTGCGTTCTCAAATGTACCATCAGGATGCTTGATCGACTAAAACTCTTCCCACATTGATCACAGCTATAAGGTTTCTCTCTAGTGTGTGTTCTCAAATGTACCATCAGGTTGCTTGATGCACTAAAACTCTTCCCACATTGATCACAGCTATAAGGTTTCTCTCCAGTGTGCGTTCTCAAATGTGCCATCAGGTTGCTTGAATCACTAAAACTCTTCCCACATTGATCACAGCTATAAGGCTTCTCTCCAGTGTGCGTTCTCAAATGTGCCATCAGGTTGCTTGAATCACTAAAACTCTTCCCACATTGATCACAGCTATAAGGTTTCTCTCTAGTGTGTGTTCTCAAATGTACCATCAGGTTGCTTGATCGACTAAAACTCTTCCCACATTGATCACAGCTAAAAGATTTCTCTCCTGTGTGTGTTCTCTGATGTACTATCAGGCAGCTTGATTGAGTAAAACTCTTCCCGCATTAATCACAGCTATAAGGTTTCTCTCCTGTGTGTGTTCTCTGATGTACTATCAGGCAGCTTGATGTAGTAAAACTCTTCCCGCATTGATTACAGCTATAAGGTTTCTCTCCTGTATGGATTCTCATATGTCTTTTAAGGTCTGCTGAAGAGTTGAATATCTTCCCACAGTCAGAGCAGCAGTGAGATTTCTTCCCTGTGGGTTTCCGCTGGTGTTTCTTGAGATGTTCTGATCTGGAGGGACTCTTCTCTGACTCCTCAGCTTCATGATGTTGTTGAGGCTCCCCAGAGGATCCACGATAGTCACGTCTCTCTTCTGTGTGAACGACAAAGTCAGACAGATGGTTAAAGGCCCACAACAGCAGAAATACTGTTTATTTGAGGTAAAAGGTGATGCCCAGAGCGTACCCATGAAGCTGTACAACAATTGACATCTGTTAAATTATTTGACAATTGTCTTAAGACAGTCAAGGGAGCAATAATAGTAATATTTTGTCTTGTTTTCACATTAGTAGTAACATCGATGATTGTAGGCTAGAAATATTAATACGCACAAAACATATCAACAAAATCATCCACTGTGAAAGTTGATACTTGCAGGCCCTTCATATGTAGGCTATGAGCAGCACTTCGTTAAATTGATCAAATCAGTTATTGTTTTCCTTGATCAAACCGTGAGCAACACCTGTCAAACTAATTTCTCTCAAAACACAGGGATGTCGATTCCCACGGAACTAGTATTACCAGAGGACCTTGGAGTTCGCCAAAAAACTGTAGGTTATTCTGGCTTGAATTGTTACTCTCCTGCCATGTAAAAATGACTGACATGGCAGATTAAAATTACAGATGTGGTGTTTTGTGCTTGTGCATATAATTACATTCAGAACCGCAGACAGCGACAGTATCCAAAGCGGGAGAAAGTACATTTGTTATAAAATAATATTAGATTTATTAGTGTTGCATCATTTTTTTGTACATAATATAACCATATACAATTTATGTATCACATGTCTTAGAGCGATGGACTGTGCCATCTCCGTGGCCTCCACAAAGTATTGTGCACCAGCTGTTCCGGATGACTGTATGATCACTCTCTCCTTAGCCGATGTGAGTATGACCTTTAACCCCTGTAAATCTAAGCCGTTGGTGGAGGGGGGCTGAACTGACATATGGAATTGTTTTAAGATGGTCGTACTATGGATTACTTAAATTACTTAGATTGAAGCAAATTTGCGTCAATTGACTCCAAGGGGTTAAACAGGTTAATCTTCACAGACAGATTACCAGGACGCGTACTCAGAGCATGCACTGACAAGCTGGCAAGAGTCTTCACTGACATTTTAAAACGTCTCCCTGACCGCGTCTGTAATACCTACATGTTTCAAGCAGAGGCATTAATATGGAGTTGGTCCCCCTTTGCTGCTATAACAGCCTCCACTCTTCTAGGAAGGCTTTCCACTAGATGATGCGCGTCTGTAATACCTACATGTTTCAAGCAGAGGCATTAATATGGAGTTGGTCCCCCTTTGCTGCTATAACAGCCTCCACTCTTCTAGGAAGGCTTTCCACTAGATGATGGAACATTGCTGCGGGGACTTGCTTCCATTCAGCCACAAGAGCTTTAGTGAGGTCGGGCACTGACGTTGGGCGATTAGGCCTGGCTCGCAGTCGGCCTTCCAATTCATCGCAAAGGTGTTCGATGGGGTTGAGGTCAGGGCTCTGTGTGGATGGCGAGTCCTTGTATTCATAGTGTAGTGAATTCCAGGGGTAGCCCTGAGCTGGACTCAAACCTGGGTCCAGAGACTGTCAAGCCAACACCTTATAACTGTTATACCAAGATGTCTGAACTTCTTGATGAGGTCGCTAGGTTTTGGGTTAAGGTTGCTACAATAGCTTTCTCTATGAATTTGAGAGTGGTTACATTTCTCCAGCCCCCATCCCTCAGCTGTTTACCAAACCAAGTCTAAGGGCAGCCATTTTGTTGCTGTTTAAATCCTAGGTTGTCCTTTTAAAAAAGCCACATCAATCAATCAACCAATCTGCAGTTCAAACAATAACAAAGCTGTCATTCTGCCACTGTTTTGGTAATAAGATGATGATGGGGCTGGAGAAATGTAACTACTCTCACATTCATAGACATACCTATGGATGCAAGGACTGACCATCCATGATATCAACATTATAGTTTTAACCATGTTGAGGCTATACAGTGTTGGTTTACATTTACATTGTTTCTAAACATTGGAGTAAAAAAGGCTTATTTTAGGTTCTGATGGGGTACGACAGTTGAACTAAGCTCATGAGGCATGTGTTATATTCTTCAAGAATCAATGGCTATATATAAATAATTTAAAAGTCCAAATATGGATATAGCAACTGCAGATTCCCCCTTTAACACCACACATCAGTTCAACAACTGCAGAGTTTGTGCCTCTGTTTTTAAGACAGTACTTACTAGTGTTAATCAGGGCCCGGTTTCTCAAAACCCTCTTACTGCTAAGTTCATCATTAGAACCATTGGATGCCTTAAGATGCCTTTGGGAAACCGGAACCAGATATCCAGTTTCCTCCTCTTCTTCCTCCTCCTTTTTCGATGTGACAGTCATCTCCTCCTCCTCCTCTTTCACTCCAAAAACGGGAGCCTCCTCTTTTTTCACTGTAACATCCTCTTCCTCTTTCACTCTAAACGCGTCTTCCTCTTCTTTCACTGTAACGTCTTCCTCTTCTTTTTTCACGGTAACAGCTTCACCCTCTACTTGTTTTTGTTTTGTAACATCCTCCTCCTCCTCTTTCACTAGAGCTTCTTTCTCCGTCCAGCAGACCTCCTCTTCTTTAGCAGGAGGAGAGTAGCTTAGTGAGCTCATGGTCGGGGATGTTAGCTAGCTAGGCTAGTGCTAACTTAACCAGCCAGCTAGCTGACCAATAACAACAACACCGTAAATATGAAATTAAATGGGATAACTAACAGGACGACAGAAGTGGGTTTAAAACACAGTGGCTAATATACACGAAAGCGTCTAAAGAGCTTTATTGGTTCGGCTATTTTGTCTAGCAAGCTACCGAGGTGTCTGACTAACTGTTGCTGCTGTTGAAAGAAGCGTCCCGTCCACTAGATTATACGTCACACTAGCAGCATAGCCTTAAAGTCCCACATCGCCATCTGCTGACTGGAGTGGGTAACGAAGTTGAGTAAAATGTAGATTTTAATAATAAATAATAATAATATGCCATTTAGCAGACGCTTTTATCCAAAGCGACTTACAGTCATGCGTGCATACATTTTTGTGTATGGGTGGTCCCGGGGATCGAACGGCGTTACAAGCGCCGTGCTCTACCAGTTGAGCTATTTTATTTTCAGACAAAAAGTTAAAGGGTAGGAAGCATGTGTTTTTACTCACCAATGTAACAACACTTTGTGGTTAAAGACTTAGGAACTTAGTTGTAGTCACGATCTGGTTACCTATTAAGTTCAAACAGTTATGGTTTTGCGTTATTTCATATTTATTAACTTATTTCCGGATATCTTCTAAACTACCCACAATGCACTATTTCTCAACGTCATATGGAGAATCTACTCTGTGCTACCGAGTTTGTATGCTAGCTCGGTAGCTAGCTCAAGCTTGCAAACGTTAGCCACACCTCATGTTTTTCATGCACTGTGTGGTTGTGTTATCTAGTGTGAACCTGTTACCACAATAGGCTCTGGTGCCTTCTTGCCGTGGGCTCAAAACCAAAGAGAAAATCAGACCTGGCAGTGACATACTAGACCCTGGCAGTAAATCTAATACTTAGGTGCTTTAAGTCATGCATGAAAGGTCTGGGGTGGTTCCGTGGTTATAAGTTACTGACCTAAAACTCACTAGTTTCTATAACTCTCGTCTTGCTAAAACTCACTAGCTTCTAGAACTCTGGTCTTCCTAAAACTCACTAGCTTCTAGAACTCTGGTCTTCCTAAAACTCACTAGCTTCTAAAACTCATTCGCTTCTAGAACTCTCGTCCCCTTGGAACGAGCGCAAACAAAACTCATCTCCAATACAGAAAAACGTGCAGTCAAAATAAATTGTGATCCATGACAACGCACTGGCTAAATGCAAAACACAAATCGTTTTGACTGCCCACCCTTGAGACAATCAGCAACCAAGTTGTCCTTACCACGGACATGTCTGATTTCAAGAGGAAACTCCTGCAATATCCGTAGTAACTTTACACCTCACTGCGGAGCTTCTCTCTCTTTTCAGGGTTCACTCGATAGGCATGTTGTTGGATCGGGGCCGAGTCCCCAATGTCATACTGTAGTACATTTGGGTTGGCACATCTGAGAATGAACCCTGATATTCTACAAGCAGTGCAACAATGTCAATATAATTGTACCCCAAAATGGTCAGTTCGTTGCATAAATTATGATTACTAAATGTTGCATGAATTGTAAATATAAAATATCAACACCAAATGATCACCTCTTTGTTAATATGTATTGGCAATAATTCACTTAATGGTGAGGCATTGAATAATTAAAAATGTATATTTTGTCAGGCTGGATGTTTGAAATATGATTAGGTGATTTGAGTCATGCTTCTTCAGTAGTGGAATAAAGACAAGTAGCACTTGAATGTTGTAAAGAAATACTGGAGTGATGTAAGATTGTTAATAAAACTGATTATAGACCAATTTATTATACTGCGTCCATGTTTATAGGCTGCAAGTACGTTGAAATTAAGTTGTTGTCAAGTCGTTGAAAAAACGACCTGAAAATACATATTTTCAACTAAAACCGAATGTAAACTCAGCAACAAAAAAAGTCCTCTCACTGTCAACTGCGTTTATTTTCAGCAAACTTAACGTGTGTAAATATTTGTATGAACATAACAAGATTCAACAACTGAGACATAAACTGAACAAGTTCCACACACAAATAATGTGTCCCTGGGGGGACACATTATCAAAATCAAAAGTAACAGTCAGTATCTGGTGTGGCCACCAGCTGCATTAAGTACTGCAGTGCATCTCCTCCTCATGGACTGCACCAGATTTGCCAGTTCTTGCTGTGAGATGTTACCCCACTCTTCCACCAAGGCACATACAAGTTCCCGGACATTTCTGGGGGGAATTGCCCTAGCCCTCACCCTCCGATCCAACAGGTCCCAGACGTGCTCAATGGGATTGAGATCCGGGTTCTTCACTGGCCATGACAGAACACTGACATTCCTGTCTTGCAGGAAATCACACACAGAATGAGCAGTATGGCTGGTGGCATTGTCATGTCAGGATGAGCCTGCAGGAAGGGTACCACATGAGGGAGGATGCCTCCTTGCAGCATGCATAAGGCACGTTCACGCAGATGAGCAGGGAACCTGGGCATATTTCTTTTGGTGTTTTCCAGAGTCAATAGAAAGGCCTCTTTAGTGTCCTAAGTTTTCATAACTGTGACCTTAATTGCCTACCATCTGTAAGTCTTAACGACCGTTCCACAGGTGCATGTTCATTAATTATTTATGGTTCATTGAACAAGCATGGGAAACAGTGTTTAAACCCTTTACAATGAAGATCTGTGAAGTTATTTGGATTTTTACAAATTATCTTTGAAAGACAGGGTCCTGAAAAGGGGACGTTTCTTTTTTTGCTGAGTTTATATTGGACATCAGGCATAGTCTTCTTTTCAATGTCTTTTCAATGACATTTTGCTACGTGGGAAACCTCAATGTCAAAACACAGTTTTAACATGTCCAAATCAATAACCAATATGCAAAAACAGTTTGTGATATATTGAAAACCTAAACCTAAACTGTACCATCTACACAAATGTGCCACAATAATCATATTAAAACAAGCACCTTATAAACTGCACAAGCACCAACAATAAGTCACTGATATCGATTATGGGGGAGATCAGGTTGTACCTGCTGTTGAAACTAACACAACTAAAAAAACACATGGAAATGGGAGATAACTTTTACCTCACTGGTTAGAGGACAACCTGCAGAAGACAGTCAGCTACATTTTGGAGTGATGTATTTCCATTTAAGGGTCGCTAAACAAAGGAACGCAACACTTATTTCATCGATATCATGTTGAAATCAATTGCGCAAGAGGGGGGAGATGAGGTTGCACATCCTGTTAAAACGAATAGCTCAAACACCACATGGAATCTGGGAATAATGTGTACATCACTGGTTGAAGGACAATTTGTAGAAAACAGCTAGCTACATTTTGAAGTGTTGCATTTTGATTCAAGTGGGTTGCCAACAAGGTAAGTGTAACACAACTTTTTTTTTCTTTCACTTTTTGTTAAATTGATATCATGAAACAACTCCTTCATGTATGTATTTTCTGATGTTTGATCAGAGATATTTTATCAGAGTATCTCTTGTCACATGATCACAGCTATTTGTCTTCTCTCCTGTGTGAGTTCTCAGATGTACTATAAGGCCACCTGACTGCATAAAACTCTTCCCACATTGAGTACAGCTATATCATTTATCTCCTGCTATATAGTTTCTCTCCTGTGTTGTGTGTGTTCTCTGGTGTGATTTTAAAGCTCTTAACCTAACAAAAGTCTTTCCACAGTCAGAGCAGTCGTAAGGTTTCTCTCCTGTGTGTGTTCTCAGATGTACTATCAGCGCGCTTGACTGAGTAAAACTCTTCCCACATTGAGTACAGCTATAAGGTTTCTCTCCTGTGTGTGTTCTCTGGTGCACTATCAGGGAGGTTGACCGAGTAAAACTCGTCCCACATTGAGTACAGCTATAAGGTTTATCTCCTGTGTGTGTTCTCTGGTGTTTCTTCAGATCGCAAGATGCAACAAAACTCTTCCCACATTGAGTACAGCTATAAGGTTTCTCTCCTGTGTGTGTTCTCTGGTGCACTATCAGGGAGCTTGACCGAGTAAAACTCTTCCCACATTGAGTACAACTATATGGTGATTTCTCTCCTGTGTGTGTTCTCTGGTGTGATTTTAAATCTATTAAATTAACAAAAGTCTTTCTGCAGTCAAAGCAGTTGTAAGATTTCTCTCCTGTGTGTGTTCTCAGATGTACTATCAGGGAGCTAGACCGAATAAAACTCCTCCCACATTGATCACAGCTATAAGGTTTCTCTCCTGTGTGTGTTCTCAGATGTACTATCAGGGAGCTTGACTGAGTAAAACTCCTCCCACATTGATCACAGCTATAAGGTTTCTCTCCTGTGTGTATTCTCAGATGTACTATCAGGGAGCTTGACCGAATAAAACTCCTCCCACATTGATCACAGCTATAAGGTTTCTCTCCTGTGTGTACTCGCTGGTGTATTTTAAGTTCTGATGAAGACTTGCAACGTTTCCCACAGTCAGAGCAGCAGTGAGATTTCTTCCCAGTGGGTCTCAGATGGTTTTTCTTAAGGTGTTCTGATCTGGAGAGAGACCTTTCTGCCTCGTCAGCATCATGTTGTTGAGGCTCCCCAGAGGATCCACGATAGCCACGTCTGTCTCCTGTGTGAACGACAAAGTCAGACAGATGGTTAAAGAACCACAACAGCAGAAATACACTGTTTATTTGAGATAAAAGGTGATACCCAGAGCATACCCATGAAATTGTACAACAACTGACATCTTTAATTATTTGACAATTGTCTTAAGACAGTCAAGTGAGCAACAATAGTCATCTTTTGTCTTGTTTTCAGATTAGTAGTAACATCGATGATTCTAGGCTCGAAATAAGTTATTAAAGTTGGTAAAATCCTAAGCAGAGTGCCAGAAGACTTTTACTCTCCAATATAGGACCCTTTCTGTGTTTGCCGTTTGTTGCTATGCAACACAATTTGGCTGCAGAAACTCCTCCATGCTAATGCAGAAATCGCTAGTTATGGATGTAGTACATCTGCATGGAGCAAAAATGGTGAGCAAAGATTTTAGTTTTTCACAATGTATTCTGAATATTACCACACATTATCAGAGCAAGATCGGGAGTGCTACTCAAGGAAACTCACATTAAGCTCTGTGTCGTAAAATGCTCTTTGGCTACCTTTGCACACTAAGTGTATGCCAAATTGGCCCATAACTTCACCTAACAATAACATACAGTACCAGTCAAAAGTTTGGACACAACTACTCATTCAAGGGTTGTTCTTTATTTTTACTATTTTCTACATTGTAGGACAATAGTGAAGACATCAAAACTATGAAATAACACACCTGGAATCATGTAGTAACCAAAATAATAATAATAATAATAATAATAATAATAATAAAATAGTGTTAAACTAATCAAAATATATTTTATATTTGAGATTCTTCAAATAGCCACCCTTTGCCTTGATGACAGCTTTGCACACTCTTGGCATTCTCTCAAGCAGCTTCATCTGGAATGCTTTTCCAACAGTCTTGAAGGAGTTCCCACATATGCTGAGCACTTGTTGGCTGCTTTTCCTTCACTCTGCGGTTCAACTCATCCCAAACCATCTCAATTGGGTTGAGGTCGGGGGATTGTGGAGGCCAGGTCATCTGATGCAGCACTCCATCACTTTCCTTGGTAAAATAGCCCTTACACAGCCTGGAGGTGTGTTGGGTCATTGTCCTGTTGAAAAACAAATGATAGTCCCACTAAGCCCAAACCAGATGGGATGGCGTATCACTGCAGAATGCTGTGGTAGCCATGCTGGTTAAGTGTGCCTTGAATTCTAAATAAATCACAGACAATGTCACCATCACAGCACCCCCACATCACCACACCTCCTCTTCCATGCTTCACGGTGGGAACTACACACGCGGAGATCATCCGTTCACCCACATCGCGTCGCACAAAGACACGGCGGTTGGAACCAAAAATCTCAATTTCCACCGGTCTAATGTCCATTGCTCGTGTTTCTTGGCCCAAGCAGATCTCTTCTTCTTATTGGTGTCCTTTAGTAGTTGTTTTTTTGCAGCAATTCAACCATGAAGGCCTGATTTACCCAGTCCCCTCTGAACAGTTGATGTTGAGATACGTCTGTGACTTGAAATCTGTGAAGTCTTTATTTGGGCTGCAATTTCTGAGGCTGGTAACTCTAATGAACTTATCCTCTGCAGCAGAGGTAGCTCTGGGTCTTCCATTCCTGTGGCGGTCCTCATGAGAGCCAGTTTCATCATAGCGCTTGATGGTTTTTGTGACTGCACTTAAAGAAACTTTCAAAGTTCTTGAAATTTTCCGGATTGACTGACCTTCATGTCTTAAAGTTGTGATGGACTGTCGTTTCTCTTTGCTTATTTGAGCTGTTCTTGCCATAACATGGACTTGGTCTTTTACCAAATAGGGCTATCTTCTGTATACCAACCCTACCATGTCACAACACAACTGATTGGCTCAAACGCATTAAGAAGGAAAAAAATGCCACATATTAACTTAAGGCACACCTGTTAATTGAAAATGCATTCCAGGTGACTACCTCATGAAGCTGGTTGAGAGAATGCCAAGAGTGTGCAAAGCTGTCATCAAGGCAAAGGGTGGCTACTTTGAAGAATATAAAATATAAAATACAGTGGTGTGAAAAAAGTGTTTGCCCTCTTCCTGATTTCTTATTTGTTTGCATGTTTGTCACACTTAAATGTTTAAGATCAAACGAATTTAAATATTAGTCAAAGATAACACAAGTAAAACACAAAATGCAGTTTTGAAATGAAGGTTGTTATTATTAAGGGAAAACTAAATCCAAACCCACATGGCCCTGTGGGAAAAAGGGTTTGCCCCCTACAACCTAATAACTGGTTGGGCCACCCTTAGCAGCAACAACTGCAATCAAGCGTTTGCGATAACTTGCAATGAGTCTTTTACAGCGCTGTGGAGGAATTTTGGCTCACTCATCTTTGCAGAATTGTTGTAATTCAGCCACATTGGAGGGTTTTCGAGCATGAACTGCCTTCTTAAAGGTCATGCCACAGCATCTCAATAGGATTCAGGTCAGGACTTTGACTAGGCCACTCCAAAGTCTTCATTTTGTTTTTCTTCAGCCATTCAGAGGTGGACTTGCTGGTGTGTTTTGGATCATTGTCCTGCTGCAGAACCCAAGTTCGCTTCAGCTTGAGGTCACGAACACATGGACGGACAGGATTTTTTGGTAGACAGCAGAATTCACGGTTCCATTTATCACAGCAAGTCTTCCAGGTCCTGAAGCAGAAAAACAGGCCCGGACCATCACACTACCACCACCATATTTTATTGTTGGTATGATGTTATTTTTCTGAAATGCAGAGTTTTTTTTTTTTTTGGGGGGGGGGGGAATCAGCTTAATATTGCAGATAGATTGTATCTTCTATCAATGTAATTGTCTGCATCACTTCCAATCCCCCATGTTTATTTTTTATTTTTATATATATACTCCCCTTTATTACTTTTCAACCCCACCATCATTTCCCTACTTGGGGTAAATTAGTGAACAACAATGCCCAGGCCTCTACTTCCAGCCTATACTTACTATCTACCCCTTATGGACACAGTCAATTTTACAATAATTCTATTATATATATTATATATATATATATTTTTTTGCTCCTGAACTTCTTCTACTCTCAACCTCTCCGATCATTTTCTTGATGTCCATCCGGTTTGCTTCTATATTGCCATATCTGAAATGCAGTGTTACTTTTACGCCAGATGTAATAGGACACACACCTTCCAAAAAGTTCAATTTTTGTCTCGTCAGTCCACAGAGTATTTTCCCAAAGGTCTTGGGGGATCATCAAGATGTTTTCTGGCAAAAATGAGACGAGCCTTAATGTTCTTTTTGCTCAGCAGTGGTTTTCGTCTTGGAACTCTGCCATGCAGGCCATTTCTGCCCAGTCTCTTTCTTGTGGTGGAGTCATGAACACTGACCTTAACTGAGGCAAGTGAGGCCTGCAGCTCTTTGGATGTTGTTGTGAGGTCTTTTGTGACCTCTTGGATGAGTCGTCGCTGCGCTCTTGGGGTAATTTTGGTCGGCCGGCTACTCCTGGGAAGGTTAACCACTGTTCCATGTTTTCGCCATTTGTGGATAATGGCTCTCACTGTGGTTCGCTGGAGTCCCAAAGCTTTAGAAATGGCTTTATAACCTTTTCCAGACTGATGGATCTTTTGGTCTACTTCACGTTGTCAGGCAGGTCCTATTTAAGTGATTCCTTGATTGAGAACAGGTGTGGCAGTAATCAGGCCTGGGTGTGGCTAGAGGAATTGAACTCAGGTGTGATAAACCACAGTTGAGTTGTGTTATAACGGGGGGGGGGCAAACACTTTTTCCCACAGGGCCATGTAGGTTTGGATTTAGTTTTCCCTTAATAATAACAACCTTCATTTCAAAGCTGCATTTTGTGTTTACTTGTGTTATCTTTGACTAATATTTAAATTTGTTTGATGATCTGAAACATTTAAGTGTGACAAACATGCAAACAAATAAGAAATCAGGAAGGGGGCAAACACTTTTTCACACCACTGTATATTTTGAGTTGTTTAACACTTTTTTGGTTACTACATGACTCCATATGTGTTATTTCATAGTTTTGATGTCTTCACTATTATTCTACAATGTAGAAAATAGTAAAAAATTAAGAAAAACCCTGGAATGAGTAGGAGTGTCCAAACTTTTGACTGGTACTGTACATGTACAAATTACCTCAACTAACCTGTATCCCAGCCCATTACCTCGGTACCGGTACCCCCTGTATATAGCCTCATTATTACCTGGACTAACCTGTACCCCAGCCAATTACCTCAGTACCGGTACCCCCTGTATATAGCCTCATTATAACCTGGACTAACCTGTATCCCAGCCCATTAACTCGGTACCGGTACCCCCTGTATATAGCCTCATTATAACCTGGACTAACCTGTATCCCAGCCCATTACCTCGGTACCGGTACCCCCTGTATATAGCCTCATTATTACCTGGACTAACCTGTACCCCAGCCCATTGACTCGGTACCGGTACCCCCTGTATATAGCCTCATTATTACCTGGACCAACCTGTACCCCGGCACATTACCTCGGTACCGGTACCCCCTGTATATAGCCTCATTATTACCTGGACTAACCTGTACCCCGGCACATTACCTCTGTACCGGTACCCCCTGTATATAGCCTCATTATTACCTGGACTAACCTGTACCCCAGCCCATTACTTCGGTACCCCCTGTATATAGCCTCATTATTACCTGGACCAACCTGTACCCCGGCACATTACCTCGGTACCGGTACCCCCTGTATATAGCCTCGTTATTGTTATTTTATTGTGTTACTTTTTACTTTAGTTTATTTAGTAAATATTTTATTGACTTTATTTAACTGCACTGTTGGTTAAGGGCTTGTAAGTAAGAATTTCACGGTAAGGTCTATTTGGATTTGTATGCTGTAGCATTAAGATTTCCCTTCACTGGAACTAAGGAGCATGAACCATGAAAACAGCCCCAGACCATTATTCCTCCTCCACCAAACTTTACAGTTGGCACTATGTATTCCGGCAGGTAGCTTGTAAGTAAGGTCTACACCTGTAGCATGAATCGTTCCTGTTCACAACGAGGTAAAGAGCGGAATAATTGAAGGAATGAATCCGAGCCTAACGCTCATCACCTGTGGAAGGCGGGGCTTCCAGCGAGGCGCGGATTTCATTGGCCTTTTCAGGTGTCCGTTTAGATCCTTCAACCTAAGTCACGACTCCCCATAGTATGTTTTACCAAAGTTGACTGACCCTTAAGGGAACCACACTGCCATAAATGCAAGGAAATCCTCACTGGCAGTTATAGAAAAACCCATATACTATATAGCCATTGATTCTTGAAGACTATAACTTATAAATGCCTCAAATGTATTTCCCCATCAGAAACCAAAACATAAGCTTGTATAATGCCACTGGTTGTAAACAAACACTGTATATCTTCAAAACCAGGTTAAAACTGTGATTTTGACCTTATGGATGGCCAGTCCTTGTATTCATAGTGTAGTGAATTCCGGGGGGTAGCCCTGAGCTGGACTCAAACCTGGGTCCAGAGACTGTCAAGCCAACACCTTATAACTGTTATACCAAGATGTCTGAACTTCTTGATGAGGTCGCTAGGTTTTGGGTTAAGGTTGCTACAATAGCTTTCTCTATGAATTTGAGAGTGGTTACATTTCTCCAGCCCCCAATTTTGCTGCTGTTTAAAACCTAGGTTGCCCCTTTAAAAAAAGCCACACATCAATCAATCAACCAATCTGCAGTTCAAACAATAACAAAGCTGTCATTCCACCACTGTTTTGGTAATAAGATGGTGGATGGGACTGGAGAAATGTAACTACTCTCAAAATCATAGACAGACCTATGGATGCAAGGTCGGACCATCCATGACATCAATATTATAGTTTTAACCATGTTGAGGCTATACAGTGTTGGTTTACATTTACACTGTTTCTAAACATTGGAGTAGAAAAAGCTTATTTTGGGATATGATGGGGTACGACAGTTGAACTAAGCTCATGAGGCATGTGTTATATTCTTCAAGAATCAATGGATATATATAAATAATATAAAAGTCCAAATATGGATGTAGCAACTGCAGATTTCCCCTTTAACACCACACATCAGTTCAACAACTGCAGAGTTTGTGCCTCTGTTTTTAAGACAGTACTTACTAGTGTTAATCAGGGCCCGGTTTCTCAAAAGCATCTTACTGCTAAGTTCATCATTAGAACCATTGGATGCCTTAAGATGCCTTTGGGAAACCGGAACCAGATATCCAGTTTCCTCCTCTTCTTCCTCCTCCTTTTTCGATGTGACAGTCATCTCCTCCTCCTCCTCTTTCACTCCAAAGACTGCTTCCTCCTCTTCTTTCACTGTAACATCCTCCTCCTCTTTCACTCTGAACGCGTCTTCCTCTTCTTTCACTGTAACATCTTTCTCTTCTTCTTTCACGGTAACAGATTCACCCTCTACTTGTTTTTGTATTGTAACATCCTCCTCTTCCTCCTCCTCTTTCACTAGAGCTTCTTTCTCCGTCCAGCAGACCTCCTCTTCTTTAGCAGGAGGAGAGTAGCTTAGTGAACTCATGGTCGGGGATGTTAGCTAGCTAGGCTAGTGCTAACTTAACCAGCCAGCTAGCTGACCAATAACAACAACACCGTAAATATGAAATTAAATGGTTAAGTTCTTGTCAATGATCTCAAGGCAGCTGGGACCATAGTCACCAAGAAAACAATTGGTAACACACTACGCCATGAAGGACTGAAATCCTGCAGCGCCCGCAAGGTCCCCCTGCTCAAGAAAGCACATATACAGGCCCGTCTGAAGTTTGCCAGTGAACATCTGAATGATTCAGAGGAGAACTGGGTGAAAGTGTTGTGGTCAGATGAGACGAAAATGGAGCTCATTGGGATCAACTCAACTCGCCGTGTTTGGAGGAGGAGGAATGCTACCTATGACCCCAAGAACACCATCCCCACCGTCAAACATGGAGGTGGAAACATTATGCTTTGGGGGTGTTTTTCTGCTAAGGGGACAGGACAACTTCACCGCATCAAAGGGACGATGGACGGGGCCATGTACTGTCAAATCTTGGGTGAGAACCTCCTTCCCTCAGCCAGGGCATTGAAAATGGTTCGTAGATGGGTATTCCAGCATGACAATGACCCAGAACACACAGTCAAGGCAACAAAGGAGTGGCTCAAGAAGAAGCACATTAAGGACCTGGAGTGGCCTAGCCAGTCTCCAGACCTTAATCCCATAGAAAATCTGTGGAGGGAGCTGAAGGTTTGAGTTGCCAAACGTCAGCCTCGAAACCTTAATGACTTGGAGAAGATCTGCAAAGAGGAGTGGGACAAAATCCCTCCTGAGATGTGTGCAAAACTGGTGGCCAACTACAAGAAACATCTGACCTCTGTGATTGCCAACAAGGGTTTTGCCACCAAGTACTAAGTCATGTTTTGCAGAGGGGTCAAATCATTATTTCCCTCATTAAAATGCAAATCAATTTATGACATTTTTTACGTGCATTTTTCTGGATTTTGTTGTTATTCTGTCTCTCACTGTTCAAATAAACCTACCATTAAAATTATAGACTGATCATGTCTTTGTCAGTGTGCAAATGTACAAAATCAGCAGGGGATCAAATACTTTTTTTCATGACCCCCGTGGGGTCTCCTGGTCACGGCCGGTTGTGACACCACCTGGGATCGAACCCGGGTCTGTAGTGGCACCTCAAGCACTGCGATGCAGTGCCTTAGACCGCTGCGCCACTCGTGAGTATCTGAGGGTGGTTTTAACCTAAAGGACTTGGAATTGTATCAACTCACCACCCAAGGCTTTTACTTGCGACATATAGTTAAAATGCACTAAAGAGAACAGTGGGTACATATTGAAGATGTGCTCATCCACAGAATACTTTTACGTATCAATTTTCAAAAGGATAATTCTAAGAACATTAACAACTTCATAGCTAAGAACACTTTTTAAAAATATAGAAAGAAAATGAAACATATTCTACAAGAATCAATATTAATCCCTAAAAACACAACCTTATGGAACAATCCATGGAAAGCATTTCAGAAATCACCGATAAATTGGTCCACAAGGAAAACTAAAAGGCATAGAAACCGTAAATGACTTGGTAACAGGAAATACATTTATTTCAGTGAGATATAAAGTAACTTTAGGCTACAGTAGATACACCAGAAGTACACTACATGACCAGAAGTATGTGGACACCTGCTCGTAGTAGTAGTAGTAGTAGTAGTAGTAGCTATACTACATGGCCAACAGTACAGTGGGGAAAAAAAGTATTTAGTCAGCCACCAATTGTGCAAGTTCTCCCACTTAAAAAGATGAGAGAGGCCTGTAATTTTCATCATAGGTACACGTCAACTATGACAGACAAAATGAGGAAAAAAAATCCAGAAAATCACATTGTAGGATTTTTAATGAATTTATTTGCAAATTATGGTGGAAAATAAGTATTTGGTCACATACAAACAAGCAAGATTTCTGGCTCTCACAGACCTGTAACTTCTTCTTTAAGAGGCTCCTCTGTCCTCCACTCGTTACCTGTATTATTGGCACCCGTTTGAACTTGTTATCAGTATAAAAGACACCTGTCCACAACCTCAAACAGTCACACTCCAAACTCCACTATGGCCAAGACCAAAGAGCTGTCAAAGGACACCAGAAACAAAATTGTAGACCTGCACCAGGCTGGGAAGACTGAATCTGCAATAGGTAAGCAGCTTGGTTTGAAGAAATCAACTGTGGGAGCAATTATTAGGAAATGGAAGACATACAAGACCACTGATAATCTCCCTCGATCTGGGGCTCCACGCAAGATCTCACCCCGTGGGGTAAAAATGATCACAAGAACGGTGAGCAAAAATCACAGAACCACACAGGGGGACGAAGTGAATGACCTGCAGAGAGCTGGGACCAAAGTAACAAAGCCTCCATCAGTAACACACTACGCCGCCAGGGACTCAAATCCTGCAGTGCCAGACGTGTCCCCCTGCTTAAGCCAGTACATGTCCAGGCCCGTCTGAAGTTTGCTAGAGTGCATTTGGATGATCCAGAAGAGGATTGGGACAATGTCATATGGTGAGATGAAACCAAAATATAACTTTTTGGTAAACACTCAACTCGTCGTGTTTGGAGGACAAAGAATGCTGAGTTGCATCCAAAGAACACCATACCTACTGTGAAGCATGGGGGTGGGAACATCATGCTTTGGGGCTGTTTTTCTGCAAAGGGACCAGGACGACTGATCCGTGTAAAGGAAAGAATGAATGGGGCCATGTATCGTGAGATTTTGAGTGAAAACCTCCTTCCATCAGCAAGGGCATTGAAGATGAAACGTGGCTGGGTCTTTCAGCATGACAATGATCCCAAACACACCGCCCGGGCAACGAAGGAGTGGCTTCGTAAGAAGCATTTCAAGGTCCTGGAGTGGCCTAGCCAGTCTCCAGATCTCAACCCCATAGAAAATCTTTGAAGGGAGTTGAAAGTCTGTGTTGCCCAGTGACAGCCCCAAAACATCACTGCTCTAGAGGAGATCTGCATGGAGGAATGGGCCAAAATACCAGCAACAGTGTGTGAAAACCTTGTGAAGACTTACAGAAAACGTTTGACCTGTGTCATTGCCAACAAAGGGTATATAACAAAGTATTGAGCAACTTTGTTATTGACCAAATACTTATTTTCCACCATAATTTGCAAATAAATTCATGAAAAATCCTACAATGTGATTTTCTGGATTTTGGTTTTCTCATTTTGTCTGTCATAGTTGACGTGTACCTATGATGAAAATTACAGGCCTCTCATCTTTTTAAGTGGAGAACTTGCACAATTGGTGGCTGACTAAATACTTTTTTTCCCCACTGTATGTGGACACCTGCTTGTAGTAGTAGTAGTAGTAGTAGTAGTAGTAGCTACACTACATGACCAACAGTATGTGGACACCTGCTAGTAGTAGTAGTAGTAGCTACACTACATGACCAACAGTATGTGGACACCTGCTAGTAGTAGTAGTAGTAGTAGCTACACTACATGACCAACAGTATGTGGACACCTGCTAGTAGTAGTAGTAGTAGTAGTAGTAGCTACACTACATGACTAACAGTATGTGGACACCTGCTAGTAGTAGTAGTAGTAGTAGTAGTAGTAGTAGCTACACTACATGACCAACAGTATGTGGACACCTGCTAGTAGTAGTAGTAGTAGCTACACTACATGACCAACAGTATGTGGACACCTGCTAGTAGTAGCTACACTACATGACCAACAGGATGTGGACACCTGCTAGTAGTAGTAGTAGTAGTAGTAGTAGTAGTAGCTACACTACATGACCAACAGTATGTGGACACCTGCTAGTAGTAGTAGTAGTAGTAGTAGTAGTAGTAGTAGTAGTAGCTACACTACATGACCAACAGTATGTGGACACCTGCTAGTAGTGGTAGCTACACTACATGACCAACAGTATGTGGACACCTGCTAGTAGTAGTAGTAGCTACACTACATGACCAACAGTATGTGGACACCTGCTAGTAGTAGTAGTAGCTACACTACATGACCAACAGTATGTGGACACCTGCTAGTAGTAGTAGTAGTAGGACCAGAAGTATGTGGACACCTGCTAGTAGTAGTAGTAGTAGTAGTAGTAGCTACACTACATGACCAACAGTATGTGGACACCTGCTAGTAGTAGTAGTATTTACACTACATGACCAACAGTATGTGGACACCTGCTAGTAGTAGTAGTAGCTACACTACATGACCAACAGTATGTGGACACCTGCTAGTAGTAGTAGTAGTAGTAGTAGCTACACTACATGACCAACAGTATGTGGACACCTGCTAGTAGTAGTAGTAGTAGTAGTAGTAGTAGTAGTAGTAGCTACACTACATGACCAACAGTATGTGGACACCTGCTAGTAGTAGTAGTAGTAGTAGTAGTAGTAGCTACACTACATGACCAACAGTATGTGGACACCTGCTAGTAGTAGTAGTAGTAGCTACACTACATGACCAACAGGATGTGGACACCTGCTAGTAGTAGTAGTAGTAGCTACACTATATGACCAACAGTATGTGGACACCTGCTAGTAGTAGTAGTAGCTACACTACATGACCAACAGTATGTGGACACTTGCTAGTAGTAGTAGTAGCTACACTACATGACCAACAGTATGTGGACACCTGCTAGTAGTAGTAGCTACACTACAAGACCCAACACCTGCTAGTAGTAGCTACACTACATGACCAACAGGATGTGGACACCTGCTAGTAGTAGTAGTAGTAGCTACACTACATGACCAACAGTATGTGGACACCTGCTAGTAGTAGTAGTAGCTACACTACATGACCAACAGTATGTGGACACCTGCTAGTAGTAGTAGTAGTAGCTACACTACATGACCAACAGTATGTGGACACCTGCTAGTAGTAGCTACACTACATGACCAACAGGATGTGGACACCTGCTAGTAGTAGTAGTAGTAGTAGTAGTAGTAGTAGCTACACTACATGACCAACAGTATGTGGACACCTGCTAGTAGTAGTAGTAGTAGTAGTAGTAGTAGTAGTAGTAGTAGTAGCTACACTACATGACCAACAGTATGTGGACACCTGCTAGTAGTAGTAGTAGTAGCTACACTATATGACCAACAGTATGTGGACACCTGCTAGTAGTAGTAGTAGCTACACTACATGACCAACAGTATGTCGACACCTGCTAGTAGTAGTAGCTACACTACAAGACCCAACACCTGCTAGTAGTAGCTACACTACATGACCAACAGGATGTGGACACCTGCTAGTAGTAGTAGTAGTAGTAGTAGTAGCTACACTACATGACCAACAGTATGTGGACACCTGCTAGTAGTAGTAGTAGCTACACTACATGACCAACAGTATGTGGACACCTGCTAGTAGTAGTAGTAGTAGCTACACTACATGACCAACAGTATGTGGACACCTGCTAGTAGTAGTAGTAGTAGCTACACTATATGACCAACAGTATGTGGACACCTGCTAGTAGTAGTAGTAGCTACACTACATGACCAACAGTATGTGGACACCTGCTAGTAGTAGTAGTAGCTACACTACATGACCAACAGTATGTGGACACCTGCTAGTAGTAGTAGCTACACTACAAGACCCAACACCTGCTAGTAGTAGCTACACTACATGACCAACAGGATGTGGACACCTGCTAGTAGTAGTAGTAGTAGTAGTAGCTACACTACATGACCAACAGTATGTGGACACCTGCTAGTAGTAGCTACACTACATGACCAACAGTATGTGGACACCTGCTAGTAGTAGCTACACTACATGACCAACAGGATGTGGACACCTGCTAGTAGTAGTAGTAGTAGTAGTAGTAGTAGTAGCTACACTACATGACCAACAGTATGTGGACACCTGCTAGTAGTAGTAGCTACACTACATGACCAACAGTATGTGGACACCTGCTAGTAGTAGCTACACTACATGACCAACAGGATGTGGACACCTGCTAGTAGTAGTAGTAGTAGTAGTAGTAGTAGTAGTAGTAGCTACACTACATGACCAACAGTATGTGGACACCTGCTAGTAGTAGTAGTAGTAGCTACACTATATGACCAACAGTATGTGGACACCTGCTAGTAGTAGTAGTAGCTACACTACATGACCAACAGTATGTGGACACCTGCTAGTAGTAGTAGCTACACTACAAGACCCAACACCTGCTAGTAGTAGCTACACTACATGACCAACAGGATGTGGACACCTGCTAGTAGTAGTAGTAGTAGTAGTAGCTACACTACATGACCAACAGTATGTGGACACCTGCTAGTAGTAGTAGTAGCTACACTACATGACCAACAGTATGTGGACACCTGCTAGTAGTAGTAGTAGTAGCTACACTACATGACCAACAGTATGTGGACACCTGCTAGTAGTAGTAGTAGTAGCTACACTATATGACCAACAGTATGTGGACACCTGCTAGTAGTAGTAGTAGCTACACTACATGACCAACAGTATGTGGACACCTGCTAGTAGTAGTAGTAGCTACACTACATGACCAACAGTATGTGGACACCTGCTAGTAGTAGTAGTAGCTACACTACATGACCAACAGTATGTGGACACCTGCTAGTAGTAGTAGCTAGTAGCTACACTACATGACCAACAGTATGTGGACACCTGCTAGTAGTAGTAGTAGTAGCTACACTATATGACCAACAGTATGTGGACACCTGCTAGTAGTAGTAGTAGCTACACTACATGACCAACAGTATGTGGACACCTGCTAGTAGTAGTAGTAGCTACACTACATGACCAACAGTATGTGGACACCTGCTAGTAGTAGTAGCTACACTACAAGACCCAACACCTGCTAGTAGTAGCTACACTACATGACCAACAGGATGTGGACACCTGCTAGTAGTAGTAGTAGTAGTAGTAGCTACACTACATGACCAACAGTATGTGGACACCTGCTAGTAGTAGTAGTAGCTACACTACATGACCAACAGTATGTGGACACCTGCTAGTAGTAGTAGTAGTAGCTACACTACATGACCAACAGTATGTGGACACCTGCTAGTAGTAGCTACACTACATGACCAACAGGATGTGGACACCTGCTAGTAGTAGTAGTAGTAGTAGTAGTAGTAGCTACACTACATGACCAACAGTATGTGGACACCTGCTAGTAGTAGTAGTAGTAGTAGTAGTAGTAGTAGTAGTAGTAGTAGTAGTAGTAGTAGCTACACTACATGACCAACAGTATGTGGACACCTGCTAGTAGGAGTAGTAGTAGCTACACTACATGACCAACAGTATGTGGACACCTGCTAGTAGTAGTAGTAGCTACACTACATGACCAACAGTATGTGGACACCTGCTAGTAGTAGTAGTAGCTACACTACATGACCAACAGTATGTGGACACCTGCTAGTAGTAGTAGTAGTAGTAGTAGTAGTAGTAGTAGTAGTAGGACCAGAAGTATGTGGACACCTGCTCGTCCAAAACATTTCACTCCAAAATCATGGGCATTAATATGGAGTTGATCCCCCCTTTGCTGCTATAACAGCCTCCATTCTTCTGGGAAGGCTTTCCACTAGATGTTGGAACATTGCTGCGGGGGACTTGCTTCCTTTCAGCCACAAGAGCATTAGTGAGGTCGGGGCACTGATGTTGGGCGATTAGGCCTGGCTCGCAGTCAGCGTTCCAATTCATCCCAAAGGTGTTCGATGGGGTTGAGGTCAGGGCTCTGTGCAGGCCAGTCAAGTTCTTCCACACCGATCTCGTCAAACCATTTCTGTATGGACCTAGATTTGTGCACGGGGGCATTGTCATGCTGAAACAGGAAAAGGCCTTCCCAAAATTGTTGCCACAAAGTTGGAAGCACAAAATGTCTAGAATGTCATTGTATGCTGTAGCGTTTACGCCACTCCAGCCGACGCTTGGCATTGCACATGGTGACCTTAGGCTTGTGTGCGGCTGCTCGGCCATGGAAACCCCATTTCATGAAGATCCCGACGAACAGCTCTGGTGCTGACGTTGCTTCAAGAGGCAGTTTTAATAAATAAAATAAATAATTGGTCATTTAGCAGACGCTCTTATCCAGAGCGACTTACAGGAGCAATTAGGGTTAAGTGCCTTGCTCAAGGGCACATCGACAGATTTTTCACCTAGTCGGCTCGGGGATTAGAACCAGCGACCTTTCGGTTACTGGCACAACGCTCTTAACCACTAAGCTACCTGCCGTTTTGAACCCGGTAGTGAGTGTTGCAACCGAGGACCGAGGATTTCCACTCGCTACGCACTTCAGCGGGTCCCGTTCTGTGAGCTTGTGTGGCCTACTACTTCGCGGCTGAGCCGTTGTTGCTTCTAGATGTTTCCACTTCACAATAACAGCACTTCCAGTTGACCGGGGTACGGCTCTAGCAGGGGCAGAACTTTGACGTACTGACTAGTTGGAAAGGTGGCATCCTATGACGGTGCCACGTTGAAAGACACTGAGCTCTTCAGTAAGGGTCATTCTACTGCCAATGTTTGTCTATGGAGATTGCATGGCGGTGTGCTCGATTTTATACACCTGTCATCAACAGGTGTGGCTGAAATAGCCGAATCCACTAATTTCAAGGGGTGTCCACATACTTTTGTATATATAGTGTATGTCATGACTGTAAACACATTTTGCTTTAACAATTTAACATTTGCTTAAAACAGCACCCTGATAGGATACTGCAGCCTCACTCTACCCATGACAAAGTCATTTTTTTATCACGCGAAATATGAAAATAAATGATTTGGTATCATTTTTATTATGGAAGATTGAATAAATTATGTTTCAAACGGTTTGTTTGGAATGATTTGTAGCTATCGTCTCGACTTTTCTGTGAATTAGAGTCCATCCAACTCAATTTCCCTACCGGAAAAACGCAATTTCTGTAAAGAGTATTCGCGCACGCAAATTCAGGAAGAAACTGAAGAGCAGATGGCTTGACCGCGTTTTGCGAGTGTCGCATCACTTGACCGCAGTCAATATTGGACTAGGAATCCCCCTCCAGAGTAGTACAATGGGATTGCAGTATTGATGAGGGCAAGTCTATGAGACATTTAAGTTGTGCAAATAACGTTTTGTTGTTGGCCAGCTTGTTGATGGTATACACATCTTACAGAGTAGCTTTATCAATTCCTACATTTAAAAAACGACATATTTAAGCTCAGAACATCATTTTAAAAAAAACACGCATCCGTTCAACAACTGCTCCTTCCAAGACAGTAACGTTACTTACTGTTGTTAATCAGATCTTCCGTCTCCTCCTCTTCCTCTTCTTCCCCCTCCTCTTCTTCCCCCTCCTCCTCCTCCTCCTTCAACGTGACAGTTACCTCTCCCTCCTTCACTCCAAAAAAAGCCTCGTCTTTATTCTCTTCATCTTTCACTGTAACAGTCTCACCACCCTCCTCTTCTTTTGTTACTGTGACATCCTCCTCTTCCTCCTCCTCTTTCACGACAACGTTCAGCCACAGACCCTCTTTCTCCGTCCAGCAGACCTCCTCTTCTTTAGCAGGAGGAGAGTAGCTTAGTGAGCTCATGGTCGGGGATGTTAGCTAGATAGCTAGTTAGCGACTAGACTAGTGATAGGCTAATTTATGAAGCCAGCTACCGTTACCTGACTAAACGTAAATATGACATTATATGCGGAAACTAGTTATAAGACATTAGTATGTTTAAAATTCAGAGGCAAATATACACTGAAACAGTCTGATCAGCTTGAACGTTTCGACCATGTTGGCTAGCAAACTCTCGAGGTGGCTGACTCGTCGTTGTTGAAGAAACGTTCCGTCCACTAGATTATACGTCACACTAGAAGCATCGCCTGAAAGACACACATCGCCATCTACTGACTGGAGTGGGTAACGCAGTTGAGAGAAACGTTTATTTTATTTCCAGACAAAAAGTGATATTTTTTCATTTCTTTCATTAAATAATAATAGTATTTTCAAACTAGTGCAGATTCGTAATAAGTATGAATTTAAAACCTACTTCTTTCCACATCTTACCAACCCAACAGATGTCTCTACTACAGTCAATACTAACCAATGTGGTGGGTCTTTCCACATCCTACCAACCCAACAGATGGATGGGCACCACAAACTCTGGATCCAGGGCGGTGACCCCAGGGATGAAGTCACCAGAAACTCTGGATCCAGGGCGGTGACCCCAGGGATGAAGTCACCACAAACTCTGGATCCAGGGCGGTGACCCCAGGGATGAAGTCACCAGAAAACTCTGGATCCAGGGCGGTGACCCCAGGGATGAAGGTACCAGAAACTCTGGATCCAGGGCGGTGACCCCAGGGATGAAGTCACCAGAAAACTCTGGATCCAGGGCGGTGACCCCAGGGATGAAGTCACCAGAAAACTCTGGATCCAGGGCGGTGACCCCAGGGATGAAGGTACCAGAAACTCTGGATCCAGGGCGGTGACCCCAGGGATGAAGGCACCACAAACTCTGGATCCAGGGCGGTGACCCCAGGGATGAAGGCACCACAAACTCTGGATCCAGGGCGGTGACCCCAGGGATGAAGTCACCAGAAAACTCTGGATCCAGGGCGGTGACCCCAGGGATGAAGGTACCAGAAACTCTGGATCCAGGGCGGTGAGGCTGTTTGAAGCCTGTGTCAGGTCCGGGCTTCCCATCACCAAGGAGCCCCCCCCCCCCCCCCCCCCCCAATAGGGGGTGTGTCCACTGAGCCATGGAGCTAATTTCAATAGGGGGTGTGTCCACTGAGCCATGGAGCTAATTAAAATAGGGGGTGTGTCCACTGAGGGGGTGCAAACATATTTTTTCCCACCACTTATTTTAGAGCGGGTCTGTTATTTCAAATCAAATCAAATCAAATGGTATTGGTCACATACACGTGTTCAACAGATCAAATCAAATCAAATTTTATTGGCCACATGCGCCGAATACAACAGGTGCAGACATTACAGTGAAATGCTTACTTACAGTCCTTAACCAACAACGCATTTATTTCTTAATAAAAAAGTAAAATAAAACCACAACAAAAAAAAGTGTTGAGAAAAAAATAGCAGAAGTAAAATAAAATAACAGCAGGGAGGCTATATATACAGGGGGGTACCGGTACAGTAATGTTATTGGTAACAACATGTGTTTAGCAGATGTTATAGCGGGTGATAACAGTAGGGAGGGTATATATACAGGGGGGTACCGGTGCAGTAATGTTATTGCGGGTGTAGTGAAATGCTTGTGCTTCTAGCTCCGACAGTGCAGTAATATCTAACAAGTAATATCTAACAATTCCACAACATATACCCAATACACACAAAACTAGTAAGGAATGAATTAAGAATATATACATACATATATGGACGAGCAATGACAGAGCGGCATGGACTAAGGTACAGTAGAATAGTATAGAATAGAGTATATACAGTGAGGAAAAAAAGTATTTAGTCAGCCACCAATTGTGAAAGTTCTCCCACTTAAAAAGATGAGAGAGGCCTGTAATTTTCATCATAGGTACACGTCAACTATGACAGACAAAATGAGGAAAAAAAATCCAGAAAATCACATTGTAGGATTTTTTATGAATTTATTTGCAAATTATGGTGGAAAATAAGTATTTGGTCAATAACAAAAGTTTCTCAATACTTTGTTATATACCCTTTGTTGGCAATGACACAGGTCAAACGTTTTCTGTAAGTCTTCACAAGGTTTTCACACACGGTATTTTGGCCCTTTCTCCATGCAGATCTCCTCTAGAGCGTGATGTTTTGGGGCTGTCGCTGGGCAACACGGACTTTCAACTCCCTCCAAAGATTTTCTATGGGGTTGAGATCTGGAGACTGGCTAGGCCATTCCAGGACCTTGAAATGCTTCTTACGAAGCCACTCCTTCGTTGCCCGGGCGGTGTGTTTGGGATCATTGTCATACTGAAAGACCCAGCCACGTTTCATCTTCAATGCCCTTGCTGATGGAAGGAGGTTTTCACTCAAAATCTCATGATACATGGCCCCATTCATTCTTTTCTTTACACGGATCAGTCGTCCTGGTCCCTTTGCAGAAAAACAGCCCCAAAGCATGATGTTTCCACCCCCATGCTTCACAGTAGGTATGGTGTTCTTCGGATGCAACTCAGCATTCTTTGTCCTCCAAACACGACGAGTTGAGTTTTGACCAAAAAGTTCTATTTTGGTTTCATCTGACCATATGACATTCCCCCAATCCTCTTCTGGATCATCCAAATGCACTCTAGCACGGGCCTGGACACGTACTGGCTTAAGCAGGGGGACACGTCTGGCACTTTAGGATTTAAGTCCCTGGCGGCGTAGTGTGTTACTGATGGTAGGCTTTGTTACTTTGGTCCCAGCTCTCTGCAGGTCATTCACTAGGTCCCCCCGTGTGGTTCTGGGATTTTTGCTCACCGGTCTTGTGATCATTTTGACCCCACGGGGTGAGATCTTGCGTGGAGCCCCAGATCGAGGGAGATTATCAGTGGTCTTGTATGCCTTCCATTTCCTAATAATTGCTCCCACAGTTGATTTCTTCAAACCAAGCTGCTTACCTATTGCAGATTCAGTCTTCCCAGCCTGGTGCAGGTCTACAATTTTGTTTCTGGTGTCCTTTGACAGCTCTTTGGTCTTGGCCATAGTGGAGTTTGGAGTGTGACTGTTTGAGGTTGTGGACAGGTGTCTTTTATACTGATAACAAGTTCAAACAGGTGCCATTAATACAGGTAACGAGTGGAGGACATAGGAGCCTCTTAAAGAAGAAGTTACAGGTCTGTGAGAGCCAGAAATCTTGCTTGTTTGTAGGTGATCAAATACTTATTTTCCACCATAATTTGCAAATAAATTCCTTAAAAATCCTACAATGTGATTTTCTGGAAATTTTTTCCTCAATTTGTCTCTCATATTTGACGTGTACCTATGATGAAAATTACAGGCCTCTCTCATCTTTTTAAGTGGGAGAACTTGCACAATTGGTGGCTGACTAAATACTTTTTTCCCCCACTGTACATATGAGATGAGTAATGCAAGATATGTAAACATTATTAAAGTGACTAAGATACCGTAGAATAGTATAGAATACAGTATATACATATGAGATGAGTAATGCAAGATATGTAAACATTATTAAAGTGGCTAGTGTTCCATTTCTTAAAGTGGCCAGTGATTTATAGTCGCTGTCTATAGGCAGCAGCCTCTAATGTGCTAGTGAAGGCTATTTAACAGTCTGATGGCCTTGAGATAGAAGCTGTTTTTCAGTCTCTCGGTCCCGGCTTTGATGCACCTGTACTGATCTCGCCTTCTAGATGATAGCGGGGGGAACAGGCAGTGGCTCGGGTGGTTGTTGTCCTTGATGATCTTTTTGGCCTTCCTGTGACATCGGGTGCTGTAGGTGTCCTGGAAGGCTGGTAGTTTGCCCCCGGTGCAGGAGCCCTCACCTCCTCCCTGTAGGCGGTCTCGTCATTGTTGGTAATCAAGACTACTACTGTTGTGTGGTCTGCAAACTTGATGATTGAGTTGGAGGTGTGCGCGGCCACACAGTCATGGGTGAACAGGGAGTACAGGAGGTGGCTGAGCACGCACCCTTGTGGGGCCCTAGTGTTGAGTATCAGCGAAGTGGAGGTGTTGTTTTCCACCTTCATCACCTGGGGGCAGCCATTCAGGAAGTCCAGGACCCAGTTGCACAGAGCGGGGTTCGGACCCAGGGCCCCGAGCTTAGTGATGAGCTTGGAGGGTACTATGGTGTTGAATGCTGAGCTATAGTCAATGAACAGCATTCTTACATAGGTATTCCTCTTGTCCAGATGGGATAGGGCAGTGTGCAGTGTGATGGCGATTGCATCGTCTGTGGATCTATTGGGGCGGTAAGCAAATTGAAGTGAGTCTAGGGTGACAGGTAAGGTAGACGTGATATGATCCTTGACTAGTCTCTCAAAGCACTTCATGATGACAGAAGTGAGTGCTACGGGGCGACATTCATTTAGTTCAGTTACCTTTGCTTTCTTGGGTACAGGGACAATGGTGGCCATCTTGAAGCATGTGGGGACAGCAGACTGGGATAGGGAGAGATTGAATATGTCCGTAAACACACCTGTATACAGTACCAGTCAAAAGTTTGGACACACCTACTCATTCAAGGGTTTTTCTTTATTTTGACTATTTTTTATTGTAGAATAATAGTGAAGACATCACAACCATGAAATAACACATATGGAATCATGTAGTAACCAAAAAAAGTGTTAAACAAATCAAAATATATTTTATATTTGAGATTCTTCAAGCTGCCTTGATGACAGCTTTGCACACTCTTGGCATTCTCTCAACCAGCTTCATGAGGTAGTCACCTGGAATGAATTTCAATTAACAGGTGTGCCTTGTTAAAAGTTAATTTGTGGAATTTCTTTCCTTCTTAATGCGTTTCAGCCAATCAGTTGTGTTGTGACAAGGTAGTGGTGGTATACAGAAGATAGCCCTATTTGGTAAAAGACCAAGTCCATATTATGGCAAAAACAGCTCAAATAAGCAAAGAGAAACGACAGTCCATCTTAACCAGCATTATTTACCTTTACTACATGATTCCATATGTGTTATTTCATAGTTTTGATGTCTTCACTATTATTCTACAATGTAGAAAATAGTAAAAATAAAGAAAAACCCTTGAATGAGTAGGTGTTCTAAAACTTTTGACTGGTACAGTACATCTTGTACAGTATATATACACACACTGAACAAAAATAAAACGCAACATGCAACAATTTCAAAGATTTTAATGAGTTACAGTTCATTGAAGGAAATCAGTCAATTGAAATACATTAATTAGGCCCTAATCTATGGATTTCACATGTGTCACGCCCTGGCTCTGGGGACTCTTAAATGTTGAGCCAGGGTGTGGACTTGTTATGTTTAGTTGTCTATGGGGTGTTCTAGATTGTGTATATCTATGTTGGCCAGGGTGGTTCCCAATCAGAGACGGCTGTAGCTCGTTGTCTCTGATTGGGGACCATACTTAAGCGGCCTTTTGGCACTTTTGTTTTGTGGGATCTTGTTCCGTAAGGTTTGTTTTTGGTGTTAACCTAGGACTTCACGTATCGTTTGGTTTGTTGTTTTGTTCGTGTGTGTACTTCAATAAAATATGTACGGTTATCACGCTGCGCCTTGGTCCGCTTCATCTATCGACGATCGTGACAGCATGACTGGGCAGGGGCTCAGCAATAGGTGGGACTGGGACGGCATAGGCCCACCCACTGGGGAGCCAGGTCCAGCCAATCAGAATGAGTTTTTCCCCATAAAAGGGCTTTATTACAGACAGAAATACTCCTCAGTTTCATCAGCTGTCTGGTCTCAGACGATCCCGGAGGTGAAGAAGCAGGATGTGGAGGTCCTGGGCTGGCGTGGTTACATGTGGTCTGCGGTTCTGAGGCCGGTTGGACAAACTATCAAATTCTCTAAAACGACGTTGGAGTATTCAGACCCTTTACTCAGTATTTTGTTGAAGCACCTTTGGCAGCGATTGCAGCCTCGAGTCTTCTTGGGTATGACGCTACAAGCTTGGCACACCTGTATTTGGGGAGTTTCTCCCATTCTTCTATGAAGATCCTCTCAAGCTCTGTCAGGTTGGATGGAGAGCGTCGCTGCACAGCTATTTTCAGGTCTCTCCAGAGATGTTCGATCGGGTTCAAGTCCGGGCTCTGGCTGGGCCACTCAAGGTTATTCAGAGACATGTCCTGAAGCCACTCCTGCGTTGTCTTGGCTGTGTGCTTAGGGTCGTTGTCCTGTTGGAAGGTGAACCTTCGACCGAGTCTGAGTTCCTGAGCACTCTGGAGCAGGTTTCATCAAGGATCTCTCTGTACTTTGCTCTGTTCATCTTTCCCTCGATCCTGACTAGTCTCCCAGTCCCTGCCGCTGAAAAACATCCACACAGCATGATGCTGCCACCACCATGCTTCACTGTAAGGATGGTGCCCGGTTTCCTCCAGACGTGAGGCTTGGCATTCATGGTCTGAGAGTCCTTTAGGTGCCTTTTGGCAAACTCCAAGCGGGCGGAGGAGTGTCTTTTACTGAGGAGTGGCTTCCGTCTGGCCACTCTACCATAAAGGCCTGATTGGTGGAGTGCTGCAGAGATGGGAGAACCTTCCAGAAGGACAACCAACTCCACAGAGTTTGGCCTGGAAAAGTCTCTAAGAAGAGTCTTGGTGGTTCCAAACACTCTCTATAACTCTATACAGTGTCTTCAGAAAGTATTCATACCCATTGACTTATTCCACATTTTGCTGTGTCACAGCCTGAATTCAAAATGGATTGAAAAAATAATAATATTCACCCATCTACACACAAGGACAAAGTGAAAACATGTTTTTAGACATTTTTGCAAATGTATTGAAAATGAAAATCCAGGAAATATCTCATTTACATAAGTATTCACACCGCTGAGTCAATATATGGTAGAATCACCTTTGGCAGAGATTACAGCTGTGAGTCTCTTTGGGTCTCTAAAAGCTTTGCACACTTGGATTGTGCAACATTTACCCATTATTATTTTCAGAATTCTTCAAGTTCTATCAAATTGGATGTTGATCGTTGCTAGACAACCATTTTCAAGTCTTGCCATAGATTTTCAAGCAGATTTAAGTCCAAACTGTAACTCTGCCACTCAGGAACATTCCCTGTCTTGTTGCTAAGCAACTCCAGTGGAGATTTGTCCGTGTGTGTTTTAGATTATTGTCCTGCTGAAAGGTGAATTCAAATCAAATCAAATTGTATTGGTCACGTACACATATTTAGCAGATGTTATTGCGGGTGTAGCGAAACGCTTGCGTTCCTAGCTCCAACAGTGCAGTAGTATCTAACAATTCACAACAATACACACCTAATCTAAAAGTAAAAGAATGGAATTAAGAAATATATAAATATTAGGATGAGCAATGTGTAGGAGTGGCATTGACTAAAATACAGTAGAGGTGAAAAATCTGTCGATGTGCCCTTGAGCAAGACACCACTGCCTCGCCTGGTTCACCAACTACTTCTCAGATAGAGTTCAGTGTGTCAAATCGGAGGGCCTGTTGTCTGGACCTATGGCAGTCTCTATGGGGGTGCCACAGGGTTCAATTCTTGGGCCGACACTTTTCTCCGTGTATATCAATGATGTCGCTCTTGCTGCTGGTGACTCTCAGATCCACCTCTACGCAGACGACACCATTTTGTATACATCTGGCCCTTCATTGGACACTGTGTTAACAAACCTCCAAACGAGCTTCAATGCCATACAACAATCCTTCAGTAGCCTTCAACTGCTCTTAAACACTAGTAAAACTAAATGCATGCTTTTCAATCGAACGCTGCTAGCACCCGCCCACCCGACTAGAATCACCACTCTCGACGGGTCTGACCTAGAGTATGTGGACAACTACAAATACCTAGGTGTCTGGTTAGACTGTAAACTCAACTTCCAGACTCACATAAAGAATCTCCAATCCAAAGTTAAATCTAGGATCGGCTTCCTATTTCGCAACAAAGCCTCCTTCACTCATGCTGCCAAACATGCCCTCGTAAAACTGACTATCCTACCGATCCTTGACTTCGGCGATGTCATTTATAAAATAGCCTCCAACACTCTACTCAGCAAATTGGATGTAGTCTATCACAGTGCCATCCGTTTTGTCTCCAAAGCCCCATACACTACCCACCACTGTGACCTGTACGCTCTTGTTGGCTGGTCCTCACTACATGTTCGTCGTCAAACCCACTGGCTCCAGGCCATCTATAAATCACTGCTAGGCAAATCCCCGCCTTATCTTAGCTCATTGGTCACCATAGCAGCACCCACCCGTAGTCTGCGCTCCAGCAGGTATATCTCACTGGTCATTCCCAAAGCCAACACCTCCTTTGGCCGCCATTCCTTCCAGTTCTCTGCTGCCAATGACTGGAACGAATTGCAAAAATCTCTGAAGCTGGAGACTCTTATCTCCCTCAACAACTTTAAGCATCAGTTGTCAGAGCACCTTACCGATCACTGCACCTGTACACAGCCCATCTGAAATTAGCCCACCCAACTACCTCATCCCTATATTGTTATTTAATTTGCTCTTTTGCACCCCATTATCTCTATTTGCACATAATCTCTTGCACATCTAGCATTCCAGTGTTAATACTATTGTAATTATTCTGCACTATAGCCTATTTATTGCCTTACCTCCATAACTTGCTACATTTGCACACACTGTATATATATTTTCTGTTGTATCTCTGACTTTATGTTTTTTTTTACCCCATATGTAACTCTGTGTTGTTTTTTTTGTTGCACTACTTTGCTTTGTCTTGGCCAGGTCACAGTTGTAAATGAGAACCTGTTCTCAACTGGTTTACCTGGTTAAATAAAGGTGAAATAAAAAAAAAAATAAACTTAACCCTAATTGCTCCTGTAAGTCGCTCTGGATAAGAGTGTCTGCTAAATAACAATATATATATACAGTGGGGAGAAATAACATAGCTAGTTGGCTAAATAGCTAAAGTTAGCTGGCTGGCTAAGATAACTGCATATACAGTGGGGAGAACAAGTATTTGATACTATTTGGCTGGAGTAATTGAGAGGACAGTGTTTCGCTATCACAGGTGGTAATCTATCACAGGTGGTAATCTATCACAGGTGGTAATCTATCACAGGTGGTAATCTATCACAGGTGGTAATCTATCACAGGTGGTCATCTATCACAGGTGGTAATCTTTCAACTTCACCGCATCAAAGGGACGATGGACCGGGCCATGTACCGTCAAATCTTGGGTGAGAACCTCCTTCCCTCAGCCAGGGCATTGAAAATGGGTCGTGGATGGGTATTCCAGCATGACAATGACCCAAAACACACAGCCAAGGCAACAAAGGAGTGGCTCAAGAAGAAGCACATTAAGGTCCTGGAGTGGCCTAGCCAGTCTCCAGACCTTAATCCCATAGAAAATCTGTGGTGGGAGCTGAAGGTTCGAGTTGCCAAACGTCAGCCTCGAAACCTTTAATGACTTGGAGAAGATCTGCAAAGAGGAGTGGGACAAAATCCCTCCTGAGATGTGTGCAAACCTGGTGGCCAACTACAAGAAACGTCTGACCTCTGTGATTGCCAACAAGGGTTTTGCCACCAAGTACTAAGTAATGTTTTGCAAAGGTGTCAAATACTTATTTCCCTCATTAAAAATGCAAATCAATTTACAAAATTGTTCTCATTTTTCATCTCTGGATACGAGCGTCTGCTAAATAACAATATATATGTCTCAATATAATAGTATTATAAAATTATATACATTTAAAATAAACTTTGAAAATAAAATATTTTCCTCAACCGCGATACCCACTCCAGTCAGCAGATGGCGATGTGCGTCTTTCAGGCAATGCTTAAAGCGTGACGTATAATCTAGTGGACGGGAGGCAACAGTCAACCACCTCCGTAGCTGGTTAGCCAGCAGCCGAAAGATTCAAGCACTAGACGCTTTCGGTGTATATTAGCTACTGTGTTTTAAACACACTTCGGACGTATCTACTTGTTAACCTATTTAATTTAATATTAAATTGTTATTAGTCAGCTAGCTGGCTTGTTAAGTTAGCACTAGCCTAGCTAGCTAACATCCCCGACCATGAGCTCACCAAGCTACTCTCTTCCTGCTAAAGAAGAGGAGGTCTGCTGGACGGAGAAAGAAGCTCTGGTGAAAGAGGAGGAGGAAGAGGAGGATGTTACAATACAAAAACAAGTAGAGGGTGAAGCTGTTACCGTGAAAGAAGAAGAGAAAGATGTTACAGTGAAAGAAGAGGAAGACGTGTTCAGAGTGAAAGAGGAGGAGGATGTTACAGTGAAAGAAGAGGAAGACGCGTTCAGAGTGAAAGAGGGTGAGGCTGTTACCGTGAAAGAAGAGGAAGACGCGTTCAGAGTGAAAGAGGAGGAGGATGTTACAGTGAAAGAAGAGGAAGACGCGTTCAGAGTGAAAGAGGAGGAGGATGTTACAGTGAAAGAAGAGGAAGACGCGTTCAGAGTGAAAGAGGAAGAGGATGTTACAGTGAAAGAAGAGGAAGACGCGTTCAGAGTGAAAGAGGGGGAGGATGTTACAGTGAAAGAAGAGGAAGACGCATTCAGAGTGAAAGAGGAGGAGGATGTTACAGTGAAAGAATTAATCCATGCATTTGTTACTTCTAGGTTAGACTACTGCAATGCTCTACTTTCCGGCTACCCGGATAAAGCACTAAATAAACTTCAGTTAGTGCTAAATACGGCTGCTAGAATCCTGACTAGAACCAAGAAATTTGATCATATTACTCCAGTGCTAGCTTCCCTACACTGGCTTCCTGTTAAGGCAAGGGCTGATTTCAAGGTTTTACTGTTAACCTATAAAACGTTACATGGGCTTGCTCCTACCTATCTTTCCGAGTTGGTCCTGCCGTACATACCAATACGTACGCTACGGTCACAAGACGCAGGCCTCCTAATTGTCCCTAGAATTTCTAAGCAAACAGCGGGAGGCAGGGCTTTCTCCTATAGATCTCCATTTTTATGGAACAGTCTGCCTACCCATGTGAGAGACGCAGACTCGGTCTCAACCTTTAAGTCTTTACTGAAGACTTATCTCTTCAGTAGGTCATATGATTGAGTGTAGTCTGGCCCAGGAGTGTGAAGGTGAACGGAAAGGCTCTGGAGCAACGAACAGCCCTTGCTGTCTCTGCCAGGCCGGTCCCCCTCTCTCCACTGGGGTTCTCTGCCTCTAACCCTGTTACAGGGGCTGAGTCACTGGCTTGCTGGTGCTCTTTCATGCCGTCCCTAGGAGGGGTGCGTCACTGAGTGGGTTGAGTTACTGACGTGATCTTCCTGTCTGGGTTGGCGCCCCCCCTTGGTTTGTGCTGTGGTGGAGACCTCTGTGGGCTATACTCGGCCTTGTCTCAGGATTGTAAGTTGGTGGTTGAGGATATCCCTCTAGTGGTGCGGGGGCTGTGCTTTGGCAGAGTGGGTGGGGTTATATCCTTCCTGTTTGGCCCTGTCCGGGGGTTTCTTCGGATGGGGCCACAGTGTCTCCGGACCGCTCCTGTCTCAGCCTCCAGTATTTATGCTGCAGTAGTTTATGTGTCGGGGGGCTGGGGTTAGTTGGTTATACCTGCAGTACTTCTCCTGTCTTATCCAGTGTCCTGTGTGAATTTAAGTATGCTCTCTCTAATTCTCTCGTTCTCTCTTTCTCTCTGAGAACCTGAGCCCTAGGACCATACGTCAGGACTACCGGGCATGATGACACCTTGCTGTCCCCAGTCCGCCTGGCCTTGCTGCTATTCCAGTTTCAACTGTTCTGCCTGCGGTTACGAAACCCCTACCTGTCCCAGACCTGCTGTTTTCAACTCTTAATGATCGGCTATGAAAAGCCAACTGAGAGACCTGAGCCCTAGGACCATACGTCGGGACTACCGGCCGTGGTGACTCCTTGCTGTCCCCAGTCCGCCTGGCCTTGCTGCTATTCCAGTTTCAACTGTTCTGCCTGCGGTTATGGAACCCCTACCTGTCCCAGACCTGCTGTTTTCAACTCTTAATGATCGGCTATGAAAAGCCAACTGAGATTTATTCCTGATTATTATTTGACCATGCTTGTCACTTATGAACATTTTTGAACATCTTGGCATGGTTCTGTTATAATCTCCACCCGGCACAGCCAGAAGAGGACTGGCCACCCCTCATAGCCTGGTTCCTCTCTAGGTTTCTTCCTAGGTTTTGGCCTTTCTAGGGAGTTTTTCCTAGCCACCGTGCTTCTACACCTGCATTACTAGCTGTTTGGGGTTTTAGGCGGGGTTTCTGTACAGCACTTCGAGATATTAGCTGATGTAAGAAGGGCTATATAAAATAAAATTGATTGATTGATTGAAAGAAGAGGAAGACGCGTTCAGAGTGAAAGAGGAGGAGGATGTTACAGTGAAAGAAGAGGAAGACGCGTTCAGAGTGAAAGAGGAGGATGATGTTACAGTGAAAGAAGAGGAAGACGCGTTCAGAGTGAAAGAGGAGGATGATGTTACAGTGAAAGAAGAGGAAGACGCGTTCAGAGTGAAAGAGGAGGAGGATTTTACAGTGAAAGAAGAGGAAGACGCGTTCAGAGTGAAAGAAGAGGAGGAAGAGATAGAGGAGGATGCAGATTTTGGAGTGAAGAAGGAGGGAGAGATTACTGTCACGTTGAAAGATGAAGAGGAGGAGATAGGAGATCTGATTAACACCAGTAAGTACCGCCTTAAATTAGTTTTTCACTTTGGATATTTGGAGTGCGCTCGTCAATTCAATGGAGAGAGATGCTATGCTACTAGCATCATGTTATGAATTTGCAAAGCCATCTCCTATAGTGTTTTTTCTCAAAGTTGTCGGTATGTCACGTGTCCTACTTATCAGTACACTCAGAACAATTTAAGCATTACGAAACTTCTATTCGATCAAGTAAACATCACGTAGCACGTAAGCCATTCATTTTGTTGACCAACCTGGACCAGCTCATTGACCTCCATACAAAAACTCCACCTGCTGGAAGGAGAGATATTCCCGTGAGTTGGTTCTCTCTCTTCCTCTAGGGCTACACTAGCTTGTGCTAGCTAGCTAGTAATCTCGTTCCCAGACACTTCCACGCAGTGTGGGACGAGGTTAGCCAGCTAGCTACATTCCCTCGGCGTAAAGCAGTGCTCGGCAGGCCGGGGCTAAGGACACAGTGAAACACAGACTAGCCGTGCAGGCTGTTGTGCTGCTTACAACTTGGATGAAAACATTTGGCCACATTAACTACCGCCGGCGACACCGTGATACAGCTGCCCAGTGGGAAGCACCTGAGGCCGGCATGCACCTCGAACACCAGTGATTTGGTATTTTATTAGGTGTAATGGTCGTTCGCACGGCTCGTCTTCCTGCTCCTGAAATCAGTAACGTGCTTTCAAGAGAACTCGGAACCTCATAGTTAAAGTGTATGGAAGTTTGTTGTGTAGAGCTTCCTGTTGGTCGATTCCGATATTTTCCAAGTGGGAAACCAAGGAAATGTTTCTATGAGTGTTCAAGTCGGAAATGTCAGAATGACCGATTCCCCAGTTGTCTTGAAAGCGGAAGGAACTAATTGGTAAGTCACTGTGACATCCAGATGGTGACCAACTCTTACTCGACCATTAAAATAAACACAACTCTTGAGTCACGGGATGTTGGGAAGCAAGGTGGTTGTCTGAAATGAGCCTCCCGATAAAACCCTCCCAGTTTCCTCAAAGTTCGATAGAATAGTCAATTTAGTATCATTGTTTTTTGAGGGATTTTGTTGTTTTGTTTTATCTAAGTTTTTCAACAATGTCTGCATTGAATTCAGCTTCAACACACGTAGCACAATCGCTAGCGCAGCGGCTAACCGTCTACCTCTTGTTGCACTTATAATAATAATAATATGCCATTTAGCAGACGCTTTTATCCAAAGCGACTTACAGTCGTGCGTGCATACATTTTTTTTTTTGTGTATGGGTTGTCCCGGGGATCGAACCCACTACCTTGGCGTTACAAGCGCCGTGCGCTACCAGCTGAGCTACAGAGGACCACACTTCAGCCAGTATGACTTTGAAAGGGCAGAACATAGAACCCAGCTTGTTGTCGGCCTTGCAATCATCCCTGCAGAAGGCCATGGAAGAAATGGGTAGAGTCAAGCACCATTCTTGAATCTCTTGAGTCTGATGTTTTCTCAGGTCAAGCGATCTCAGATGAATATGCAAGAAGATGTATCGGTCCTATTACAGAGGCAATATGAGGCAGAGGGTCAGAGATCAACGCTGGAGGACGACAACGACCGACTGATTTAAGGAAGTCGAGAAGAACGCCAAACCGTATGAGGATCTCCACAGAAGCGTTCAAGATTCAGCTAACCGAGACAGGCTCCTCAATTTAAGACTTTTAGGGGTCTGGAGGATAGCAGGCCGCGGTAATGCGTGAGACGAATTATCTGGGAAGCTCTTGGGAGGGATCTGGACAAATCCGAGCTTCAACGGAGTCCACCGTTCCCTAGCAACAATACCACGGGAGAATCAGCCGCCTTAGACCGATCATCATCCGCTTTCTCAGGGATCTGGAGAGAGAGTACTGGCGGCTGCAGAAGGGAACGTATCGGGAGAAGAGAGAGGTGACTTGGAAGGACTAAAGCTTATGTTAGGGGCACAATAATAGCACACACCAGCAGAAAGAAAATGGAGAAAGAGTTGGAAAAAAACTAAAGTCTCAAATTTAAAGAGTTGGCGAAAAATAGTTATCCGAGGAAAAATCCCTATTGAAACAAGTCTGTGATCTGAAGTTTCAATGACGTGAGATCTGTAACAAAAAAGGCTGAATATGTTTCTGCTTTGAAGAAAGTGGTGAAAGAACAGGTCCATTATTGGCTGGACAATTGAAACAAAAAAGATGCCAGTTTTGTAATACCAGCTATCAAAAGTGGAAGTGTGGAGGTACTGACTGGTACAAAAGATATTAACAATGTGTTTTATGACTTTTATTGGACTCTTTATATAAGTCTGAATGTAACTTAGACCCAGGTAAATTGAATGCCTTTTTTTTCCCAGGGGGTGTCCCCAGATCAAATAAAGGATTTGGATGCTCCTATACTAGAATCTGATATGAGAACAGCCATCACCTCAATGAAGTCTGGAAAGTCACCAGGAGTAATCAAATCAAATTTTATTTGCCACATGCGCCCGAATACAACAGGTGTGGACATTTCCGTGAAATGCTTACATACAGCCCTTAACGAACAACGCATTTATTTTTAAATAAAAAAGTAAAATAAAACAACAACAACAAAAAAAGTGTTGAGGGGGAAAAAAAGAGCAGAAGTAAAATAAAATAACAGTAGGGAGGCTATATACAGGGGGGTGTTAGACTGCTTCCTGGTTGAGTGTTTATAAGAGGAATATTGGCGTTATTATAATAATATAATATGCCATTTAGCAGACGCTTTTATCCAAAGCGACTTACACTCATGTGTGCATACATTTTTACGTATGGGTGGTCCCGGGGATCGAACCCACTACCCTGGCGTTACAAACGCCGTGCTCTACCAATTGAGCTACAGAGGACCACCAATGTCATGCAATAAAATGCAAATTAATTACTTAAAAATCATACAATGTGATTTTCTGGATTTTTGTTTTAGATTCCGCCTCTCACAGTTGAAGTGTACCTATGATAAAAATTACAGACCTCTACATGCTTTGTAAGTAGGAAAACCTGAAAAATCGGCAGTGTATCAAATACTTGTTCTCAAACATATACTCATTAAAATACAAAAACACAGTCATGGGAAAATATATTGAGACCTAGGTGTCTTTTACACATGTATATACAGTGGGGAGAACAAGTATTTGATACACTGCCGATTTTGCAGGTTTTCCTACTTACAAAGCATGTAGAGGTCTGTAATTTTTATCATAGGTACACTTCAACTGTGAGAGACGGAATCTAAAACAAAAATCCATAAAATCACATTGTATGATTTTTAAGTAATTAATTTGCATTTTATTGCATGACATAAGTATTTGATACATCGGAAAAGCAGAACTTAATATTTGGTACAGAAACCTTTGTTTGCAATTACAGAGATCATACGTTTCCTGGTTGACCAGGTTTGCACACACTGCAGCAGGGATTTTGGCCCACTCCTCCATACAGACATTCTCCAGATCCTTCAGGTTTCGGGGCTGTCGCTGGGCAATACGGACTTTTAGCTCCATCCAAAGATTTTCTATTAGGTTCAGGTCTGGAGACTGGCTAGGCCACTCCAGGACCTTGAGATGCTTCTTACGGAGCCACTCCTTAGTTGCCCTGGCTGTGTGTTTTGGGTCGTTGTCATGCTGGAAGACCCAGTCACGACCCATCTTCAATGCTCTTACTGAGGGAAGGAGGTTGTTGGCCAAGATCTCGCAATACAATGCCCCATCCATCCTCCCCTCAATACGGTACAGTCGTCCTGTCCCCTTTGCAGAAAAGCATCCCCAAAGAATGATGTTTCCACCTCCATGCTTCACGGTTGGGATGGTGTTCTTGGGGTTATACTCATCCTTCTTCTTCCTCCAAACACGGCGAGTGGAGTTTAGACCAAAAAGCTCTACGTTTGTCTCATCAGACCACATGACCTTATCCCATTCCTCCTCTGGATCATCCAGATGGTCATTGGCAAACTTCAGACGGGCCTGGACATGCGCTGGCTTGAGCAGGGGGACCTTGCGTGCGCTGCAGGATTTTAATCCATGACGGCGTAGTGTGTTACTAATGGTTTTCTTTGAGACTGTGGTCCCAGCTCTCTTCAGGTCATTGACCAGGTCCTGCCGTGTAGTTCTGGGCTGATCCCTCACCTTCCTCATGATCATTGATGCCCCACGAGGTGAGATCTTGCATGGAGCCCCAGACCGAAGGTGATTGACCGTCATCTTGAACTTCTTCCATTTTCTAATAATTGCACCAACAGTTGTTGCCTTCTCACCAAGCTGCTTGCCTATTGTCCTGTAGCCCATCCCAGCCTTGTGCAGGTCTACAATTTTATCCCTGATGTCCTTACACAGCTCTCTGGTCTTGGCCATTGTGGAGAGGTTGGAGTCTGTTTGATTGAGTGTGTGGACAGGTGTCTTTTATACAGGTAACGAGTTCAAACAGGTGCAGGTAATACAGGTAATGAGTGGAGAACAGGAGGGCTTCTTAAAGAAAAACGAACAAGTCTGTGAGAGCCGGAATTCTTACTGGTTGGTAGGTGATCAAATACTTATGTCATGCAATAAAATGCAAATTAATTACTTAAAAATCATACAATGTAATTTTCTGGATTTTTGTTTTAGATTCCGTCTTTCACAGTTGAAGTGTACCTATGATAAAAATTACAGACCTCTACATGCTTTGTAAGTAGGAAAACCTGCAAAATCGTCAGTGTATCAAATACTTGTTCTCCCCACTGTATATATATTTTTTTTTATACTGGCCCCCCGTGGGAATCGAACCCACAACCCTGGCGTTGCAAACGCCATGCTCTATCAACTGAGCTACATCCCTTTATCTCATGAATGTTTTGGCTTTCAGTTACAAAAAGTAACTTTCTTACCACTTCTTCCATAGGCAAACATGTAAGGAAAGCTTTTTTTTAAATCAAAAGGGATGCTGTCAAAAATGTATTGAATTCAAATGGATTTACCCAGTGTACAAAGCACTACAGCCACTCTGTGATGACAAGCTCTGCTCTTTTATTTAGGGATCTAGTCTAGGTTAAACATCATAGGAAGACAGTTTTATCATGTGGAGGTTTCATTCAAGTCTCTGTTTAACTAAATACTCTGTTTGTCTTTGGCAGGAGAGAGACCAGACTCTCACTTTGACAGCGGGAAGAGTCCTACAGCGGAACCAGACCCAGAGACGCCCAAACCAGCGAGACAACACCACTGCTTCCAATGTGAAAAGAGATTTTCCCGATCAGGGGACCTCAAAGCTCATGAGAGGACACACACAGGAGAAAAACCTATCCAATGTTCCCAGTGTGGAAAGAGTTTTACTCAGATAGGGCACCTAAAACAGCATGAGAGTATACACACAGGAGAAAAGCCTTATCAATGTTCCCAATGTGGAAAGAGTTTTACTCAGATAGGGCACCTAAAACAGCATGAGAGAATATACACAGGAGAAAAGCCTTACCGCTGCTCCCAGTGTAAAAATAGATTTTCCCGAGTAGGGGACCTAAAAGCTCATGAGAGGACACACACAGGAGAAAAGCCTTTCCAATGTTCCCAGTGTAGAAAGAGTTTTACCGTGTTAGCTAACCTGAAAAGGCATGAGAGAATACACACAGGAGAAAAGCCATTCCAATGTTCCCAGTGTGGAAAGAGTTTTACCAAGTTAAGGAGCCTGAAGGAGCATAAGAGAACACACACGAAAAAAGCCCTACCACTGCTCTCTCCCCGTGTGGAAGGACAATTTCCCAGTCAGAGAACCTGAAATCACATGAGAGAATAGAGAGGCTGTGTTCTGTCTTATGTTTTAAACTGACAAATTGTGTTTTTGTTTATGCCACATGAAAACATTTTGTTTATATGAATTCTTACTCAAAAATAGGCATATTTTAGTTTTTTCACCTCGAGGCCTGATCATATCTAAAATCAGATTAAATACTATAAAATGTGTATTTTGTTTTGGTTATGAACTTTAATGCATTGGTTACAGGTATAAACCCTCAGTTGTTCATTATGTTATTTGGATATTGCTAAATGTAAATTATTATATAGATGAATGGAACTTTGCATTTCTTGATTCTAACCTTGAAACCTATAGACTTTGATTTGATATGTAAGATTAGGCTTTTGCTAAATTAATTTGATTGAAATTGATTGGATATATGATTTGGATATTGCAAAATGAATTTGATTACATGATTTGGATATTGCTAAATGTAAATGATGAACTAGATTCATAGCATGTGCATTTCTTGATTCTAACATTGAAACCTTTTGAATTTACTTGTTTCATTTAGTTAATTTGTGTACTAGTCCTCAAGCTAAAGGTGTATGAAAATGTGATGATGTTGTTCTGATAACATTGATAAGTTGTTGACATGAAGAACATTCGCTACCTCATGACTGTTTCCATCAGTATTATTCCACCATGTCAGAGAGAACACTGGTGCTGATTGTAAAAAGGATTTTATTAATGCAGCGTAATTTTATCTGAATAGAAATAAAATCACATGAGAGAATAGAGAGTCTGTGTTCTGACTTATGTTTTTGACTGAGAATTAGTGTTTTTGTTCATGGCACATTACATCATATTGTTTACGATTCTACCTCTCTATATAAGGTCCCACAGTTGCCAATGCATGTCAGAGCAAAAACCAAGCCATGAGGTCGAAGGAGTTGTCCGTAGCGCTCTGAGACAGGATTGTGTCTGGGGAAGGGTACCAAAAAATGTCTGCAATATTGAAGGGTCCCAAGAACACAGTGGCATCCATCATTCTTAAATGGAAGAAGTTTGGAACCACCAAGACTCTTCCTAGAGCTGGCCGCCCAGCCAAACTGAGCAATCGGGGGAGAAGGGCCTTGGTCAGGGAGGTGACCAAGAACTTTATGGTCACTCTGACAGAGTTCCAGAGTTCCTCTGTTGGGATGGGAGAACCTTCCAGAAGGACAACAATCTCTGTAGCACTCTACAAATCAGGCCTTTACGGTAGAGTGGCTAGACGGAAGCCACTGCTCAGTAAAAGGCACATGACAGCCCGCTTGGAGTTTGCCAAAAGGTACCTAAAGGACTCTCAGACCATGAGAAACAAGATTCTCTGGTCTGATGAAACCAAGATTGAACTCTTTGGCCTGAACGCCAAGCGTCACGGGTGGCGTAAACCTGGCATCCTCCCTACGGTGAAGCATGGTGGTGGCAGCATCATGCTGTGGGGATGTTTTTCAGTGGTAGGGACTAGTCAGGATCGAGGGAAAGATGAATGGAGCAAAGTACAGATGAAAACCTTCTCAGGACCTCAGACTGGGGTGAAGGTTCACCTTCCAATAGGACAACGACCCTAAGCACACAGCCAAGACAACGCAGGTGTGGCTTCGGGACAAGTCTCTGAATAACCTTGAGTGGACCAGCCAGTGCCCAGACTTGAACCCGATCAAACATCTCTGTAGAGACCTGAAAATAGCTGTGCAGCGACGCTCCCCATCCAACCTGACAGAGCTTGAGAGGATCTGCAGATAAGAATGGGAGAAACTCCCCAAATACAGGTGTGCCAAGCTTGTAGCATCACACCCAAGAAGACTCAATGCTGTAATCGCTGCCAAAGGTGCTTCAACAAAGTACGTCGTAAAGGGTCTGAATACATATGTAAATGATATATTAACGTTTTAATTAATTAATTAATTAATGTTAATATTAATATTTATATAAATGTGATACTTCATTATTTCTTTATTTATATAAATTAGCAACAAAAACAAAAACGTGTTTTGGCTTCGTCATTATGTGTATATTGATGAGGATTTTTATTTTATTTTAGTCTATTTTAGAATAAGGCTGTAACGTAACAAAATGTGGGAAAAGCCAATGGGTCCGAACACTTTCCGAATGCACTGTATTGTAACACCATGTTGGAGCAGTATAGACCTAGTCTGTTCATTATATACATCTATATGATGTATTGTTACACCATGTAGGAGCAGTATAGACCTAGTCTGGTCATTATATACTTCTATATGATGTATTGTTACACCATGTTGGAGCAGTATAGACCTAGTCTGTTCATTATATACATCTATATGATGTATTGTTACACCATGTAGGAGCAGTATAGACCTAGTCTGTTCATTATATACATCTATATGATGTATTGTTACACCATGTAGGAGCAGTATAGACCTAGTCTGTTCATTATATACATCTATATGATGTATTGTTACACCATGTAGGAGCAGTATAGACCTAGTCTGTTCATTATATACATCTACATGATGTATTGTTACACCATGTAGGAGCAGTATAGACCTAGTCTGTTCATTATATACATCTAAATGATGTATTGTTACACCATGTAGGAGCAGTATAGATCTAGTCTGTTCATTATATACATCTATATGATGTATTGTTACACCATGTAGGAGCAGTATAGACCTAGTCTGTTCATTATATACATCTACATGATGTATTGTTACACCATGTAGGAGCAGTATAGACCTAGTCTGTTCATTATATACATCTACATTATGTATTGTTACACCATGTAGGAGCAGTATAGATCTAGTCTGTTCATTATATACATCTATATGATGTATTGTTACACCATGTAGGAGCAGTATAGACCTAGTCTGTTCATTACATACATCTACTTTATGTATTGTTACACCATGTTGGAGCAACATGTTAGATAGTTACTTATTTAGATTTTGTTTGACTTAATGAAACTGCCTTAAATGCAGATGTGCTGTAGTATAATTGTTTTTATTCTTACTCATTAAAAATCTGCACTAATCAATCAGCACATCCCTGTCTTTGTACGACTCAATATAATAGTATTATTTACATTTAAAATAAACTTTGAAAATAAAATATTTTCCTCAACCGCGATACCCACTCCAGTCAGCAGATGGCGATGTGCGTCTTTCAGGCGATGCTGAAAGCGTGACGTATAATGTAGTGGACGGGAGGCAACAATCAACCACCTCCGTAGCTGGTTAGCCAACAGCCGAAAGATTCAAGCTCTAGACGCTTTCGGTGTATATTAGCTACTGTGTGTTAAACACACTTCGGTCGTATCTACTTGTTAACCTATTTAATTTAATATTAAATTGTTATTAGTCAGCTAGCTGGCTGGTTGAGTTAGCACTAGCCTAGCTAGCTAACATCCCCGACCATGAGCTCACTAAGCTACTCTCCTCCTGCTAAAGAAGAGGAGGTCTGCTGGACGGAGAAAGAAGCTCTAGTGAAGGAGGAAGAGGAGGATGTTACAATACAAAAACAAGTAGAGGGTGAGGCTGTTACCTTGAAAGAAGAAGAGAAAGACGCGTTCAGAGTGAAAGAGGAGGAGGATGTTACAGTGAAAGAAGAGGAAGACGCGTTCAGAGTGAAAGAGGAGGAGGGGGAGATGACTGTCACATCGAAAAAGGAGGAGGAAGAAGAGGAGGAAACTGGATATCTGGTTCCGGTTTCCCAAAGGCATCTTAAGGCATCCAATGGTTCTAATGATGAACTTAGCCGTAAGATGGTTTTGAGAAACCGGGCCCTGATTAACACTAGTAAGTACTGTCTTAAAAACAGAGGCACAACCTCTGCAGTTGTTGAACTGATGTGTGGTGTTAAAGGGGAAATCTGCAGTTGCTACATCCATATTTGGACTTTTAAATTATTGATATATAGCCATTGATTCTTGAAGAATATAACACATGCCTCATGAGCTTAGTTCAACTGTCGTACCCCATCAGATCCCAAAATAAGCTTTTTTTACTCCAATGTTTATAAACAATGTAAATGTAAACCAACACTGTATAGCCTCAACATGGTTAAAACTATAATGGTGATATCATGGATGGTCAGTCCTTGCATCCATAGGTCTGTCTATGATTTTGAGAGTAGTTACATTTCTCCAGTCCCATCTATCATCTTATTACCAAAACAGTGGCGGAACTGTAGCTTTGTTATTGTTTGAATTGCAGATTGGTTGATTGATTGATGTGTGGCTTTTTTAAAAGGGACATCCTAGGTTTTAAACAGCAACAAAATGGCTGCCCAGAGACTTGGTTTGGTAAACAGCTGAGGGATGGGGACTGGAGAAATAGTGTGGTGTACTCCTCAATGCCATCGGATGAATCCCGGAACATATTCAAGTCTGTGCTATTGGGAAACAGTCCTGTAGCTTACAGTTCTTAATGTCCCGTTGATAGAATAGTCTCAAACGGACCTGGTCCGGTTTATTCTCCAGTGATTTGCACATTCGCCAATAGAACAGAGGGTAGAGGTGATTTATTCCCTCTAGCCTCATCATGGTGCCCCCGCGCCGGCCTCTATATCGCCTTCTTTTTGGCCTGGTCCGGGACTATCAATATGTGTTTCGCTCATTTGAAGTAGAAGTCCTCGTCCAAATCAAGGTTAGTGAAAACTGTTCTGATGTCTAGAAGCTATTTTCGGTCATAGGAAACAACGGCGGAAACATTATGTCAAAAAAAAAGTTCTGGTCAGCGTAAAAAAAACATACAAAATAGCACAATTAATCAGGAGCCCATAAAACGTCCGCTTTCCAATGCAGCGCCATTCTTAATAACATTCTTAATAACATTCTTAATAACATTAGCATGAATTAGCCTACGTGAACAAGAAGCAAAACTCATTTTCAGAGTTGTGAGATAATTAACTTCTCTTTAATATAGTGTAACTTTGAAATCGTGAAATTACGTTCCTTCGAGGAAAACAGGCAGGTTTCTCGACTGGTTTTTAGAAGGGATTTCGTTACTATTAGCCTAGCAACCACGTTACGCAGCATGACAACGCGAACGCGATTGGTCGACAGTCTGTTGGACGGGCGTTAGACGTTTGGAAAGTTTTGAAACTTTCTGGAAAAAGTTTTTCCTTGAAAAATTTTTTGTTTACCAGCCTGTTTAATTAGGATCCCGTGATGCGGTTAGCCTCAGTTAGTCCCGGGCTTGTGTCTGTTTAAATCCCTGCTGTTTGTTGCGGTTTCCATCGGCTTTACGAGCTGGCTGGAATTGTGTGGAGTACCAGCGTCAGCCTACGTTGCTAACATCATGCCGCCCAAAGTTAAAGAAGGCTGGAGTAATGGAGAGGACAGTGTTTCGCTATCACAGGTGGTAATCTATCACAGGTGGTAATCTATCACAGGTGGTAATCTATCACAGGTGGTAATCTATCACAGGTGGTAATCTATCACAGGTGGTAATCTATCACAGGTGGTAATCTATCACAGGTGGTAATCTATCACAGGTGGTAATCTATCACAGGTGGTAATCTATCACAGGTGGTCATCTATCACAGGTGGTAATCTATCACAGGTGGTCATCTATCACAGGTGGTAATCTATCACAGGTGGTAATCTATCACAGGTGGTAATCTATCACAGGTGGTCATCTATCACAGGTGGTCATCTATCACAGGTGGTAATCTATCACAGGTGGTAATCTATCACAGGTGGTAATCTATCACAGGTGGTCATCTATCACAGGTGGTAATCTATCACAGGTGGTCATCTATCACAGGTGGTAATCTATCACAGGTGCGTGATCTTTTAAATCAACAACAATATGTCTACAAGCAATTGTTACAGCAACAGGAAAATAGCTTTAAGAGCCTTGTCCAAAGACTGATGGACTCAACTAACAAAAGAAGAGACGATCTGACCAGAGAGGTTCAAGACCTTAAGAACAGTTTGTAGTTCTCCAGGGAGAGGTGGATTATTATTACAGATGACTACAAGTCCCAGCATCGGAACATCTGACCAGAGAGGTTCAAGACCTTAAGAACAGTTTGTAGTTCTCCAGGGAGAGGTGGATTATTATTACAGATGACTACAAGTCCCAGCATCGGAACATCTGACCAGAGAGGTCCAAGACCTTAAGAACAGTTTGTAGTTCTCCAGGGAGAGGTGGATTATTATTACAGATGACTACAAGTCCCAGCATCGGAACATCTGACCAGAGAGGTCCAGGACCTTAAGAACAGTTTGTAGTCCCAGGGAGAGGTGATGTCCTGAAAGAGACTTGCAACAAACTGTAAGTCACCGTGAGATGACATCTTCACTGTCTGTGAATTATTATTACAGATGACGATCTAGAGCAGGTGTCAAACACAAGGCCAGCAGGCCCAATCAAATCAAATCAAATCAAATCAAATTTTATTGGTCACATGCGCCGAATACAACAGGTGCAGACATTACAGTGAAATGTTTACTTACAGCCCTTAACCAACAGTGCATTTATTTTAAACAAAAAAGTAAGAATAAAACAACAACAAAAAAGTGTTGAGAAAAAAAGAGCAGAAGTAAAAATAAAGTGACAGTAGGGAGGCTATATATACAATAGAATAAAGTGACAGTAGGGAGGCTATATATACAGGGGGGTACCGTTGCATAGTCAATGTGCGGGGGCACCGGCTAGTTGAGGTAGTTGAGGTAATATGTACATGTGGGTAGAGTTAAAGTGACTATGCATAAATACTTAACAGAGTAGCAGCAGCGTAAAAAGTATGGGTGGGGGGGCAGTGCAAATAGTCCGGGTAGCCATGATTAGCTGTTCAGGAGTCTTATGGCTTGGGGGTAGAAGCTGTTGAGAAGTCTTTTGGACCTAGACTTGGCACTCCGGTACCGCTTGCCGTGCGGTAGCAGAGAGAACAGTCTATGACTAGGGTGACTGGAGTCTTTGACAATTTTGAGGGCCTTCCTCTGACACCGCCTGGTATAGAGGTCCTGGATGGCAGGGAGCTTTGCCCCTGTGATGTACTGGGCCATACGCACTACCCTCTGTAGTGCCTTGCGGTCAGAGGCCAAGCAGTTGCCATACCAGGCGGTGATGCAACCAGTCAGGATGCTCTCGATGGTGCAGCTGTAGAATTTTTTGAGGATCTGAGGACCCATGCCAAATCTTTTTAGTCTCCTGAGGGGGAATAGGCTTTGTCGTGCCCTCTCCACGACTGTCTTGGTGTGTTTGGACCATGATAGTTCGTTGGTGATGTGGACACCAAGGAACTTGAAGCTCTCAACCTGTTCCACTACAGCCCCGTCGATGAGAATGGGGGCGTGCTCAGTCCTCTTTTTTTTCCTGTAGTCCACAATCATCTCCTTTGTCTTGGTCACGTTGAGGGAGAGGTTGTTGTCCTGGCACCACACGGCCAGATCTCTGACCTCCTCCCTATAGGCTGTCTCATCGTTGTCGGTGATCAGGCCTACCACTGTTGTGTCGTCGGCAAACTTAATGATGGTGTTGGAGTCGTGCCTGGCCATGCAGTCATGGGTGAACAGAGAGTACAGGAGGGGACTGAGCACGCACCCCTGAGGGGCCCCCGTGTTGAGGATCAGTGTGGCAGATGTGTTGTTACCTACCCTTACCACCTGGGGGCGGCCCGTCAGGAAGTCCAGGATCCAGTTGCAGAGGGAGGTGTTTAGTCCCAGGATCCTTAGCTTAGTGATGAGCTTTGAGGGCACTATGGTGTTGAATGCTGAGCTGTAGTCAATGAATAGCATTCTCACGTAGGTGTTCCTCTTGTCCAGGTGGGAAAGGGCAGTGTGGAGTGCGATAGAGATTGCATCATCTGTGGATCTGTTGGGGCGGTATGCAAATTGGAGTGGGTCTAGGGTTTCTGGGATTATGCTGTTGATGTGAGCCATGACCAGTCTTTCAAAGCACTTCATGGCTACAGACGTCAGTGCCACGGGTCGGTAGTCATTTAGGCAGGTTATCTTAGAGTTCTTGGGCACGGGGACTATGGTGGTCTGCTTGAAACATGTTGGTATTACAGACTCAGTCAGGGACATGTTGAAAATGTCAGTGAAGACACTTGCCAGTTGGTCAGCACATGCTCGGAGTACACGTCCTGGTAATCCGTCTGGCCCTGCGGCCTTGTGAATGTTGACCTGCTTAAAAGTCTTACTCACATCGGCTACGGAGAGCGTGATCACATAGTCGTCCGGAACAGCTGGTGCTCTCATGCATGCTTCAGTGTTGCTTGCCTCGAAGCGAGCATAGAAGTGGTTTAGCTCGTCTGGTAGGCTTGTGTCACTGGGCAGCTCGCGGCTGTGCTTCCCTTTGTAGTCTGTAATAGTTTTCAAGCCCTGCCACATCCGACGAGCGTCAGAGCCAGTGTAGTATGATTCAATCTTAGACCTGTATTGACTCTTTGCCTGTTTGATGGTTCGTCGGAGGTCATAGCGGGATTTCTTATAAGCGTCCGGGTTAGAGTCCCGTTCCTTGAAAGCGGCAGCTCTACCCTTTAGCTCAGTGCGGATGTTTCCTGTAATCCACGGCTTCTGGTTGGGGTATGTATGTACGGTCACTGTGGGGACGACATCATCGATGCACTTATTGATGAAGCCAGTGACTGATGTGGTGTACTCCTCAATGCTGTCTGAAGAATCCCGGAACATGTTCCAGTCTGTGCTAGCAAAACAGTCCTGTAGCTTAGCATCTGTGTCATCTGACCACTTTTTTATTAGCCGAATCACTGGTGCTTCCTGCTTCAGTTTTTGCTTATAAGCAGTAATCAGGAGGATAGAGTTATGGTCAGATTTGCCAAATGGAGGGCGAGGGAGAGCTTTGTATGCGTCTCTGTGTGTGGAGTAAAGGTGGTCTAGAGTTTTTTCCCCTCTGGTTGCACATTTAACATGCTGGTAGAAATTAGGTAGAACGGATTTAAGTTTCCCTGCATTAAAGTCCCCTGCTACTAGGAGCGCTGCATCTGGATGAGCGTTTTCCTGTTGATTAATGGCCTTGTACAACTCATTCAGTGCAATCTTAATGCCAGCATTGGTTTGTGGTGGTAAATATGGAGGACTAAAAGTGCCACAATTAAATAAATAAATACACCATTAAATAATTACTTAAATGTGTCATTAATTAATTACATGTGTCATTAATTAATTCAAATTAGAATTAAATACATAAATGTGTAATTAAATGTATCATTAATTAATTCAAATACCGATTCATTTTATGTAAAATACATATATAATTATTTCACTATTTACATTTACATTTCATGGTCCTGCGTTGGAGTGATTCATGAATTACTTAAAACTGTCAAACTGACCCATCAAAAGTTGGTAGGCGGAACCTAACGCCTGATTGGTTACCCTCTGCATCAAGCCAAGACAAATCAATTCCGGATAATGGATTGATGCAGAGCTACTGAACACATTCCAATACACTGGGTGGCGCTATTCACCTCTACGTTGGTTTAGTTACACGGTTAAACAGTACTTTCATTGCAACGGCTAAAAATCAAGAGAAGACTCGGTCCTGCTAGCCCCAATGTTGAGACGCTGTGTGAGGTGCAGGACAAAATGTCTAAAAGTTGCCCGGAGCTGCTGAGAGAAGCAGCGAATTTGATTGAGGAAGCTCTGAGCAGAAGTCCAACGGCTCCCGCGGCACCGGTGACTCCGGCAGCTCAGTCACAGCAGATACCGGCCGCTCAATCACGTACACCTGTCCAAGGTAAGCTAAGTAATTTCATGTTAGCCAGGTGTGCTACTATTTAATGATTCGGGACACACGTGTAGGTTAAATTAGATCGACTCGAACAGTTTATACCACTCAAGTAGCTTATATGTAATTGTTAAATGGGAGAATGGAATGCACAAAATTATATAATTGATAAAAATGTTATATGTATGTATGTGAATATTGTGCACAATATACTCTTGTTATCTGGAATAATCAATATTAAGGATGCTATTCTAGAATTACAGCCAATAGAAGTTTTTCTCCCTTTCTTGTTAAATGTTACCAAATCCAGTTACCTGTATTAGGCCGCCACTTTTTTTCCAGTGTTATTATCAGTATTTTATTTCAGGTGATGTTGCTATCGGAGAGGGAGTGATGCGGTACTTTATGACAACAATCATATCCAAACTCCAGTTTGGATTCAGTCTAGATCTTGGTAAGTATCTTACTAATTTTTTGAAGGTTAATCCATCTATAAATTGCAGAAAAGTCTGTCTGTAGCGCATGTCTCTCAGTTAGTCCGATGGATTTCAAACTTGACAGGTGTCTTGCTCTGGTCACGAGTAAGTGCAGTGCCAAGTTTGACAACGTTTGGATAAACGCAAAAGATAGCGTTACATATATAGGTAAAAGAAGCACACATTGGCTTTTGCCGCTCTTGCTGCTTGCCATTCTCACACTGCATGCAACGCTGACTGAGCACCTGTTTGTGTCGTGACTCACTCTACACCGCCTCTCTCTATGCGCGCGCACACACACACACACGCGTACACGTACGTTCTGGTGGTTGATGAACGCGGATATGTGCTGTTTAGCGGAGGGCCGGTGGGCAATGTTTTGTGTCAGGTAAGTCTGTAGTAGGGTATACAGGGGAATTGAATTTGAAGTGGTTTGGGGTCCTTCTGTAAGTCATTTTGGAGTAGGCTACAATTTGGTTTAAGTGAATTCTACAAGCAGCAATACCACAGGCCAAGTAATCGCCACTAGTATGATGTAATATATCTATCTATCTATCTATCTATCATACATTTTTATTTAATGTATTTAAGAGGTTAATTGTTGTGACTTTATTCCCTGCTCTCTTGGTACTTTACAGGAGGAATGGGCCGAACACTGCTATTTGAGGGTGAACCTGACCATCTTGTTCCAGCAGCATCAGAGGCACTTATTGAAAGCAACCTCTTCCGGGTTGCAGGAAGGATGTTGGGCCACACCTTTCTGCATGATGGTCCCCATGTCACAGGACTAAGTCCTGCTGTAATTCATGTACTGTTCAATGGGGACCCTGAAATGGCTACTGTTGTTACAGAAGACTGTCCTGATCTGCACATCAGGAGCATCATAGAACTGGTATGTAACCTAAAAGAAACTTTGCCATGTAAAAAATATTGCTTGGGCAGATATAATAACTTGTATGGTCTTAATTCTAGCTTGAACATGTAGATCTTACACCGGAACAGAAGGACACAGTTTCAGATCTTTCCATGTCTTGGGATCTTCCGGCAGTCACCAAAACAAATCGGAGATGGCTACATAACAAACTTCTACTCCATGCAGTGAGTTCCTGCTGGTTAAGTGACAGAATTCATCGCTGTACTTGTTGAAATTATAGAATGTGTTGTGAACCCTGGCTTGTTATGTTAACACGAGAGTTTAAGTACTAGAGTTTTAATGGATTTTTATAAAGCACTTTATTGTGTTTATTAACATTTTTCCTACTGTGCCAACTTTTGTCAAATTTGGGTTAAGGATTTGGGCTGTAATATGGGTCGGTCTGTCTCTTAGGTCGTTGGGAGGACCATGCGCCAAATTAAACAGTTGAGAAAGGGACTGAAAGATGTGATGGTATGGCCCCTGCTGACATCTAGGCCGGATGTTGTACCACTTCTTTTCCCCAAAATGGCTGAAATGCAGTTCACACCCCAGGTAAGTCAGTAATTTAGTTATATTTGTGACTTAACTTGATGAATTTACGTGTATTTTCAATGACTGAGATGGATATTTTTCCATTTTCTAAGAATTTGATCTGCATAGTCCTTCACCAAAATAAGTTCTCCCTTTTTTTAAATTACAATTTTTGTTTTCTTTAAGATGCTCCTAGAAAAAATCACATGGCCAGTTGAGGACAGTGATGATGAAGACTTTGACTTAGACACCACCTGCCGCATCACTGGCTTTCTAAGGATGTTCATTGAAACAGGTATAAACCTTATTTTCTCTCTTTACAAATGCTTCTATGTCTCATGGATAGATATGATCAATTACAGTTGAACTAAATGTCTTTAATCCATTTTATGACTTTTAGCTTCATCAGGTACCCTGGCCCAGCTGCTGACATTCTGGGTTGGCTGGGAGATGCTTCCTCCTGAACTGAGAGTGGAGATTTCTGGGGGAACCCTTCCTACGTCCTCCACATGCTTTGAAACCCTAAAGCTGCCAGCTCATTTCAAACTCTACATGGACTTTGAGAAAGCACTTGTCGCTGCCATAAAAAGTACTGGATTTGGGCTTGTTTAAGTTTTTTCAGACGTCAATTAGGGCTGGGCAATATTTTAATATTGTGATATATATCTATCGTGATATAAGACTAGATATCGTCTTAAGGTGCTTTTCCATTACCAGTACCTACTTGACTCGCCTCGCCTCGACTCGCTGTGCGTCCGTTTCCCATTGCAGATTTTAGGACGAGGCGAGTAGGTACCATGTAATGGAAAAGCACCATTAGATTTTGAAGAAGTGTAATATCGTTACATGGTAAGTTTAGTCTTTTCCTGGTTTCAAAGGCTGCATTACAGTAAAGTGATGTCATTTTCTGAACTTACCAGACTGTTCTAGCTGTTCTATTATTTGCCTTTTACCACTTAGTCATTATATCCACAATATGATAGTTATTTATCCGAAATCTAAATGTGGAAGATATTTTGTGAATGCACCAATTGTCAACCTTACAATATCGTTGCAATATCGACATCAAGGTGTTAGGTCAAAAATGTGATATTTGATTTTCTCCATATTGCCCAGCCCTAATGTCAATGCATACACAGTTCAGATGAATTGACACAAGTTCAGTGTCTTTGAAAACATTAACACACTGTGCAGTAGTTGACTTTTTTTTCTTCCATTTACTAAAATCAAACTGTTCTGCACCTTCAGTGCTAACAGTACAGCATTCATGTTAGTCATTCTGTGGACCATAATGAGACAGGAAGCTTCAAAGAAACAGCTTTTTTTCCTTTCTTTTAAAAGGAAAGTAAACTTTCAGTTTTTCCTTGCTTGTTCTAACACAACAAATAAAAACATGGGTTGGACATCAGTCTAAGATTCTTGATAACACTTCCACAGTCTCTACATATAGTCTAAGTGCATCAGTAACAGAAACTCCTGGAGCTGGCAAAATTGCAACCTCTTCATCTGAGAGCTCAGGGGCCAGCTGAACCTCGGGGACTGACACAGTGCCTCGATGAAGGCAGTGAGGTCCGTTCCAATCGATCCCATATTCTTCAGGAACCTGAATGGATGACAAGCATAATCAGTCTTGTACTTAAAACTAGTTTGACATGTCCTTACACAAGATTGTTATTTTTGGTCACCAAGGCAGTGAGAAATGAAATGTTACTTATTCAGTTTTTTAAAATAATACAGCTTTGCATAGTATGCACTGTAGAAACTACAGCTCACAGGTTGATGTCTTTCCATAAGCGGGCTTCCTTCACCTTTCAAAGGGGCAGAGCTCCAAATTAAAAATACATTTAAATAATGCCCATATTATTATCTACTCACTTGGAACATGCACACCTCTTGCATTCAGGTGACCACGCATTAGCTTGTAGCCGGTGTTTGGATGACTTTGTGAATTTCACTTACAATACGGTCTAACTCCTCATCATTCACAGCTGAATAGAGATCTGTCTTTCTGTACAAACAAGAAAAACACAACATCAAGTAATGTTACCTTAAACGTCATATTCTTTCCGAGTGTATGAGAGCAGCAATTCATAAACAGAAAACTCATGAATTTAGTGTAAATACCTTAAACTGTATTGTTGCATGCGCCTCCTGATGGTCCTCTTTGACACACCGAACATCGCTGCAAATTTGAACTGCGGGAACTCCACAAAGAAGTTGATGCTCCAGAACTGCACTCGGTATGTCAAACGCCAAACGCCCCGGTCCCTGTGTGTGTTGGGCCTGAAGTGCCCTGGTACCAGAGAAGCGGTGGACAACTTCTTCTAGATTTGCAATCACTCTGTGGTCGATATCTTCGTCAGAAAGTGCGGAAATGACTCCAACAACTTCAATAAGTTCCTCTGCTTTACTAGCTACATGCTCTGGGTCAGCAGGTCCTGCTTCTACATCCTGTGCTAAGTTTAAAATGTCTCTAACCAACTCCCTGGAAAGTTCACGGAGATCCTCCATTGTCTCTATCCAGGTTGGCCTACTCTACTTCAGACCAAAGCAATGGATCAGACTAGATTCGCGTTAGCCCCGCCCACTGACTTTGATGGGTCAGTTTGACAGTTTTAAGTAATTCATGAATCACTCCAACGCAGGACCATGAAATGTAAATGTAAATAGTGAAATAATTATATATGTATTTTACATAAAATGAATCGGTATTTGAATTAATTAATGATACATTTAATTACACATTTATGTATTTAATTCTAATTTGAATTAATTAATGACACATTTAATTAATTAATGACACATTTAAGTAATTATTTAATGGTGTATTTATTTATTTAATTGTGGCACTTTTAGTCCTCCATAGGTAAATAGACAGCTATGAAAAATATAGATGAAAACTCTCTTGGTAAATAGTGTGGTCTACAGCTTATCATAAGATACTCTACCTCAGGCAAGCAAAACCTTGAGACTTCCTTAGTATTTGATTTTGTGCACCAGCTGTTGTTTACAAATATACAGAGACCGCCACCCCTCGTCTTACCCGAGTCTGCCGTTCTGTCCTGCCGATGTAGCGTATAGCCTGCTAGCTGAATGTTATCATTGTCGTCGTTCAGCCACGACTCCGTGAAACATAAGATATTACAGTTTTTAATGTCCCGTTGGTAGGATAACCGTAATCTTAAATCGTCCATTTTATTCTCCAAAGCTTGAACGTTGGCTAATAGGATTGATGGGAGAGGCAGTTTACTCGTTCGCCGTCGGATCCTTACAAGGCACCCGGATCTGCGTCCACGATATCTCCGTCTCTTCCTCACGCGAATGACGGGGATCTGGGCCTTGTCGGGAGTCTGTAGAATATCCTTCGCGAACGCCTCGTTGAAGAAAAAGTGTTCGTCCAACGCGAGTTGAGTAATCGCTGTCCTGATATCCAGAAGCTCTCTTTGGTTATAAGAGACGATGGCAGAAACATTATGTACAAAATAAATTACAAATAACGCGGAAAAACACACATAATAGTACAATTGGTTAGAGGGCTGTAAAACGGCAGCCATCTTCTTCCGGCGCTGTTTACTTATCTTTGTTTACTTATGTTTACAATCCGGCCCGGGACACATTTCTATCCGGCCCGCAAAGTTATTTGGGTTGTCAATTAATTTTGGCCCGCTTCCAAACCGCCCGCGATGCTGCACTACAACTCCCAGCAAGCACTGCTAACGTGCTGCACGCCAAACATCAGTGGATTGCCACAGACACACCCCTCCTCCCAGATCCACACACAGACCAACACACGATCCAGCCAGTGCACTGTATCACATCACTAATGCTATCTACCAGAACGAAAGTTTTAAACATGTTGTAGGATAAATGTCCGTGCCAAGTTTTCAGTTCCAACAGGACATTACTGTAGCCTACAGAAAATGTCATCTTGGTTGTCAAAAAGTTATAAAGTTATGAGATAAAGGATTCACACGCGGGTATAAATTACTACTGAAGGACAATATGACACACAAACGAGCAGTGGTGTAAAGTATTTAAGTAAAAATACTTTTAAGTACTACTTAAGTCGTTTTTTGGGGTATCTGTACTTTACTATTTATATATTGGACAACTTTTACTTTTACTTCACTACATTCCTAAATAAAATGATGTACTCCATACATTTTCCCTCACAACCAAAAGTACTCCCCCTCCTACATTTCGAAAGCTTAGCAGGACAGGAAAATGGTCCAATTCATGCACTTATCAAGAGAACATCCCTGGTCATCCCTACTGCCTCTGATCTGGTGGACTCACTAAAACACAAATGCTTAGTTTGTAAATGATGTCTGAGTGTTGGAGTGTCTGAGTGTTGGAGTGTGCCCCTGGCTATCTGTAAATGATGTTGGAGTGTCTGAGTGTTGGAGTGTGCCCCTGGCTTTCCAAAAACTAAAATAAAACTAAAATGATGCCGTCTGGTTTGCTTAATATAAGGAATTTGGAATAAATGTTACTTTGACTTTTGTCCTTAAGTATATTTTAAACCAAATACTTTGACTTTTGTACTTAAGTATATTTTAAACCAAATACTTTGACTTTTGTCCTTAAGTATATTTTAAACCAAATACTTTGACTTTTGTCCTTAAGTATATTTTAAACCAAATACTTTTACTTTTGTCCTTAAGTAGTGTTTTACTGGGTGACTTACACTTTTACTTGAGTAATTTTCTATGAAGGAATCTTTACTTTTACTCAAGTGTGACAATTGGGTACTTTTTCCAGCACTGCAAGCGAGTATAAATGAGTCAAAAGTTGAGTCATCTACTTTATGAAATTACAGCCTGTTGTGTTCGCATCGGTGAATTCAACTTCAGTTGCGCTGCTTTCGTGTGTCCCGTTTAGAGCGGTCAGCGAAGGGAAAGTCCTAGGCTACTGGAAATGTTTCAGTCAGGCTTCGGTTGTTAAAGCTTGACAATGAATAACCAGAAAACTCTACTTTCTACAAAACACCGTGCAAAGGAGAAACATGTAGGCCTGTTACAGCAACATTTGAGCAGTAATCTAGACTCGACTACAAGACATTTTGACTGACACCACACAGCAATGCAAAATTATTGTTTTAATATTTTTAAATGGTTTATACAGCATCCTATGTACATAAGTGGACATTGTAAAGGACCATATTTTTTCAAATAAATCCAATGGCCAGTTTGGGTCGCATTTGTAGGTCTATGCACGTTTCTCTACCATAAGCCGCCTCCAACGTCGTTTTTAGAGAATTTTGGCAGTACGTCCAAACCGGCCTCACAACCGCAGACCATCTCAGGACCTCCACATCCAGCTTTACTCAGGACCTCCACATCCAGCTTTATTCAGGACCTCCACATCCAGCTTTTCCCCCTCTGGGATCGGACAGCTGGACAGACCATCTCAGGACCTCCACATCCAGCTTTTCCCCCTCTGGGATCGTCTGAGACATCCACCCGGACAGACCATCTCAGGACCTCCACATCCAGCTTTTCCCCCTCTGGGATCGTCTGAGACATCCACCCGGACAGACCATCTCAGGACCTCCACATCCAGCTTTTCCCCCTCTGGGGATCGTCTGAGACATCCACCCGGACAGACCATCTCAGGATCATCTCCACATCCAGCTTTTCCCCCTCTGGGATCGTCTGAGACATCCACCCGGACAGACCATCTCAGGATCATCTCCACATCCAGCTTTTCCCCCTCTGGGATTGTCTGAGACATCCACCCGGACAGACCATCTCAGGACCTCCACATCCAGCTTTTCCCCCTCTGGGATCGTCTGAGACATCCACCCGGACAGACCATCTCAGGACCTCCACATCCAGCTTTTCCCCCTCTGGGATCGTCTGAGACATCCACCCGGACAGACCATCTCAGGACCTCCACATCCAGCTTTTCCCCCTCTGGGATCGTCTGAGACATCCACCCGGACAGACCATCTCAGGACCTCCACATCCAGCTTTTCCCCTCTGGGATCGTCTGAGACATCCACCCGGACAGACCATCTCAGGACCTCCACATCCAGCTTTTCCCCCTCTGGGATCGTCTGGGACATCCACCCGGACAGACCATCTCAGGACCTCCACATCCAGCTTTTCCCCCTCTGGGATCGTCTGACACATCCACCCGGACAGACCATCTCAGGACCTCCACATCCAGCTTTTCCCCCTCTGGGGACCGTCTGAGACATCCACCCGGACAGCTGATGAAACAACCGCAGACCATCTCAGGACCTCCACATCCAGCTTTTCCCCCTCTGGGAATCGTCTGACACATCCACCCGGACAGACCATCTCAGGACCTCCACATCCAGCTTTTCCCCCTCTGGGGATCGTCTGAGACATCCATCCGGACAGCTGATGAAACAACCGCAGACCATCTCAGGACCTCCACATCCAGCTTTTCCCCCTCTGGGATCGTCTGAGACATCCACCCGGACAGCTGATGAAACAACCGCAGACCATCTCAGGACCTCCACATCCAGCTTTTCCCCCTCTGGGATCGTCTGGGACATCCACCCGGACAGACCATCTCAGGACCTCCACATCCAGCTTTTCCCCCTCTGGGATCGTCTGAGACATCCACCCGGACAGACCATCTCAGGACCTCCACATCCAGCTTTTCCCCCTCTGGCATCGTCTGAGACATCCACCCGGACAGCTGATGAAACAACCGCAGACCATCTCAGGACCTCCACATCCAGCTTTTCCCCCTCTGGGATCGTCTGAGACATCCACCCGGACAGCTGATGAAACAACCGCAGACCATCTCAGGACCTCCACATCCAGCTTTTCCCCCTCTGGGATCGTCTGAGACATCCACCCGGACAGCTGATGAAACAACCGCAGACCATCTCAGGACCTCCACATCCAGCTTTCCCCCTCTGGGATCGTCTGAGACATCCACCCGGACAGCTGATGAAACAACCGCAGACCATCTCAGGACCTCCACATCCAGCTTTTCCCCTCTGGGATCGTCTGAGACATCCACCCGGACAGCTGATGAAACAACCGCAGACCATCTCAGGACCTCCACATCCAGCTTTTCCCCCTCTGGGATCGTCTGAGACATCCACCCGGACAGCTGATGAAACTGTGGGTTTGCACAACCCAAGAAGGGTCACCAGGGTCTTGACCTGACTGCAGTTCGGCGCCGTAACCGACTTCATTTTGGCAAAATGCTCACCTTCGATGGCCACTGGCACGCTGGAGAAGTGTGTTCTTCACGGATGAATCCCGGTTTCAACGGTAACGGGCAGATGGAAGACCGCGCGGTATGGCGTCGTGTGGGTGAGCGGTTTGCTGATGTCAACGTCGTGAACACAGTGCCCCATGGTGGCGGTGGGGTTATGGTATGGGCAGGCAGGCATAAGCTACGGACAACGAACACAATTGCATTTGATCAATGGCAATTTGAATGCACAGAGATACCGTGATGAGATCCTGAGGCCCATTATCGTGCCAATTCATCCGCTGCCATCACCACAATTCCTGGAAGCTGAAAATGTCCCAGTTCTTCCATGGCCTGCATACTCACCAGACATGTCACCCATTGAGCATGTTTGGGATGCTCTGGATCGTATATGACATCGTGTTCCAGTTCACAACCAATATCCAGCAAACAGAAAGGGTCGTATATTGGTGACCAAAAGTCGTCTGGCACACTGCTTAGGGTTTCAGCAACTGTAATAACTTATTTATAGCCTAAAATCATCAACTTTACTACTGTTAAAAAATAAGACTAAATATCACTGTTTATCACTGACTGTCATATTAAGACAAGTGTCAAATACGTTTTTAAAAGTATTAAAACATTCATTACAGACTTAAATTGTTGTACAACATCATGGGCATTACCTTGCTGTTGTGGGCCTTTAAGCAGCTGTCTGACTTTGTTGTTCACACAGGAGAGAGACGTGACTATTGTGGATCCTCTGGGGAGCCTCAACAACATCATGAAGCTGAGGAGTCAGAGAAGAGTCCCTCCAGATCAGAACACCTCAAGAAACACCAGCAGAGACCCACAGGGAAGAAATCTCACTGCTGCTCTGACTGTGGGAAGAGTTATTCAAGATCAGATTCACTAAAACTACACCTAAGAATTCACACAGGAGAGAATTCTCACTGCTGCTCTGACTGTGGGAAGAGATTCACCTCTTCAGCAGACCTTAAAAGACATATGAGAATCCATACAGGAGAGAAACCTTATAGCTGTGATCAATGTGGGAAGAGTTTTACTCATTCAAGTAATCTGAAAGCACACCAGAGAACACACACTGCAGAGAAACCTTATAGCTGTGATCAATGTGGGAAGAGTTTTACTAATTCAAGTCATCTGAAAGCACACACAGGAGAGAAACCTCACCACTGCTTTGACTGCGGAAAGAGTTACTCAAGATCAGATTCACTAAAAATACACCAGAGAATTCACACTGGAGAAAAACCTTATAGCTGTGATCAGTGTGGGAAGAGTTTTAATGATACAAGTAACCTGAAAACACACCAGAAAATTCACACTGGAGAGAAACCTTATGACTGTGATCAGTGTGGGAAGAGTTTTAATTATACAAGTAGCCTGAAAACACACCAGAGAATTCACACTGGAGAGAAACCTTATGATTGTAATCAGTGTGGGAAGAGTTTTAATGATACAAGTAGCCTGAAAACACACCAGAGAATTCACACTGGAGAGAAACCTTATAGCTGCTCTGACTGTGGGAAGACCTTTTCACAATCATCTACATTACAATCACACCAGAGAATTCACACTGGAGAGAAACCTTATAGCTGCTCTGACTGTGGGAAGACCTTTTCACAATCATCTACATTGCAATCACACCAGAGAATTCACACAGGAGAGAAACCTTACAGCTGTGATCAATGTGGGAGCAGTTTTGTTACTTCTAGCCAGCTGACTATACACCAGAGAACACACACAGGAGATACATCTTATAGCTGTGATCAATGTGGGAAGAGATACTCTGGTAAAAGATCTCTGATTATACATCAGAAAATACATACATGAAGGAGTTGTTACATGATATCAATGAAATAATGTCACAATGTGGAACCCTTAAATGTTTGCCCCTGTTCTATTGATTTCAGCGTGATATGGATATTAGCCTCGTCAGGGGAGTTGAAAATGTACTATTTATGTGATCAACAAAATGTGATTAACAAAAACTGGTGTTGCGTTACACTTACCGCGTTGCCGATCCACTTGAATCAAAATGCAACACTTCAAAATGTAGCTAGCTTTTTTTTTAACAAATTGTCGTGGTTTCAACAACTTTACAACAACTTCATTTCAACGTACTTGCAGCCTATAAACATGGACGCAGTATAAAAAATTGGTCTATGAACTGTTTTATTAACAATCTTACATCACTCCAGTATTTCTTTACAACATTCAAGTGCTAATTGTCTTTATTCCACTACTGAAGAAGCATGACTCAAATCACCTACTCATATTTCAAACATCCAGCCTGACAAAATATACCTTTTTAATTATTCCATGCCTCACCATTAAGTGAATTATTGCCAATACATATTAACAAGGGGGTGATCATTAATTTTTTTTGCACAATTATATTGTTTACAAACAGTGTAGTAAAACCAGCTTATATTTTGGGCTGGATATTACATCATGTTCTTACTATTTTAACCAATGTTATTTCCTTAGATGCTCTTTAGTCTTTCAGCTTTTATTGTTATTCTTTAGTTTTTTTATCCTCTGTTTGTTGTCTAGTAAATATTTATGTTTTTATTTTCATAGTTTTTATTAGTTTTTTCTTCTTCTGTTAAGCCATTGTGTTGCATCCATGTCTGAAATGTGCTTTATAAATAAAGCTTGATTTGATTTGAACATATTGTAAAACAAATTAACCCAATGACCGACCAATCAATAAATTCTTGCAAAACCAATGAACAAATAGAAATTGAACGTTCTGCCGCCCTGTACGTTCTGCAGCTGTACGTTCTGCCACCCTGTACTTTGAAATGTTGAAATCAAACCAGATTCAGCGCTGGATAGAAGAAGTGTTCTTCCTAACCAGTCCCTCAACACCTCTCTGGCTGTAGAAGTGTTCTTCCTAACCAGTCCCTCAACAGCTCTCTGGCTGTAGAAGTGTTCTTCCTAACCAGTCCCTCAACACCTCTCTGGCTGTAGAAGTGTTCTTCCTAACCAGTCCCTCAACACCTCTCTGGCTGTAGAAGTGTTCTTCCTAACCAGTCCCTCAACACCTCTCTGGCTGTAGAAGTGTTCTTCCTAACCAGTTCCTCAACAGCTCTCTGGCTGTAGAAGTGTTCTTCCTAATCAGTCCCTCAACAGCTCTCTGGCTGTAGAAGTGTTCTTCCTAACCAGTTCCTCAACAGCTCTCTGGCTAAAGAACTGGGGAGGGGTCTTATCTGGTGTCCTGTGTGATCCATTCATCCTTCCATCCCTCCTCAGCCTTCCTCTCCTCTGAAGACCCAGTGAGGGTGGAGCTCAGTCCGAGAGCTGTTGAGGGACTGGTTAGGAAGAACACTTCTTCTATCCAGCTCTGAGTCTGGTTTGATTATGTTCCTGCTATCTCTTACCTATCCAGCTCTGAGTCTGGTTTGATTATGTTCCTGCTATCTCTTACCTATCCAGCTCTGAGTCTGGTTTGATTATGTTCCTGCTATCTCTTACCTATCCAGCTCTGAGTCTGGTTTGATTATGTTCCTGCTATCTCTTACCTATCCAAGAGGTCAACTCCTGATTTCTGGGCCCTGAAGCAGCCTGGGATGGTGCAGCCTGCCCTTTGACCTCTTGAGGAAGATCCAATCTGTCAACAAGCGGTTCTGTTTCTTCACCAGACAGTGGAGTCATTAGTGACAGCAGCTCCTTGGTCTCCTCATTCTGAGGGAGAGTAACACTGAACACACCCTTCCCTGTGTCCTACACAGGACTCATAACAAGTTAGTCTACTGTAGGGGGGCATCTCAATAGTCTACAGTGGCTTCCTCTATCTCCTTTTCTTTCATTGTCATTGATCTCAACAGCAGACAGGTGAAAGCGTTATGGTTTCTGTTTTCACCCGTCCGGTTCTTTCAGATCAGTATGAGCAGCGAACAGAAAACAGTGACAGTGAGTCACTTTAGACTATTGAGATTCACCCATAACCTTGTGTTCAGACTATTGAGATGCACCCATAACCTTGGGTTCAGGCTATTGAGATGCATCCATATCCTTGGGTTCAGACTATTGAGATGCATCCATAACCTTGGGTTCAGACTATTGAGATGCACCCATAACCTTGGGTTCAGACTATTGAGATGCACCCATAACCTTGGGTTCAGACTATTGAGATGCATCCATATCCTTGTGTTCAGACTATTGAGATGCACCCATAACCTTGGGTTCAGACTATTGAGATGCACCCATAACCTTGGGTTCAGACTATTGAGATGCATCCATAACCTTGGGTTCAGACTATTGAGATGCATCCATAACCTTGTGTAAGCTTCTGTACTGTACCTTGAATTTGAGCTTGGCTCTGTTGATGTTCATGGAGGAGCTGAGACCACCTCTAAAGACCCTTGATGCAGCTGGCCAGTTGATAGTAAAGTAGGATGAATGATGCAGCTGGCCAGTTGATAGTAAAGTAGAATGAATGATGCAGCTGGCCAGTTGATAGTAAAGTAGAATGAATGATGCAGCTGGCCAGTTGATAGTAAAGTAGAATGAATGATAGATACAGCTGGCCAGTTGATAGTAAAGTAGGATGAATGATGCAGCTGGCCAGTTGATAGTAAATTAGGATGAATGATGCAGCTGGCCAGTTGATAGTAAAGTAGGATGAATGATGCAGCTGGCCAGTTGATAGTAAAGTAGAATGAATGATGCAGCTGGCCAGTTGATAGTAAAGTAAAATGAATGATACAGCTGGCCAGTTGATAGTAAAGTAGAATGAATGATGCAGCTGGCCAGTTGATAGTAAAGTAGAATGAATGATACAGCTGGCCAGTTGATAGTAAAGTAGGATGAATGATGCAGCTGGCCAGTTGATAGTAAATTAGGATGAATGATAGATACAGCTGGCCAGTTGATAGTAAAGTAGGATGAATGATGCAGCTGGCCAGTTGATAGTAAAGTAGGATGAATGATAGATACAGCTGTCCAGTTGATAGTAAAGTAGGATAAATGATAGATACAGCTAGCCAGTTGATAGTAAAGTAGGATGAATGATAGATACAGCTGGCCAGTTGATAGTAAAGTAGGATGAATGATGCAGCTGGCCCGTTGATAGTAAAGTAGGATGCATGATGCAGCTGGCCAGTTGATAGTAAAGTAGGATGAATGATAGATACAGCTGGCCAGTTGATAGAAAATAGGATGAACGATAGATACAGCTGGCCAGTTGATAGTAAAGTAGGATGAATGATAGATACAGCTGGCCAGTTGATAGTAAAGTAGGATAAATGATAGATACAGCTAGCCAGTTGATAGAAAATAGGATGAACGATAGATACAGCTGGCCAGTTGATAGTAAAGTAGGATGAATGATGCAGCTAGCCAATTGATAGTAAAGTAGGATGAATAATAGATACAGCTGGCCAGTTGATAGTAAAGTAGGATGAATGATGCAGCTGGCCAGTTGATAGTAAAGTAGGATGAATGATAGATACAGCTGGCCAGTTGATAGTAAAGTAGGATGAATGATGTAGCTAGCCAGTTGACAGTAAAGTAGGATGAATGATAGATACAGCTGGCAAGTTGATAGTAAAGTAGGATGAATGATGCAGCTGGCCAGTTGATAGTAAAGTAGGATGAATGATAGATACAGCTGGCCAGTTGATAGTAAAGTAGGATAAATGATAGATACAGCTAGCCAGTTGATAGTAAAGTAGGATGAATGATAGATACAGCTGGCCAGTTGATAGTAAAGTAGGATGAATGATGCTGCTAGACAGTTGATAGTAAAGTAGGATGAATAATAGATACAGCTGGCCAGTTGATAGTAAAGTAGGATGAATGATAGATACAGCAAGCCAGTTGATAGTAAAGTAGGATGAATGATAGATACAGCTAGCCAGTTGATAGTAAAGTCGGATGAATGATAGATACAGCTAGCCAGTTGATAATAAAGTAGGATGAATGATAGATACAGCTGGCCAGTTGATAGTAAAGTAGGATGAATGATAGATGCAGCTGGCCAGTTGATAGTAAAGTAGGATGAATGATAGATACAGCTAGCCAGTTGATAGTAAAGTAGGATGAATGATAGATACAGCTAGCCATTTGATAGTAAAGTAGGATGAATGATGCTGCTGGCCAGTTGATAGTATAGTAGGATGAATGATAGATACAGCTAGCCAGTTGATATTAAAGCAGGATGAATGATATATACAGCTAGCCAGTTGATAGTAAAGTAGGATGAATGATAGATACAGCTAGCCAGTTTATAGTAAAGTAGGATGAATGATAGATACAGCTGGCCAGTTGATAGTAAAGTAGGATGAATGATAGATGCAGCTGGCCAGTTGATAGTAAAGTAGGATGAATGATAGATGCAGCTAGCCAGTTGATAGTAAAGTAGGATGAATGATGCAGCTGGCCAGTTGATAGTAAAGTAGGATGAATTATAGATGCAGCTGGCCAGTTCATAGTAAAGTAGGATGCATGATAGATGCAGCTGGCCAGTTGATAGTAAAGTAGAATGAATGATGCAGCTGGCCAGTTGATAGTAAAGTAGGATGAATGATAGATGCAGCTGGCCAGTTGATAGCGAAGTAGGATGAATGATAGATGCAGCTGGCCAGTTGATAGTAAAGTAGAATGAATGATAGATGCAGCTGGCCAGTTGATAGTAAAGTAGAATGAATGATGCAGCTGGCCAGTTGATAGTAAAGTAGGATGAATGATAGATGCAGCTGGCCAGTTGATAGCGAATTAGGATGAATGATAGATGCAGCTAGCCAGTTGATAGTAAAGTAGGATGAATGATAGATGCAGCTGGCCAGTTGATACCGAAGTAGGATGAATGAATGATGCAGCTGGCCAGTTGATCAGTAAAGTAGGATGAATGATGCAGCTGGCCAGTTGATAGTAAAGTAGGATGAATGATACGGCTAGCTAGCCGCAATAGCTAGCCAGGAGTTCATCTGAACATGTAGACTGAAATATAGACTAACCGGTGAACAACAGTGTGCACTTCGTCCACTGCCAGTCCAATCAACCGCTCGCTGAAAAAGGTTGCTTGAATAACTTTTCTACATACATCGCTTCATATATACGGTCCAGAGGAGCCTATGGGTTCTGGGAGAGGTACGGTCCAGAGGAGCCTATGGGTTCTGGGAGAGGTACGGTCCAGAGGAGCCTTTGGGTTCGTGGAGAGGTATGGTCCAGAGGAGCCTATGGGTTCTGGGAGAGGTATGGTCCAGAGGAGCCTATGGGTTCTGGGAGAGGTACGGTCCAGAGGAGCCTATGGGTTCTGGGAGAGGTACGATCCAGAGGAGCCTATGGGCTCTGGGAGAGGTACGGTCCAGAGGAGCCTATGGGTTCTGGGAGAGGTACGGTCCAGAGGAGCCTATGGGTTCTGGGAGAGGTACAGTCCAGAGGAGCCTATGGGGTTCTTGTCACACAAATGCTCCTAGAGAGAAGGGAGAATAATGAAGCATGTTGATGACAGTTCTACAGCCTCCATCAGAGGCCCAGGCTTTTGGCAGAGAAGGTAAAGCTCTCTTTTCTGGACTGCAACATTGTAATATTGTGCCCTCCACGGCACTTCATATACAGTGCAGTCGGAAAGTATTCAGACCCCTTCACTTTTCCACATTGTTACGTTACAGCCTTGTTCTAAAATGGATTAAATTGTTTTTATCCCTCATCAATAAACACACACACACACACACAATACCCCATAACGACAAAGCAAAAACTGGTTTTTAGAATTTTTGGCAAATGTATAACAAATACAAACTGAAATATGAAATGTACATAAGCATTCAGACCCTTTACTCAGTACTTTGTTGAAGCACCTTTGGCAGCGATTACAGCCTCAAGTCTTATTGGGTATGACGCTACATGCTTGGGCACACCTGTATTTGGGGAGTTTCTCCCATTCTTCTCTGCAGATCCTCTCAAGCTCTGTCAGGTTGGATGGGGAGCGTCACTGCACAGCTATTTTCAGGTCTCTCAAGAGATGTTTGATCGGATTCAAGTCCGGACTCTGGCTGGGCTACTCAAGGACATTCAGAGACTTGTCCCGAAGCCGCTCCTGCGTTGTCTTGGCTGTGTGCTTAGGGTCGTTGTCCGGTTGGAAGGTGAACCTTCGCCCCCCAGTCTGAGGTCCTGAGTGCTCTGGAGCAGGTTTTCATCAAGGATCTCTCTGTACTTTGCTCCGTTCATCTTTCCTTCGATCCTGACTAGTCTCCCAATCCCTGTCGCTGAAAAATATCCCCACAGCATGATGCTGCCACCACCATGCATCACTGTAGGGATGGTGCCTGGTTTCCCCCAGACGTGACATTTCGCATTCAGGCCAAAGAGTTCAATCTTGGTTTCATCAGACCAGATAATCTTGTTTCTCATAGTCTGAGAGTCCTTTAGATGCCATTTGGCAAACTCCAAGCGGGCTGTCATGTGCCTTTTACTGAGGAGTGGCTTCCGTCTGGCCACTCTACCATAAAGGCCTGATTGGTGGAGTGCTGCAGAGTAGATTGTCCTTCTGGAAGGTTCTCCCATCTCCACAGAGGAACTCTGGAACTCTGTCAGAGTGACCATTGTTTTCTTGGTCACCTCCCTGACCAAGGCCCTTCTCCCCCGACTTCGTTTAACACTTTTTTTTACTACATGATTCCATATGTGTTATTTCATAGTTTTGACATCTTCACTATTATTCTACAATGTAAATAAAATAGTAAAAATAAAGGAAAACCCTTGAATGAATAGGTGTCCAAACTTTTGACTGGTACTGTACATTCTGGAAAACATGTCTCACACTCAGTCATAGTTAGTAGAATAATGAATGCATTGGCAAGATTTTGGCACCGTCAACTTTTAGAAGGTTAGCAGGAAAGTTAATGATTTAAACCACCTAAATATACTCCCATTCACTGTATCACGTTTCAGGAGAAGACCCAGATGTTGACATTGTCGAAGTAACAAAAGGTTATTACAAAATCAGGGGGCAGGTAAACAACAGGTCAAGGGCAGGCAGAGATCAGTAATCCAGATCAGAGTCCAAAAAGTACAGAACGGCAGGCTGTCTCAGGGCAGGCAGAGATCAGTAATCCAGATCAGAGTCCAAAAAGTACAGAACGGCAGGCAATTCGCCCTTTTTAAAAAAAAAAAATTACAGTGGCAAAGGGTAAAGTCTACAAAACCTAGACCACTGTGTTTATTATAGATTCAAGTTTTGGAAACATAAAACTGTATTGAGATTAAATGTTTAATCGAGGAGAAAATGTGCAGAATGTCTCACTCGATCTCCATCTTCTCCCGCCACTGGGCTTCCTCTCATCACCATATTTGGTAGTGAGTTGAAACGTCAACCGGATGCTTCACATTTATACATCAGGTGAAATATCTGGCTCATTGTTCTATCTGTGGTGTGGTTGTGTTATTAGGTGGTGGGCAGAAGCTGAAAAGAGTGAAGTTAATCGAGGAGGAGCAGATTTGTTTGTATTATGACAGCAAAATACTCTTATGATGACTATAACATTTGTTGGCACCTTCAATTCTTGCACATTTTCTCATAAAAAGTACACTGAACAAAAATATAAATGCAACATGCAACAATTTCAAAGATTTTACTGAGTTACAGTTAATATATATATAAGGAAATCAGTCAATTGAAATAAATAAATTAGGCCCTAATCTATGGATTTCACATGACTGGGGAGGGGTGCAGCTATGGGTGGGCCTGGGAGGGCATAGGTCCACCCACTGGGGAGCCAGGTCCAGCCAATCAGAATTAGTTTTTTCCACACAAAAGGACTTTATTACAGACAGAAATACTCCTCAGTTTCATCAGCTGTTCGGGCGGATGATCTCAGACGATCCCTTAAGTGAACAAGCCGGATGTGGATGTCCTGGGCTGGTGTGGTTACACGTGCTCTGTGGGATCGGTTTATGGTAGAGAAATTGACAAATTATCTGGCAACAGCTCTGGTGGACATTCCTGCAGTCAGCATGCCAATTGCACACTCCCTCAAGTAAGTACTGTTTCCTTCTCCTCTTCCAACATGACAGTTATCTCTCCCTCCTCCTTCACTCCAAGAACGGCATCCTCCTCTCTCTCTTCTTCTTCTTCTTTCACTGTAACTTCCTCATCTTCTTTCTTTACTGTGACATCCTCCTCTTCCTTCTCCTCTTTCACAACAATGTTCAGCCACAGACCCTCTTTCTCCATCCAGCAGATCTCCTCTTCTTTAGCAGGAGGGTAGTATCTTAGTGAGCTCATGGTCGGGGATGTTAGCTAGCTAGTTAGCATTAGCCTAGTGTTACTTAGCCAGATAGGAGGATGTTCGCTAGCTAGTTAGCATTAGCCTAGTGTTACTTAGCCAGATAGGAGGATGTTCGCTAGCTAGTTAGCATTAGCCTAGTGTTACTAGCCAGATAGGAGGATGTTAGCTAGCTTGTTAGCATTAGCCTAGTGTTACTTAGCCAGATAGGAGGATGTTAGCTAGCTAGTTACCATTAGCCTAGTGTTACTTAGCCAGATAGGAGGATGTTAGCTAGCTTGTTAGCATTAGCCTAGTGTTACTTAGCCAGATAGGAGGATGTTAGCTAGTTAAGATGAGCTACTAGTCTAGTGTTAGGCTATTCTAGCTATTCAGCCAGCTGATTAGTAACTTACATATGAAATAAATGGGGTAACTATCTATACAACATATATTTTCTTAAACACAGTGACACCGAAATAATCTCAAGAGCTATAATGTTTTGGCTATGTTGTCTAGCAAGCTACCAAAGTCAAAAACATAAATCATAACACAGCCTCTCTATTCTCTCATGGGATTTCAGGTCCTCTGACTGGGAAAATGTCTTTCCACAATGAGAGCAGTGGTATGTCTTGTCCTCCTGTGTTTTAGTACGTTGGTAAGGCTTTTCTCCTGTGTGTGTTCTCTCATGCTTTTTCAGGTCCCATGATCTGGTAAAACTCTTTTCACACTGGGAACATTGGTAGGGCTTTTCTCCTGTGTGTATTCTTTCATGCATTTTCAGGCTCCCTCGATGGGTAAAACTCTTTTCACACTGGGAACATTGGTAGGGCTTTTCTCCTGTGTGTGTCCTCTCATGCTCCTTCAGGCTCCCATACCACCTAAAACTCTTTCCACAGTGGGAACAGTGATAAGGCTTCTCTCCTGTGTGTGTTCTCTCATGCCCAACCAGGGCCCCTAACTGAGCAAAACTTTTTCCACAGTTGGAGCAGTGGTAAGGCTTTTCTCCTGTATGTATTCTCTCGTGCATTTTCAGACTCCCTAAATGAGTAAAACTCTTTGCACAGTGGGAGCACGGATGTCGTCTCTCTGGTTTGGGCGTCTCTGGGTCTGGTTCTCCTGAAGGACTCTTCCCGCTGTCAGAGTGAGAGTCTGGTCTCTCTCCTGCCAAAGACAGACATATCATTTAGCTAAACAGCGACCTGAATGAAACCTCCACATGATAAAACCGTCTTCCTATGAGGTTTAATCCAGACTATATCCCACAATAGCCTGAGGTCAGTCTTCACAACACAATAAAAAATCAACTTGAGATGATGTAGAGCTTCAAATCTAATCTTGCTCTCATGGAATGTCATGTTTATAGGCTGATCAGAGCTCAATAATAATAGATCATGTCATGTTTATAGGCTGATCAGAGCTCAATAATAATAGATCATGTCATGTTTATAGGCTGAGCAGAGCTCTATAATAATATAATAATAATAATAATAATATGCCATTTAGCAGACGCTTTTATCCAAAGCGACTTACAGTCATGCGTGCATACATTTTTGTGTATGGGTGGTCCCGGGGATCGAACCCACTACCTTGGCGTTACAAGCGCCGTGCTCTACCAGCTGAGCTGGTTTATAGGCTGATCAGAGCTCTATAATAATAGATAATGTCATGTTTTTAGGCTGAGCAGAGCTCTATAATAATAGATAATGTCATGTTTATAGGCTGATCAGAGCTCTATAATAATAGATAATGTCATGTTTATAGGCTGATCAGAGCTCTATAATAATAGATAATATCATGTTTATAGGCTGAGCAGAGCTCTATAATAATAGATAATGTCATGTTTATAGGCTGAGCAGAGCTCTATAATAATAGATAATGTCATGTTTTTAGGCTGAGCAGAGCTCTATAATAATAGATAATGTCATGTTTATAGGCTGATCAGAGCTCTATAATAATAGATAATGTCATGTTTATAGGCTGATCAGAGCTCTATAATAATAGATAATGTCATGTTTATAGGCTGATCAGAGCTCTATAATAATATATAATGTCATGTTTTAGGCTGATCAGAGCTCTATAATAATAGATCATGTCATGTTTTAGGCTGATCAGAGCTCTATAATAATAGATAATGTCATGTTTATAGGCTGAGCAGAGCTCTTTAATAATAGATAATGTCATGTTATAGGCTGACAATAATACAGTGCATTCGGAAAGTATTCAGACCCCTTGACTTTTTCCACATTTTGTTACAGCCTTATTTTAAAATGCATTTTTTGATTTGTTTATTCTGATAAATCTAAACCCAACATCCCATAATGACAAAGCAAAAACAGGTTGTTAGAAGGTTTTGCAAATTTATAAAAAAACAGAGATACCTTATTTACATAAGTATTCAGACCTTTTCTATGAGACTCAAAATTGAGCTCAGGTGCATCCTGCTTCCATTGATCATCCTTTAGATGTTTCTACAACTTGATTGGAGTCCACCTGTGGTACATTCCATTGATTTGACATGATTTGGAAAGGCACACATCCTGTCTATATAAGATCCCACAGTTGACAGTGCATGTCAGAGCAAAAACCAAGCCATGAGGTCGAAGGAATTGTCCGTAGAGCTCCGAGACAGGCAGGACTGGGAGACTATCAGGATCGAGGGAAAGATGAACAGAGCAAAGTACAGAGAGATCCTTGATCAAAACCTTCTCTAGAGCGCTCAGGACCTCAGACTGGGGCAAAGGTTCACCTTCCAGCTGGACAACGACCCTAAGCACACAGCCAAGACAACGCAGGAGCGGCTTCGGGACAAGTCTCTGAATGTCCTTGAGTGGCCCAGCCAGAGCCCGGACTTGAACCCGATCGAACATCTCTGGAGAGACCTGAAAATAGCTGTGCAGCGACACTCCCCATCCAACCTGACAGAGCTTGAGAGGATCTGCAGAGAAGAATGGAGAAACTCCCCAAATACAGGTGTGCCAAGCTTGTAGCGTCATACCCAAGAAGACTCGAGGCTGTAATCGCTGCCAAAGGTGCTTCAACAAAGTACTGAGTAAAGGGTCAGCCAGGCTTTCACCTCATCAGCCTGGAAGCAGAGGCTACATACAGGGAAGATCTCAATTGTATCCTCCTGGGTGCAGAAGAGGTGGATTTGGGGCTCAAAAACAACACTTATTTCCAGACAAGGTATTTAAGGTATTATTTTGGTTGCTTGTAACTTTTTATTTAAACCTTTTTTGGGAGTACATACCGGTGGGACAGCAGTACTGATCATAGTTGCTCAGCGAAACTCCATTCTTTGCTTAGTCCAGAACGTATTTTGACATTATTAAGCTTGAAAAGGAGGATCTCCATATTGAACGTCTCCTGTAAGCCCAGATTCTGGTTCAAACGGCTCCTTCAGTCCATTATTAGGCTACTTAATATAGTTTTTACAATTTCTACATTAAAAAAGAACATAATCACATGTAGCACTTCAGTTGAATGGCGTTTTAAAACCACGTCTCAGTTCAACAACAGTTAGTGATACTATTTTTAAGACAGCACTTACTGGTGTTAATTAGACCTTCAGTCTCTTCCTCCTCCTCCTTCAATGTGACAGTTATCTCTCCCTCCCTCTTCGCTCCAAAAACGGCATCCTCTTCTTTCACGGTAATATTCTCTTCTCTTTTCACTCTTAACGCGTCTTCCTCTTCTTTCACTGTAACGTCTTTCACTTCTTCTTTCACGGTAACAGCCTCACCCTCTACTTCTTGTTTTACTGTGACATCCTCCTCATCCTTCTCCTCTTTCACGACAATGTTCAGCCAAAGACCCTCTTTCTCCGTCCTGCAGACCTCCTCTTGTTTAGCAGGAGGATAGTAGCTTAGTGAGCTCATAGTCGGAGATCTTAGCTAGCTATATGTCGTGTATTGGGATTATGCTGTTGTTAAATGTTTTTAAGTGGAACTGAAAGAATGTTGATTTTAGTATCAAGAGGGAATGTTTTAGTGTAACGCCACATACAACAGACAGGAAGAGTGTTGTAGACAGGGGAGACTGGTGATTGGCCAGAAGAGGGAGCCACCCATCTTTTTGCATTGTTTATAAATAGGGGCTAGACACAGAAAGGGCAGAGCAGTCATTAGAATTGGAGGGCACTGCTCTCCAGACCTCGCGAGTCTGTAAACTTATGCTGTAAGCTTGTGATAATGAATAAAGACTTCTAATCAAGGTACAGCTTAAGCGGACTCCTTTGTTCATCAGCAATAATTGCCACCATTCATCCGATACGACAATAGCAACATAAATAATAAATTCAAGGGGTAACTAGCTAGCTATACGACATAAGGTGACAGGAGTGCTTTTAAAACACACTGGATAATATACACGAAAGCGTCTAAGAGCTTGAAGCTAACAAGCTACCGAGTTGGCTGACTAGCTGTTGTTGAAGAAGCGTTCCATCCACTAGATTATACGTCACACTCTGACAGCATCGCCTGAAAGACGCACATCGCCATCTGCTGACAGGAGTGGGTAACGCAGTTGAGTTTATTTATTATTTTTTATGTCCAATACTTATAAATATATTATTCTCTCCTTTTGGAACCAATGGAATGGTACCTTAAAAGGGCCAATCAGCAGCAAAAACAGGTTCCCCGCCACTGTTTTCGGTGAAAAGCTCAGGGACAACCCTGGAGAAATGTAACCACTCAAATTCATAGACAGATGCAAGGATTGACCATCCATGATATCACAATGATTGGTTTTAACCATGTTTTAAGGTTTTACAGTGTTTGTTTACATTTACTTTGTTGACAAACATTGGTATAAAACAAGCTTATATTGTGGGTGCTGATGGGGTACGACAGTTGAACTAAGCTCATGAGGCATTTATAAATTATATTCTTCAAGAATGAAATGGGTATATATCATTCATTTATAAGTCCACAAATGGATGTAGCAACTGCAGATTGCCTCTTTTGGTATCAAGCTCACCTCAGATATTTGTAAGTATTTTATATTTTCCATAATGTGTGAGACCCAGGTGTGAACTGTAAAGAGTCTCCTGTGTTTTCTATGTCTGTGATGCAGGTTTTATGTGTATATGAAGCAATTGTGGCAATAAATCATTCAGGCACTTGTGAGTGCCAGTTGGTGTGTGTGTGTGTGTGTGTGTGTGTGTGTGTGTGTGTGTGTGTGTGTGTGTGTGAGTGATGTTGGGCTGAAGCTACTGACCCGGAAGTTGATGGAAAAGTTATTAATTTCCGGTGCAGCGTTGTAAGGCACTGCATCGCAGTGCTTGAGGCGTCACGACAGACCCGGGTTCGATCCCGGGCTGTGTCGCAGCCGGCCGCGACCGGGAGACCCATGACGCGGCGTACAATTGGCCCAGCGTCGTCCGGATTAGGCCGGCCGGGATGTCCTTGTCCCATCGCGCTCTAGCGACTCCTGTGGCGGGCCGGGCGCATGCATGCTGACATGGTCGCCAGTTGTATGGCGTTTCCTCTGAAACATTGGTGCGGCTGGCTTCCGGGTTAAGCGAGCAGTGTGTCAAGAAGCAGTGCGGCTTGGCGGGGGTCGTGTTTCAGAGGATGCATGGCTCTCGACCTTCGCCTCTCCCGAGTCCGTATGGGAGTTGCAGCGATGGGACAATACTGTTTGTTTTTTTTGGGCGTTTCAACTCAATACCAAATATGGTGTTGAGAGGAAGCCCAGTGGCCGGCAGTGGGAGAAGATGGAGCGAGATGGATTTTGTCCGATATTCTGCTATTTTTTTTTTTTAATCTATGAAACATTTGATCTCAATACAGTTTTCTGTTTCCATCACTAGAATCTGTAACAAACAGAGTGGACTATGTTTTGTAGACTTTACCCTTTGCCAAAGTTGTAAAAAATTGCGTTGTTTAGAAGGAGTGCAAGGGCGAATTGAGTTATTGCACATTGGCAATTTTCACAAAGTAGGCGTTCCCTAAAGGAAATATGCAAATAGATTCTAGAACGCGCCAATAGGACCTCTCTTGCTCCTGCTTGGCTCTGCCCACCTCCTTGCTTGTTCTGCCCACTATGATTAATTTGCTCCCATTGGAAACGACAGGCTCTGGTCTATCTTGGGTTAGTTATAAAAGTCTTTGGCCACACAGTCTGAGAAGAGCATGAGGTGTGGCTGAGATTAGTCAGTTTGAGCTAGCAATGAACTCGGTAGCACAGAGTAGATCCCCCATATGACGTTGAGAAATAGTGCACTATGGGTAGTTTAGAAGATATCCGGAAATAAGTTAATAAATACGTAATAACGCAAAAACATAACTGTTTGTTCTTATAGCTAACCAGATCGTGACTACAACTAATTTACTAAGTCTTTAACCACACTGTGTTGTTACATTGGTGGGTAAAAAAAACTCATGCTTCCTACGCTTTAACTTTTTGTCTGAAAATAAAATCTACATTTTACTCAACTTCGTTACCCACTCCAGTCAGCAGATGGCGATGTGGGACTTTAAGGCTATGCTGCTAGTGTGACGTATAATCTAGTGGACGGGACGCTTCTTTCAACAGCAGCAACAGTTAGTCAGACACCTCGGTAGCTTGCTAGCCAAAATAGCCCAACCAATAAAGCTCTTTATACGCTTTCGTGTATATGAGCCACTGTGTTTTAAACCTACTTCTGTCGTCTAGTTAGTTATCCCATTTAATTTCATATTTACGGTGTTGTTGTTATTGGTCAGCTAGCTGGCTGGTTAAGTTAGCACTAGCCTAGCTAGCTAACATCCCCGAACATGAGCTCACTAAGCTACTCTCCTCCTGCTAAAGAAGAGGAGGTCTGCTGGACGGAGAAAGAAGCTCTAGTGAAAGAGGAGGAGGAAGAGGAGGATGTTACAATACAAAAACAAGTAGAGGGTGAAGCTGTTACCGTGAAAGAAGAAGAGAAAGACGTTACAGTGAAAGAAGAGGAAGACGCGTTCAGAGTGAAAGAGGAGGAGGATGTTACAGTGAAAGAAGAGGAAGACGCGTTCAGAGTGAAAGAGGAGGAGGATGTTACAGTGAAAGAAGAGGAAGACGCGTTCAGAGTGAAAGAGGAGGAGGAGGAGGAGATGACTGTCACATCGAAAAAGGAGGAGGAGGAAGAAGAGGAGGAAACTGGATATCTGGATCCGGTTTCCCAAAGGCATCTTAAGGCATCCAATGGTTCTAATGATGAACTTAGCAGTAAGATGGTTTTGAGAAACCGGGCCCTGATTAACACTAGTAAGTACTGTCTTAAAAACAGAGGCACAAACTCTGCAGTTGTTGAACTGATGTGTGGTGTTAAAGGGGGAATCTGCAGTTGCTACATCCATATTTGGACTTTTATATTATAAAAAAATATCCATTGATTATTTACATTTTAGTCATTTAGCAGACGCTCTTATCCAGAGCGACTTACAGTTAGTGAGTGCATACATTTTCATACTGACCCCACGTGGGAATCGAACCCACAACCCTGGCGTTGCAAGCGCCATTCTCTACCAACTGCGCTACAGAATATAACATATGCCTCCTGTGCTTAGTTCAACTGTCGTACCCCATCAGATCCCAAAATAAGCTTTTTTTACTCCAATGTTTAGAAACAATGTAAATGTAAACCAACACTGTATAGCCTCAACATGGTTAAAACTATAATGTTGATACCATGGATGGTCAGTCCTTGCATCCATAGGTCTGTCTATGAATGTGAGAGTAGTTACATTTCTCCAGTCCCATCCTCATCTTATTACCAAAACAGTGGCAGAATGACAGCTTTGTTATTGTTTGAACTGCAGATTGGTTGATTGATTGATGTTGGCTTGACAGTCTCTGGACCCAGGTTTGAGTCCAGCTCAGGGCTACCCCTGGAATTCACTACACTATGAATACAAGGACTGGCCATCCATAAGGTCAAAATCACAGTTTTAACCTGTTTTTGAAGCTATACAGTGTTTGTTTACAACCAGTGGCGTTATACAAGCTTATATTTTGGTTTGTGATGGGGTAATACAGTTGAAACATATGAGGCATTTATAAGTTTGATTATTCAAGAATCAATGGCTGTTAGGGCTGACCCCATTTAGTCGACTGGTCGATTGTTTGGTCGATAGGCTGTTGTTAGACCAATATATTTTTGTTGAGCAGTCACAAATATATAGGTATGTACGTACTGGGGCGAGGACGTCGCCGATTGCACTTATTGATGAAGCCGTTGACTGATGAGGTAAACTCCTCAATGTCATCAGATGAATCCCTGAACATATTCCAGTCTGTTGCTAGAGAAACAGTCCTGTAGCTTAGCATCCTCAATGTCATCAGATGAATCCCTGAACATATTCCAGTCTGTTGCTAGAGAAACAGTCCTGTAGCTTAGCATCCTCAATGTCATCAGATGAATCCCTGAACATATTCCAGTCTGTTGCTAGAGAAACAGTCCTGTAGCTTAGCATCCTCAATGTCATCAGATGAATCCCTGAACATATTCCAGTCTGTTGCTAGAGAAACAGTCCTGTAGCTTAGCATCCTCAATGTCATCAGATGAATCCCGGAACATATTCCAGTCTGTTGCTAGAGAAACAGTCCTGTGGCTTAGCATCCTCAATGTTATCAGATGAATCCCTGAACATATTCCAGTCTGTTGCTAGAGAAACAGTCCTGTAGCTTAGCATCCTCAATGTTATCAGATGAATCCCTGAACATATTCCAGTCTGTTGCTAGAGAAACAGTCCGGTAGCTTAGCATCTGCTTTATCGGACCTCTTCCGTATTGACCTGGTACTTTCCTGTTTGAGTTTTTACTTGTAAGCAGGAGTCAGGAGGAAAGAGTTATGGTCAGATTTGCCAAATGGAGGGTGAGGGAGAGCTTTGTATGTGTCTCTGTGTGGAGTAAAGGTGGTCTAGAGCTTTGTATGTGTCTCTCTGTGTGGAGTAAAGGTGGTCTAGAGCTTTGTATGTGTCTCTGTGTGTGGAGTAAAGGTGATCGAGAGTATTTCTCCCTCTAGTTGCACGGGTAGAAATGACTTCAAATTGATTTCAGTTTTCCTGCGTTAAAATCACCGCTAGTAGCGCCGCCTCTGGATGAGCATTGGTTTGTTTGCTTATGGCCTTATACAGCTGGTTGAGTTGGTTTTAGTGCCAGAATGAGTTTGTGGTGGTAAATGGACAGCTACGAATAATACAGATAAACTCTCTTGGTAAATTGATAATTTATTGATTATATTGATATTGATAAATAATAGTCTATATATAGTTAATGGTCTACACTTAAAATGAGGTATTCAACTCAGGCGAGCAGAACCTCGAGACTTCCTTAATATTAGAGATGGCTGCTGTTGTTGACAAAGACAAACCCCCCCCCCCACCCCCCCCAATCTTACCGGACTCTGCCGTTCTGCCGAACCAAACCAGCTAGATGTATATTATCCTTGTCCTTGTTCAGCCATGAAGAAGCATAGTATATTACAGTTCTTAATGTCCCGTTGATAGAAAAAAACATCCCCACAGCATGATGCTGCCACCACCATGCTTCACTCTGGGGATGGTGTTCTCGGGGTGATGAGAGGTGTTGGGTTTGCGCCAGACATAGCGTTTTCCTTGATGGCCAAAAAGCTAAATTTTTGTCTCATCTGACCAGAGTACCTTCTTCCATATGTTTGGGGAGTCTCCCACATGCCTTTTGGCGAACACCAAACGTGTTTGCTATTTTTTTTCTTTAAGCAATGTCTTTTTTCTGTACACTCTTCCGTAAAGCCCAGCTCTGTGGAGTGTACGGCTTAAATTGGTCCTATGGACAGATACTCCAATCTCCGCTGTGGAGTTAATGGTGCTCTGTGGGATGTTCAAAGTTTCTGATATTTTTTTATAACCAAACCCTGATCTGTACTTCTCCACAACTTTGTCCCTGACCTGTTTGGAGAGCTCCTTGGTTTTTATGGTGCCGCTTGCTTGGTGGTGCCCCTTGCTTAGTGGTGTTGCAGACTCTGGGGCCTTTCAGAACATGGGTATATATATACTGAGATCATGTGACAGATCATGTGACACTTAGATTGCACACAGGTGGACTTTAACTAATTATGTGATTTCTGAAGGTAATTGGTTACAACAGATCTTATTTAGGGGCTGAATACATGTGCACGCACCACTTTTCCGTTATTTATTTTTTAGAATTGTTTTAAACAAGTTATTTTTTTCCTTTCACTTCACCAATTTGGACTATTTTGTGTATGTCCAATACATGAAATCCAAATAAAAATCAATTTAAATTACAGGTTGTAATGCAACAAAATAGGAAAAACGGCAAGGGGGTTGAATACTTTTGCAAGGCACTGTACCACACTGAAAGCTGTATCATATCACTAATGGTATCTACCGGACTGAAAGCTGTATCATATCACTAATGGTATCTACCAGACTGAAAGCCGTATCATATCACTAATGGTATCTACCAGACTGAAAGCTGTATCATATCACTAATGGTATCTACCAGACTGAAAGCTGGATCATATCACTAATGGTATCTACCAGACTGAAAGCTGGATCATATCACTAATGGTATCTACCAGACTGAAAGCTGTATCACATCACTAATGGTATCTACCAGACTGAAAGCTGTATCGTATCACTAATGGTATCTACCAGACTGAAAGCTGTATCATATCACTAATGGTATCTACCAGACTGAAAGCTGTATCCTATCACTAATGGTATCTACCAGACTGAAAGCTGTATCGTATCACTAATGGTATCTACCAGACTGAAAGCTGTATCGTATCGCTAATGGTATCTACCAGACTGAAAGCTGTATCATATCACTAATGGTATCTACCAGACTGAAAGCTGTATCATATAACTAATGGTATCTACCAGACTGAAAGCTGTATCATATCACTAATGGTATCTACCAGACTGAAAGCTGTATCGTATCACTAATGGTATCTACCAGACTGAAAGCTGTATCGTATCACTAATGGTATCTACCAGACTGAAAGCTGTATCATATCACTAATGGTATCTACCAGACTGAAAGCTGTATCATATCACTAATGGTCTCTACCAGACTGAAAGCTGTATCCTATCACTAATGGTATCTACCAGACTGAAAGCTGTATCGTATCACTAATGGTATCTACCAGACCGAAAGCTGTATCGTATCACTAATGGTATCTACCAGACTGAAAGCTGTATCGTATCACTAATGGTATCTACCAGACTGAAAGCTGTATCGTATCACTAATGGTATCTACCAGACTGAAAGCTGTATCATATCACTAATGGTATCTACCAGACTGAAAGCTGTATCATATCACTAATGGTCTCTACCAGACTGAAAGCTGTATCCTATCACTAATGGTATCTACCAGACTGAAAGCTGTATCGTATCACTAATGGTATCTACCAGACCGAAAGCTGTATCGTATCACTAATGGTATCTACCAGACTGAAAGCTGTATCATATCACTAATGGTATCTACCAGACTGAAAGCTGGATCATATCACTAATGGTATCTACCAGACTGAAAGCTGTATCATATCACTAATGGTATCTACCAGACTGAAAGCTGTATCGTATCACTAATGGTATCTACCAGACTGAAAGCTGCATCGTATCACTAATGGTATCTACCAGACTGAAAGCTGTATCATATCACTAATGGTATCTACCAGACTGAAAGCTGTATCATATCGCTAATGGTATCTACCAGACTGAAAGCTGTATCGTATCACTAATGGTATCTACCAGACTGAAAGCTGTATCGTATCACTAATGGTATCTACCAGACTGAAAGCTGTATCATATCACTAATGGTATCTACCAGACTGAAAGCTGGATCATATCACTAATGGTATCTACCAGACTGAAAGCTGTATCATATCACTAATGGTATCTACCAGACTGAAAGCTGGATCGTATCACTAATGGTATCTACCAGACTGAAAGCTGTATCATATCACTAATGGTATCTACCACACTGAAAGCTGTATCATATCACTAATGGTATCTACCAGACTGAAAGCTGTATCGTATCACTAATGGTATCTACCAGACTGAAAGCTGGATCATATCACTAATGGTATCTACCAGACTGAAAGCTGTATCGTATCACTAATGGTATCTACCAGACTGAAAGTTTAAACATGTTGTAGGCTTAACAATGAATAACCAAAAAACTAAAAACTAAACTATTTTATTTTACATATTAAATCTATATATATTTACCAGATTATATATATTTTACATATTAAATATATATATATATTTACCAGGTTATATATACAGTGGGGGGAAAAAAGTATTTAGTCAGCCACCAATTGTGCAAGTTCTCCCACTTAAAAAAATGAGAGAGGCCTGTAATTTTCATCATAGGTACACGTCAACTATGACAGACAAATTGAGAAGAAAAAAAATCCAGAAGATCCCATTGTAGGATTTTTTATGAATTTATTTGCAAATTATGGTGGAAAATAAGTATTTGGTCACCTACAAACAAGCAAGATTTCTGGCTCTCACAGACCTGTAACTTCTTCTTTAAGAGGCTCCTCTGTCCTCCACTCGTTACCTGTATTAATGGCACCTGTTTGAACTTATCAGTATAAAAGACACCTGTCCACAACCTCAAACAATCACACTCCAAACTCCACTATGGCCAAGACCAAAGAGCTGTCAAAGGACACCAGAAACAAAATTGTAGACCTGCACCAGGCTGGGAAGACTGAATCTGCAATAGGTAAGCAGCTTGGTTTGAATAAATCAACTGTGGGAGCAATTATTAGGAAATGGAAGATATACGAGACCACTGATAATCTCCCTCGATCTGGGGCTCCACGCAAGATCTCACCCCGTGGGGTCAAAATGATCACAAGAACGGTGAGCAAAAATCCCGGAACCACACGGGGGGACCTAGTGAATGACCTGCAGAGAGCTGGGACCAAAGTAACAAAGCCAACCATCAGTAACACACTACGCTGCCAGGGACTAAAATCCTGCAGTGCCAGACGTGTCCCCCTGCTTAAGCCAGTACATGTCCAGGCCCGTCTGAAGTTTGCATTTGGATGATCCAGAAGAGGATTGGGAGAATGTCATATGGTCAGATGAAACCAAAATAGAAATGTTTGGTAAAAACTCAACTCGTCGTGTTTGGAGGACAAAGAATGCTGAGTTGCATCCAAAGAACACCTTACCTACTGTGAAGCATGGGGATGGAAACATTATGCTTTGGGGCTGTTTTTCTGCAAAGGGACCAGGACGACTGATCCGTTTAAAGGAAAGAATGAATGGGGCCATGTATCGTGAGATTTTGAAAACCTCCTTCCATCAGCAAGGGCATTGAAGATGAAACGTGGCTGGGTCTTTCAGCATGACAATGATCCCAAACACACCGCCCGGGCAACGAAGGAGTGGCTTCGTAAAAAGCATTTCAAGGTCCTGGAGTGGCCTAGCCAGTCTCCAGATCTCAACCCCATAGAAAATCTTTGGAGGGAGTTGAAAGTCCGTGTTGCCCAGCGACAGCCCCAAAACATCACTGCTCTAGAGGAGATCTGCATGGAGGAATGGGCCAAAATACCAGCAACAGTGTGTGAAAACCTTGTGAAGACTTACAGAAAACGTTTGACCTGTGTCATTGCCAACAAATGGTATATAACAAAGTATTGAGAAACTTTTGTTATTGACCAAATACTTATTTTCCACCATAATTTGCAAATAAATTCATTAAAAATCCTACAATGTGATTTTCTGGATTTTTTCTCTCTAATTTTGTCTGTCATAGTTGACGTGTACCTATGATGAAAATTACAGGCCTCTCTCATCTTTTTACGTGGGAGAACTTGCACAATTGGTGGCTGACTAAATACTTTTTTCCCCCACTGTATTTTATATATTAAATATATATATATATATATATATATATATATATATTTACCAGGTTATATATATATATATTTTACATATTAAATATATATATTTACCAGGTTATATATATGAAATATATATACAGTGGGGAAAAAAAGTATTTAGTCAGCCACCAATTGTGCATGTTCTCCCACTTAAAAAGATGAGAGAGGCCTGTAATTTTCATCATAGGTACACGTCAACTATGACAGACAAAATGAGAAAAAAAAATCCAGAAAATCACATTGTAGGATTTTTTATGAATTTATTGGCATATGATGGTGGAAAATAAGTATTTGGTCAATAACAAAAGTTTCTCAATACTTTGTTATATACCCTTTGTTGGCAATGACACAGGTCAAACGTTTTCTGTAAGTCTTCACAAGGTTTTCACACACTGTTGCTGGTATTTTGGCCCATTCCTCCATGCAGATCTCCTCTATAGCAGTGATGTTTTGGGGCTGTCGCTGGGCAACACAGACTTTCAACTCCCTCCAAAGATTTTCTATGGGGTTGAGATCTGGAGACTGGCTAGGCCACTCCAGGACCTTGAAATGCTTCTTACGAAGCCACTCCTTCGTTGCCCGGGCGGTGTGTTTGGGATCATTGTCATGCTGAAAGACCCAGCCACGTTTCATCTTCAATGCCCTTGCTGATGGAAGGAGAGTTTCACTCAAAATCTCACGATACATGGCCCCATTCATTCTTTCCTTTACACGGATCAGTCGTCCTGGTCCCTTTGCAGAAAAACAGCCCCAAAGCATGATGTTTCCAACCCCATGCTTCACAGTAGGTATGGTGTTCTTTGGATGCACTCAGCATTCTTTGTCCTCCAAACATGACGAGTTGAGTTTTTACCAAAAAGTTATATTTTGGTTTCATCTGACCATATGACATTCTCCCAATCCTCTTCTGGATCATCCAAATGCACTTCAGACGGGCCTGGACATGTACTGGCTTAAGCAGGGGGACACGTCTCGCACTGCAGGATTTGAGTCCCTGGCGGCGTAGTGTGTTACTGATTGTTGGCTTTGTTACTTTGGTCCCAGCTCTCTGCAGGTCATTCACTAGGTCCCCCCGTGTGGTTCTGGGATTTTTGCTCACCGTTCTTGTGATCATTTTGACCCCACGGGGTGAGATCTTGCGTGGAGCCCCAGATCGAGGGAGATTATCAGTGGTCTTGTATGTCTTCCATTTCCTAATAATTGCTCCCACAGTTGATTTCTTCAAACCAAGCTGCTTACCTATTGCAGATTCAGTCTTCCCAGCCTGGTGCAGGTCTACAATTGTGTTTCTGGTGTCCTTTGACAGCTCTTTGGTCTTGGCCATAGTGGAGTTTGGAGTGTGACTGTTTGAGGTTGTGGACAGGTGTCTTTTATACTGATAACAAGTTCAAACAGGTGCCATTAATACAGGTAATGAGTGGAGGACATAGGAGCCTCTTAAAGAAGAAGTTACAGGTCTGTGAGAGCCAGAAATCTTGCTTGTTTGTAGGTGACCAAATACTTATTTTCCACCATAATTTGCAAATAAATTCATTAAAAATCCTACAATGGGATTTTCTGGATTTTTTTTTCTCAATTTGTCTGTCATAGTTGACGTGTACCTATGATGAAAATTACAGGCCTCTCTCATCTTTTTAAGTGGGAGAACTTGCACAATTGGTGGCTGACTAAATACTTTTTTTCCCCACTGTATATTTACCAGGTTATATATATTTTACATATTAAATATATATATTTACCAGGTTATATATATATATATATATATATATTTTACATATTAAATATATATATTTACCAGGTTATATATATGAAATATATATATATATATATATATATATTTACCAGGTTATATGTATTTTACATATTAAATATATATATATATATTTACCAGGTTATATATATTTTACATATATATATATATTTACCAGGTTATATATATTTGACATATTAAATATATATATATATATATATTTACCAGGTTATATATATATTTTATGTATTAAATATATATATATATTTACCAGGTTATATATATTTTACATATTAAATATACAGTGGGGAGAACAAGTATTTGATACACTGCCAATTTTGCAGGTTTTCCTACTTACAAAGCATGTAGAGGTCTGTCATTTTTATCATAGGTACACTTCAACTGTGAGAGACAGAATCTAAAACAAAAATCCAGAAAATCACATTGTATGATTTTTTAAGTAATTAATTTGCATTTTATTGCATGACATAAGTATTTGATACATCAGAAAAGCAGAACTTAATATTTGGTACAGAAACCTTTGTTTGCAATTACAGAGATCATACGTTTCCTGTAGGTCTTGACCAGGTTTGGACACACTGCAGCAGGGATTTTGGCCCACTCCTCCATACATACCTTCTCCAGATCCATCAGGTTTCAGGGCTGTCGCTGGGCAATACGGACTTTCAGCTCCCTCCAAAGATTTTCTATTGGGTTCAGGTCTGGAGACTGGCTAGGCCACTCCAGGACCTTGAGATGCTTCTTACGGAGCCACTCCTTAGTTGCCCTGGCTGTGTGTTTTGGGTCGTTGTCATGCTGGAAGACCCAGCCACGACCCATCTTCAATGCTCTTACTGAGGGAAGGAGGTTGTTGGCCAAGATCTCGCGATACATGGCCCCATCTATCCTCCCCTCAATACGGTGCAGTCGTCCTGTCCCCTTTGCAGAAAAGCATCCCCAAAGAATGATGTTTCCACCTCCATGCTTCACGGTTGGGATGGTGTTCTTGGGGTTGTACTCGTCCTTCTTCTTCCTCCAAACACGGCGAGTGGAGTTTAGACCAAAAAGCTTTATTTGTTGTATCATCAGACCACATGACCTTCTCCCATTCCTCCTCTGGATCATCCAGATGGTCATTGGCAAACTTCAGACGGGCCTGGACATGCGCTGGCTTGAGCAGGGGGACCTTGCATGCGCTGCAGGATTTTAATCCATGACGGCGTAGTGTGTTACTAATGGTTTTCTTTGAGACTGTGGTCCCAGCTCTCTTCAGGTCATTGATCAGGTCCTGCCGTGTAGTTCTGGGCTGATCCCTCACCTTCCTCATGATCATTGATGCCCCACGAGGTGAGATCTTGCATTGAGCCCCAGACCGAGGGTGATTGACCGTCATCTTGAACTTCTTCCATTTTCTAATAATTGCGCCAACAGTTGTTGCCTTCTCACCAAGCTGCTTGCCTATTGTCCTGTAGCCCATCCCAGCCTTGTGCAGGTCTACAATTTTATCCCGGATGTCCTTACACAGCGCTCTGGTCTTGGCTATTGTGGAGAGGTTGGAGTCTGTTTCATTGAGTGTGTGGACAGGTGTCTTTTATACAGGTAACGAGTTCAAACAGGTGCAGTTAATACAGGTAATGAGTGGAGAACAGGAGGGCTTCTTAAAGAAAAACTAACAGGTCTGTGAGAGCCGGAATTCTTACTGGTTGGTAGGTGATCATATACTTATGTCATGCAATAAAATGCAAATTAATTACTTAAAAATCATAAAATGTGATTTTTTGGATTTTTGTTTTAGATTCCGTCTCTCACAGTTGAAGTGTACCTATGATAAAAATTACAGACCTCTACATGCTTTGTAAGTAGGAAAACCTGCAAAATCGGCAAATGTTGTATTATGCTAATTAGATGTCATTGGGGGTGCAGACATTAACTCTAGGGGTTTAACCTGTCTCCTCCCCTTTCATTTACACTGATTTGAAGTGGATTTAACAAGTGACATAAATAAGATTCATCGCTTTCACCTGGACAGTCTGTCATGGAAAGAGCAGGTGTTTATAATGTTTTGTACACTCAGTGTGTATAATCTTTTGTCCCTGTAAGTTCACATGTGGAACTGCATGAAATGTGTTTTTACTTTTGTTTCAAATCATTTAGAACCGTGATCCCAACGTCACACATTGTCCTCTTTATTAATACAAAGACTCAAATACAGTATAGCATTAGTTTAAAACTAAAATGGATGAACCAATCCTGGATCGACCCCTGTATTATCAGCCACTGAAATAGGAGAGACTCTGTCCCCTCTCTGTTTGTCTACTCAACCCAGAGTGAAACCAGAACACCCCATGTAGCCCATGGCAACCTGATGACTCAGAGTCACGTCATAAACAAGTACAACGGCCACCGTGGGAGAAAACAACTGATGTTCATCATCTGGGACCATTCACCATCCTAGATTTACCAGGTTATTACTTCTAAATAAACTGCTGTTCATCATCTGGGACCATTCAACATCTTAGATTTACCAGGTTATTACTTCTAAATAAACTGCTGTTCATCATCTGGGACCATTCAACATCCTAGATTTACCAGGTTATTACTTCTAAATAAACTGCTGTTCATCATCTGGGACCATTCAACATCTTAGATTTACCAGGTTATTACTTCTAAATAAACTGCTGTTCATCATCTGGGACCATTCAACATCCTAGATTTACCAGGTTATTACTTCTAAATAAACTGCTGTTCACCATCTGGGACCATTCAACATCCTATATTTACCAGGTTATAACTTCTAAATAAAAACTATTTTTGGGGTTCTCATAGGCTTAAAATTGTTGTTTTGATTATTGCTTGAACAGTTGCTAAGATATTTGGTTGTGATAGTTGCAAAATACCTATTTTGGATGCAGCACTTGTTAGCTTGAATGCTAACGCTCATTAACAGACTGGTAGCGAAGCTAGCCAAAGAGCATTTTACTGGTTGAAGTTGAAATATTTTTTAAGTATAAAGCAGTTGATTTGAGACGATGACACAAATATTATATTAAGCAGGACATTCAAATGAGCCTTACAATTATAATCCAAAAGTAGTGGGAAATGCCAAAAGTAGTGGGAAATGCACTCATAAGCAACCTGTAAATGGAGGCTATTGTTGCTGGCAGCCTCTGAGAACTCCCCTGAGTTTTCCCCCACGGTGGTGAATTAGTGAATAGCGACACAGAGCTTAATGTGAGTTTCCTTGAGTAGCACTCCTGATCTTCCACTGATAGTGCGCTGTAATATTCAGAATAGGTTGTGAAAACAAAATTCTTTGCTCACCATTGTTGCTCCATGCAGATATACTACATCCATAACTAGCGGTTATTAGCATGGAGGAGTTCAGATATACTACATCCATAACTAGCGGTTTCTGTATTGGCAGGGAGGAGTTCAGATGTACTACATCCATAACTAGAGGTTATTAGCAGGGAGGAGTTCAGATATACTACATCCATAACTAGAGGTTATTAGCATGGAGGAGTTCAGATATACTACATCCATAACTAGCGGTTATTAGCATGGAGGAGTTTCTGCAGCCAAATTGCATGTGCATCGCCCTCGTGTGGCAATTTTAGCAAACACAGAAAGGGGCCTATAATTGGTGACCAAAAGTGGTCTGGTGCATTGCCTAAGGTTCATTCAACTTTAATAACTTATTTCTAGCCTAGAATCATCAATTTTACTACTAATGTGGGAAAAAAATAAGATTAAATATGACTGTTGTTGATCACTGACTGTCATAAATAAATTATTGTACAACATCATGGGCATCACCTTTCAGCTAAAAGAAACAGTGGTTTCTGCTGTTGTGGGCCTTTAACCATCTGTCTGACTTTGTTGTTCACGCAGGAGAGAGACGTGACTATCGTGGATCCTCTGGGGAGCCTCAACAACATCATGAAGCTGAGGAGGCAGAGAAGAGTCCCTCCACATCAGAACACCTCAAGAAACACCAGCGGAAACCCACAGGGAAGAAATCTCACCACTGCTCTGACTGTGGGAAGAGTTACTCAAGATTAGATTCACTAAAAGTACACCAGAGAATTCACACAGGCGATACAGCTCACTGCTCTGACTGTGGGAAGAGATTCACCTCTTCAGCAGACCTCAAAAGACATGAGAGAATCCACACAGGAGAGAAACCTTATAGCTGTAACCAATGTGGGAAGAGTTTTACTCACTCAAGCTGCCTGAAGGTTCATCAGAGAACACACACAGGGGAGAAACCTTTTAGCTGTGATCAATGTGGGAAGAGTTTTGTTACATCTAGCCGTCTGACTATACACCAGAGAACACACACAGGAGAGAAACCTTATAGCTGTGATCAATGTGGGAAATGTTTTAATGTTCCAAGCAGCCTGAAAGCACACCAGAGAACACACACAGGGGAGAAATCTTTTAGCTGCTCTCACTGTGAGAAGACCTTTTCAAAATTATATACATTACAATTACACCAGAAAATTCACACTGGAGAGACAATGTATAGCTGTAACCAATGTAGGAAGAGTTTTAATCACTCAAGCTTGCTGAAGGTACATCAGAAAACACACACTGAAGATACATCTTTTATAGCTGTGATCAATGTGGGAGGAGATTTGTTACATCTAGCAGTCTGACTGTACACCAGAGAACACATACAGGAGACAAATCTGATAGCTGTGATCAATGTGGAAAGAGATACGCTGGGAAAATATCTCTGATTAAAGATCAGAAAATACATACATGAATAATAATAATAATAACATTATTTTATCCAAAGCCACTTACAGTCATGTGTGCATAATTTTTTTTAAACGTATGGGTGGTCCCGGGGATCGAACCCACTACCCTGGCGTTACCAGCACTGTGCTCTACCAGCTGAGCTACAGAGGAACGTTCTATCCTACAGATACAGATACAATAAAATAATGTAGAATGTTTTTAATATTGTAGTAGGAGTATTTTAATTATTGTCACGGTTTGGATATCCTGTGATTAACAAAAAGTGATTAACCCCCCAAAAAATGGTGTTACACTTACCGCGTTGGTGACCCTCTTGAATAAAAACGCAACACTTCAAAATGTAGCTAGCTGTTTTCTACAAATTGTCCTTCAACCAGTGATGTACACATTATTCCCAGATTCCGTGTGGTTATTGAGCTGTTAGTTTTAACAGGATGTGCAACCTCATCTCCCCCCTCTCGCGCAATTGATTTCCGTGTTTTTTTTAGTTGTGTTAGTTTCAACAGCATGTACAACCTGATTTCCCCCCTAATCGATATCAGGGATTTATTGCCACTTGTCAAAACAACAGTGTTTTTGGTGCTTGTGCAGTTTATAAGCTGCTTGTTTAAAAAAATACAAGTACTATGATTACTATTGTGGAACATGTTTGTGTTGATAGTACATTTAATGTTTAGGTTTTCCATTTATCACAAACTGTTTCTGCATATTGGTTATTGATTTGGACACGTTAAAACTGTGTTTTGACATTGGGCAGTATCCCACCTTGCAAAATGTTTTTGAAAAGACTATGCCCGAAGTCCAATCTACCTTCGTTTTATTTTTATAAGTTGAAAATACTTATTTATTTCTACGTTTACATTTGTAATTATCATCACCATTAAGTGAATTATTGCCAATACAATAATGGGTTGGAAAATAAACAGCGTAGTAAAACTAGCTTATATTTTGGGCTGGATATTACATCATATTCTTACTGTTTTAACCAAAGTTATTTCCTTAGATGCTCTTTAGTCTTTCAGCTTTTATTGATATTCTTTAGTTTTTTATCCTCTGTTTGTTGTCTAGTAAATATTTCAGTTTTTATTTTCATAGTTTTCATTCGATTTTTCCTGTGAATCCACGGTGTTGCATCCATGTCTGAAATGTGCTGTATAAATAAAGCTTGATTTGATTTGAACATATTGCAAAACAAATGAACCCAATGACCAACCAATCAACAGACTCTTGCAAAACCAATGAACAAATGCAGTACCAGTCAAAAGTTTGGACACACCTACTCATTCAAGGGTTTTTCTTAATTTTTTTACTATTTTCTACATTGTAGAATAATAGTGAAGACATCAAAACTATGAAATAACACATGGAATCATGTAGTAACCAAAAAAGTGTTAAACAAATATATTTTATATTTGAGAATCTTCAAAGTAGCCACCCTTTGACTTGATGACAGCGTTGCACTCTTGGCATTCTCTCAACCAGCTTCATGAGGTAGTCACCTGGAATGCATTTCAATTAACAGGTGTGCCTTGTTAAAAGTTAATTTGTGGAATTTCTTTCCTTAATGCATTTGAGCCAATGAGTTGTGTTCTGACAAGGTAGGGTTGGAATACAGAAGATGGCCCTATTTGGTAAAAGACCAAGTCCATATTATGGCAAGAACAGCTCAAATAAGCAAAGAGAAACGACAGTCCATCATTACTTTAAGACATGAAGGTCAGACAATACGGAACATTTCAGGAACTTTGAATGTTTCTTCAAGTGCAGTCGCAAAAACCATCAAGCGCTATGATGAAACTGGCTCTCATGAGGAACGTCACAGGAAAGGCAGACCCAGAGTTAGCTCTGCTGCAGAGGATAAGTTCATTAGAGTTACCAGCCTCAGAAATTGCAGCCCAAATAAATGCTTCACAGAGTTCAAATAACATACACATGTCAACATCAACTGTTCAGAGGAGACTGTGTGAATCAGGCCTTCATGGTCGAATTGCTGCAAAGAAACCACTACTAAAAGGACACCAATAAGAATAAGAGACTTGCTTGGACCAAGAAACACGAGCAATGGACATTAGACCGGTGGAAATGTGTCCTTTGGTCTGATTAGTCTGATGCAGATGTTCCAAAGGTCAGCATCAGTGGCTTGTAGTCTGTGTGTGGAAGCCAGGAGATGCTAAATGTGTTTATGTTAATTAATGGTCAATTACCGTGAGACCGACAGTTATCTGCTTGACAATCACCGGCTGACGAAATTTCGTGACCGCCACAGCCCTAGTTCAATTCTTACACATTTTCTCATGAAAAATATATTTCAGGCAAATTTGACGAACTCCTAACTCCTAAACTTGGAACCAATCGGAAGTCCCATACATACCCTTCGTGATGGAGGCAGCCAATGGACTGCTTTTTATCTATGATGTAACTACAGCAACGAAAACGTGAGCTGATGAAGAGAAACATATATCTAAAAGATCCCAAAGACTGAAATAAGATAAATATATGTTTTTTGACTGCAATACAAAAATAACTGTGCTATCAAAGCTCTCCCTTGCCTCCATTTGGCAAATCTGACCATAATTCTATCCTCCTGATTCCTGCTTACACCCAAAAACTAAAGCAGGCAGTACCAGTGACTCGCTCAATACGGAAGTGGTCAGATGACGTGGATGCTACGCTACAGGACTGTTTTGCTAGCACAGACTGGAATATGTTCCGGGATTCATCCAATGGCATTGAGGAGTATACCACCTCAGTCACCGGCTTCATCAATAAGTGCATCAACGAAGTCGTCCCCACAGTGACCGTACGTACATATCCCAACCAGAAGCCATGGATTACAGGCAACGTCGGCACCGAGCTAAAGGATAGAGCTGCCGCTTTTCAAGGAGTGGGACACTAATCCGGACGCTTATAAGAAATCCCGCTATGCCCTCAGATGAACCATCAAACAGGCAAAGCGTCAATACAGGACTAAGATTGAATCCTACTACACCAGCTCTGACGCTCGTCGGATGTGGCAGGGCTTGCAAACTATTACGGACTACAAAGGGAAACCCAGCCGCGAGCTGCCCAGTGACGCGAGCCTACTAGACGAGCTAAATGCCTTTTATGCTCGCTTCGAGGCAAGCAACACTGAAGCATGCATGAGAGCACCAGCTGTTCCAGATGACTGTGTGATCACGCTTTCCATATCCGATATGAGCAAGACTTTTAAACAGGTCAACATTCACAAATCTGCAGGGCCAGACCGATTACCAGGACTTGTACTCAAAGCATGCGCGGACCAACTGGCAAGTGTCTTCACTGACATTTTCAACCTCTCCCTGACCAAGTCTGTAATACCTAGCCCCTGTGCCCAAGAAAGCGAAGGTAACCTTCCTAAATGATTACCGCCCCATAGCACTCATGTCGGTAGCCATGAAGTGTTTTGAAAGGCTGGTCACTTCAATACTATCTTCCTGGAAACCCTAGACCCACTCCAATTCGCATACCGCCCCAACAGATCCATAGATGACACAATCTCAATCGCTTTTCACACTGCCCTTTCCCACCTGGACAAAATGAAGACCTATGGAAGAATGCTGTTCATTGACTACAGCTCAGCATTCAACATCATAGTGTCCACAAAGCTCACCACTAATCAAATCAAATCAAATGTTATTTGTCACAAACACGTGTTTAGCAGATGTTATTGCGGGTGTAGCGAAATGCTTGTCACTAAGCTAAGGACCCTGGGACTAAACATATCCCTCTGCAACTGGATCCTGGACTTCCTGACGGGCCGCCCCCAGGTGGTAAGGGTAGGCAACAACACATCTGCCACGCTGATCCTCAACACGGGGGCCCCTCAGGGGTGCATGCTCAGTCCCCTCCTGTACTCCCTGTTCACCCATGACTGCGTGGCCAAGCCCGACTCCAACACCATCATTAAGTTTGCTGATGACATAACAGTGGAATGCCTGATCACCGACAACGATGAGACAGCCTATAGGGAGGAGGTCAGAGACCTGGCAGTGTGGTGCCAGGATAACAGCCCCTCCCTCAACGTGAGCAAGACAAAGGAGCTGATCGAGGACTACAGGAAAAGGAGGGCCGAATAGGCCCCCATCAACATCGACGGTGTTGTAGTGGAGTGGGTTGAGAGTTTCAAGTTCCTTGGTGTCCACATCACCAACGAACTATCATGGTCCAAACACACCAAGACAGTCGTGAAGAGGGCACGACAACACCTTTTCCCCCTCAGGAGAAAGATTTGGCATGGGTCCCCAGATCCTCAAAACGTTATACAGCTGCACCATTGAGAGCATCCTGACCAGTTGCATCACCGCCTGGTATGGCAACTGCTCGGCATCCGACCGCAAGGCGCTACAGAGGGTAGTGCGTATGGCCCAGTACATCACTGGGGCCAAGCTTCCTTCCATCTAGGACCTATATACTAGGCAGTGTCAGAAGAAGGCCCAAAAAATTGTCAAAGACTCCAGTCACCCAAGTCATAGACTGTTCTCTCTGCTACCACACGGCAAGTGGTACCGGAGCGCCAAGTCTAGGACCAAAAGGCTCCTTAACAGCTAAAAAATAACTAAATCCAGCAGACTGAGAACTCCAAACAGCCTACCCGACCGCTCTGAGGCATTCGCATGATCCTAATGCACACCGTTGCCGCTTGTTGTATCACATTGCAATGATAAATGATAAAACTGCAATTTCAGATGTGGAAGGGACATGACCCCCTGCAAATAGCACTTTTCAGTACTGCTCAAATAAATCATGCCTTTCCGAGACCAACATTTCCTTTTCAACTGGAAGCAATGTGCCCAATAAGTCCTTGATGACAACAAAATCATAAACAACAGAGTAGGTTAATAAGTCCTTAGTTTATGAGTTATGCTCAGGTAAAGCTATTTGGCTAATCTATACTTCCATAATTCCAAATCCTGTTCTTGAAGACTGGAAATCCGACAGACAGTTTTTTCTGTAGGCCTAAAGATATAACCTAATCATATTATTATCTATAGTAGAGAGCAATGGGTTAGAAGAAGCCTACATAACAAACTCATAAAGTTAAATGCAACATCCATTTATGGCCAGCTACAGTTGAAGTCGAAAGTTGACATACACTTAGGTTGGAGTCATTAAAACCATTCCACAAATTTCTTGTTAACAAACTATAGTTTTGGCAAGTCAGTTAGGACATCTACTTTGCGCATGACACAAGTCATTTTTCCAACAATTGTTTACAGACAGATTATTTCACTTATAATTCACTGTATCACAATTCCAGTGGGTCAGAAGTTTACATACACTAAGTTGACTGTGCCTTTAAACAGCTTGGAAAATTCCAGAAAATGATGGCTTTAGAAGCTTCTGATAGGCTAATTGACATAATTTGAGTCAATTGGAGGTGTACCTGTGGATGTATTTCAAGGCCTACCTTCAGACTCAGTGCCTCTTTGCTTGACATCATGGGAAAATCTAAAGAAATCAGCCAAGACCTCAGAAAAAAAATTGTAGACCTCCACAAGTCATTCTTGGAGCAATTTCCAAATGCCTGAAGGTACCACGTTCATCTGTACAAACAATAGTACGCAAGTATAAACACCATGGGACCACGCAGCCGTCATACCGCTCAGGAAGGAGACGCGTTCTGTCTCCTAGAGATGAATGTACTTTGGTTCGAAAAGTGCAAATCAATCCCAGAACAACAGCAAAGGACCTTGTGAAGATGCTGGAGGAAACATGTACAAAAGTATCTATGTACACAGTAAAACGCATCATGAGGAAGGAAAATTATGTGTGTATATTGAAGCAACATCTCAAGACATCAGTCAGGAAGTTAAAGCTTGGTCGCAAATGGGTCTTCCAAATGGACAATGACCCCAAACATACTTCCAAAGTTGTGGCAAAATGGCTTAAGGACAACAAAGTCAAGATATTGGAGTGGCCATCACAAAGCCCTGACCTCAATCCTATAGGACATTTGTGGGCAGAACTGAAAAAGAGTGTGTGAGCAAGGAGGCCTACAAACCTGACTCAGTTACACCAGCTCTGTCAGGAGGAATTGGCCAAAATTCACCCAACCTATTGTGGGAAGCTTGTCGAAGGCTACCCGAAACGTTTCACCCAAATTAAACAATTTAAAGGCAAAGCTACCAAATAATAATTGAGAGTATGTAAACTTCTGACCCACTGGGAATGTGATGAAAGAAATAAAAGCTGAAATAAATCATTTTCTCTACTATTATTCTGACATTTCACATTCTTAAAATAACGTGGTGATCCTAACTGACCTAAGACAGGGAATTTTTTACTAGGATTAAATGTCAGGAATTGTGAAAAACTGAGTTTAAATGTATTTGGCTAAGGTGTAAGTAAACTTCCGACTTCAACTGTATGTAAACTCTAACATTGATTTATCCTGCAATAGATGTTCAATTGGTCATATTATTTTTTGTCTTCTTCTAATGCCTCTTAAGCAGGTTGACAAGCAGGGTTATTTCAGGTTAGCAGTGTGGTTAAGGTTAGGGTTAGGCATTAGGGTTAGCAGTGTGGTTAAGGTTAGGGTTATTTAAGGTTAGGGTTAGCAGTGTGGTTAAGGTTAGGGTTAGGCATTAGGGTTAGCAGTGTGGTTAAGGTTAGGGTTATTTAAGGTTAGGGTTAGCAGTGTGGTTAAGGTTAGGGTTAGGCATTAGGGTTAGCAGTGTGGTTAAGGTTAGGGTTATTTAAGGTTAGGGTTAGGCATTAGGGTTAGCAGTGTGGTTAAGGTTAGGGTTAGGTATTAGGGTTAGCGGTGTGGTTAAGGTTAGGGTTAGGTATTAGGGTTAGCAGTGTGGTTAAGGTTAGATTTAAAGTCAGATTTTATGACTGTGGTACTAACCTGTGCTCTTAAGGGGAAAGTAATCTAAAAGCAATCAGATTACGTTACTGAGTTAGGGTAATCCAACATGTATGTTACTAATGACAATGTTGAACAGGTAACTAGTGGATTACATTTACAAAGTATACCTATCCAACCCTTGATCCAGTATATCCAGTGGAAAGTATACCTATCCAACCCTTGATACAGTATATACAGTGGAAAGTATACCTATCCAACCCTTGATACAGTATATACAGTGGAAAGTATACCTATCCAACCCTTGATACAGTATATACAGTGGAAAGTATACCTATCCAACCCTTGATACAGTATATACAGTGGAAAGTATACCTATCCAACCCTTGATACAGTATATACAGTGGAAAGTATACCTATCCAACCCTTGATACAGTATATACAGTGGAAAGTATACCTATCCAACCCTTGATACAGTATATACAGTGGAAAGTATACCTATCCAACCCTTGATACAGTATATACAGTGGAAAGTATTCCTATCCAACCCTTGATCCAGTATATACAGTGGAAAGTATACCTATCCAACCCTTGATCCAGTATATACAGTGGAAAGTATTCCTATCCAACCCTTGATCCAGTATATACAGTGGAAAGTATACCTATCCAACCCTTGATCCAGTATATACAGTGCATTTGGAAAGTATACCTATCCAACCCTTGATCCAGTATATACAGTGCATTTGGAAAGTATTCCTATCCAACCCTTGATACAGTATATACAGTGGAAAGTATACCTATCCAACCCTTGATCCAGTATATCCAGTGGAAAGTATACCTATCCAACCCTTGATACAGTATATACAGTGGAAAGTATTCCTATCCAACCCTTGATCCAGTATATACAGTGCATTTGGAAAGTATTCCTATCCAACCCTGGATACAGTATATACAGTGGAAAGTATACCTATCCAACCCTTGATACAGTATATACAGTGGAAAGTATACCTATCCAACCCTTGATACAGTATATACAGTGGAAAGTATACCTATCCAACCCTTGATACAGTATATACAGTGGAAAGTATACCTATCCAACCCTTGATACAGTATATACAGTGGAAAGTATACCTATCCAACCCTTGATACAGTATATACAGTGGAAAGTATACCTATCCAACCCTTGATACAGTATATACAGTGGAAAGTATACCTATCCAACCCTTGATACAGTATATACAGTGGAAAGTATACCTATCCAACCCTTGATACAGTATATACAGTGGAAAGTATTCCTATCCAACCCTTGATCCAGTATATACAGTGGAAAGTATACCTATCCAACCCTTGATCCAGTATATACAGTGGAAAGTATTCCTATCCAACCCTTGATCCAGTATATCCAGTGGAAAGTATACCTATCCAACCCTTGATCCAGTATATACAGTGCATTTGGAAAGTATACCTATCCAACCCTTGATCCAGTATATACAGTGCATTTGGAAAGTATTCCTATCCAACCCTTGATACAGTATATACAGTGGAAAGTATACCTATCCAACCCTTGATCCAGTATATCCAGTGGAAAGTATACCTATCCAACCCTTGATACAGTATATACAGTGGAAAGTATTCCTATCCAACCCTTGATCCAGTATATACAGTGCATTTGGAAAGTATTCCTATCCAACCCTGGATACAGTATATACAGTGGAAAGTATACCTATCCAACCCTTGATCCAGTATATCCAGTGGAAAGTATACCTATCCAACCCTTGATCCAGTATATCCAGTGGAAAGTATACCTATCCAACCCTTGATCCAGTATATACAGTGGAAAGTATACCTATCCAACCCTTGATACAGTATATACAGTGGAAAGTATACCTATCCAACCCTTGATACAGTATATACAGTGGAAAGTATACCTATCCAACCCTGGATCCAGTATATACAGTGGAAAGTATTCCTATCCAACCCTTGATCCAGTATATACAGTGCATTTGGAAAGTATACCTATCCAACCCTTGATCCAGTATATACAGTGCATTTGGAAAGTATTCCTATCCAACCCTTGATCCAGTATATACAGTGCATTTGGAAAGTATTCCTATCCAACCCTGGATACAGTATATACAGTGGAAAGTATTCCTATCCAACCCTTGATCCAGTATATACAGTGGAAAGTATACCTATCCAACCCTGGATACAGTATATACAGTGGAAAGTATACCTATCCAACCCTTGATACAGTATATACAGTGGAAAGTATCCCTATCCAACCCTGGATCCAGTATATACAGTGCATTTGGAAAGTATTCAGACCCCATGACTGTTACGTTACAGCCTTATTCTAAAATGTATTTTTTTTTTTTTCCTCATCAATCTACACACAATACCCCATAATGAGACAGCAAAATACGTTTAATCATTTTAGCAAATGTATAAAAGTTAAAAAAACGGAAAGATTAAATTTACAAAAGTATTCAGACCCTTTACTCAGTACTTCGTTCAAGCACCTTTGGCAGCGATTACAGCCTTGAGTCTTCTTGGGTATGACGCTAAAAGCTTGGCACACCTGTATTTGGGGAGTTTCTCCCATTCTTCTCTGCATATCCTCTCAAGCTCTGTCAGGTTGGATGGGGAGCGTCGCTGCACAGCTATTTTCAGCTCTCTCCAGAGATGTTAGATCGGGTTCAAGTCCGGGCTTGGGACTTGTCCCGAGGCCACTCCTGCGTTGTGTGCTTAGTGTCATTGTCCTATTGGCAGGTTTTCATCAAGGATCTCTCTGTGTGTCATTGTCCTATTGGCAGGTTTTCATCAAGGATGATTGGACGACCGGCATAGTCTTTTAAAAAACATTTTGTTAGGTGGGATAGCACAATGTCAAAACAGTTTTAATGTGTCCAAATCAATAACCAATATGAAAAAAACAGTTTGTGATCTATTGAAAACATAAACATAACATGTACTATCGACACAAACACAACAGTAATCATAATACTTGTGTTGTTTTGACAAGTGGCAATAAATCACTGATATATATTATGGGGGAGATCAGGTTGTACCTGCTGTTGAAACTAACACAACTAAAAAAACACATCGAAATGGGAGATATCTTTTACCTCACTGGTTAGAGGACAACCTGCAGAAGACAGTCAGCTACATTTTGGAGTGATGCATTTACATTTAGCGGTCCCCAAAACGAAGAGAAACGCAAAACGTATTTGTCATCACTCATATCGATATCACGTTGAAATCAATTGCAGGAGAGGGGGGAGATGAGGTTGCACATCCTGTTAAAACTAACAGCTCAAACACCACATGGAATCTGGGAATAATGTGTACATCTCTGGTCAGAGGACAATTTGTAGAAAACAGCTAGCTACATTTAGAAGTGTTGCGTTTTGATTTAAGTGGGTCGCCAACGGGGTAAGTGTAACGCAACACTTTTTTTTGTTAATCACATAATATTACTCTTTCAATTCAGACTGGATTTTTCCCCTGATGAGGCTAATATCCATATCACGCTGAAATCAATAGAACAGGGGGATTCTACATTGTGACATTATTCATTAAAATACTCCTTCTACTTAAATGTTTAAATCATTCTGAATCGTGACATTAATTAAAATAGTCCTACTATAATGTTAAAAACATTCTACACTGTGACATTATTTTATTGATATCATGAAACAACTCATGTATGTATTTTCTGATGTTTAATCAGAGAACCTGAATGGGAGTATTTCTTTCCACATTGATCACAGCTGTAAGATTTCTCTCCTGTGTGTGTTCTCTTGTGTATAGTCAGAGAGCTAGATCTAACAAAACTCTTCACACATTGATCACAGCTATAAGATTTCTCTCCTGTGTGTGTTCTCTGATGTACCTTCAGGCAGATGGAGCGAGAAAAACTCTTCCCACATTGATCACAGCTATAAGGTTTTTCCTCCTGTGTGTGTTCTCTTGTGTCTAGTCAGAGCTCCAGATGCAACAAAACTCTTCCCACATTGATCACAGCTATAAGGTTTCTCTCCTGTGTGTGTTCTCTGGTGTATTATCATCACGTTTGAATAAGCATAACTCTTCCCACATTGATCACAGCTGTAAGGTTTCTCTCCTGTGTGTGTTCTCTTGTGTGTTATCAGGATGTTTGACTGAGAAAAACTCTTCCCACATTGATCACAGCTGTAAGGTTTCTCTCCTGTGTGTGTTCTCTTGTGTATAGTCAGAGCTCCAGATTCAACAAAACTCTTCCCACATTGATCACAGCTGTAAGGTTTCTCTCCAGTGTGAGTTCTCTGGTGTGTTATCAGGATGTTTGACTGAGAAAAACTCTTCCCACATTGATCACAGCTATAAGGTTTCTCTCCAGTGTGTATTCTCTGATGTACCCTCAGGTTGCTTGAGTGAGGAAAACTCTTCCCACATTGATCACAGCTATAAGATTTCTCTACTGTGTGTGTTCTCTTATGTCTGTTAAGTACTGCTTTTAAGGTGAATCTCTTCCCACAGTCAGAGCAATGGTGAGATTTCTCCCCTGTAGGTTTCCGCTGGTGTTTCTTGAGGTGTTCTGATGTGGAGAGACTCTTCTCTGCCTTGTCAGCTTCATGATGTTGATGAGGCTCCCCAGAGGATCCACGATAGTCACGTCTCTCTCCTGTGTGAACAACAAAGTCAGACAGACGGTTAAAGGCCCACAACAGCAGAAATCCACTGTTTATTTTAGCTAAAAGGTGATGACCATTATGTTGTACAACAATTGACGTCTCTAATGAATATTGAAACGCTTTTTGACAATTGTCTTAATAAGACAGTCAAGTGAACAACAACAGCCATATTTAGTCTTCATTTTCCACAGTAGTAAAGTGGATGATTCTAGGCTAGAAATACATTATTAAAGTTGCTGAAACCCTAAGCAGTGTTGCCAGATGACTTTTTCCCTATGTGTTTGTATAGCTACAGTGCTGCTCTTTGTTCCCGCCCATTTAGCATCGTTCTCTCCAGCCGTAGACCCCCCCCCATCTCTTAAATAATTAAAGAATTCACATTGGAACATGGGAATGTGGCCGTGTGCTAAAGCAGTGAGGTAGTAGTGCTGAAATAACAAAGAAAAGATTTCAACAAAATACTTTATTAACTTCAAGTACTAAAGGTAGTAGATTACAATTAGGAAAAACCTAAAACACTTAAAGACAAAAAAAACAATATCTAGACCTAGGGCCTATATCATCAGGTCCTTTGAGGAACTTTGGTTGAACAAATTAAATCCAGCCTGAGAGCATATTTCTGTCCTGCCCTTTGGAGAAATGTTGCTTTTGAAACATTACTTTGGAAATGTAATGTCCATGGCCTTCTTCATTGCAAAAGTCCTGATCTTCTCAAAAAGATTTGTTTGCCGGGTTGTGTCCAGTCCGAGGGATGCTTTCACCTCTCTGGGAGGAAGGATGTAACCCTAAGCCCCAAGCTCAAGCAATAAGCTCAAAGTACAAAGACAAAATACCTGAAGTGTTGCTTGAGAGCAGGTTTATGCTGAAAGGGAAAATTCCAGAAAATAGGTAAAAAAAGTAATTAATTAAATGTCCTATAGCTTGTTATTAGTGGTACTAAAATGCCCTGTACACGCTTAACCTGCTTCCAGCCCAACAATTGCAATGCAGACAAGATAACTAGCTAGATTTAGTAAACATTTAGCTTCATAATTACATAACAAGCTAGTTGAATATGCAAAAATACGACCTCAAAATCTATAATCCAATAGCTAGCTAGCTATTTAGCTATCATTTCATAGTGTCTAGCTAGCCAGCCAACTTAGCATGTGTCCCAATCAACATTAACAGCAGAACGCAACTGGCCAGCACAGCTAGCTTTCTTAATGTTGCTTCATCCCACAATGAGACATCTGTAAACAATGGCTTGTTGCTATAGGGACTTAGAAGACATCTGTAAACCATGGCTTGTTGCTATAGGGACTTAGAAGACTTCTGTAAACAATGGCAAGCTATAACAGTAGCTATTTCCCTCATTAAAATGCAAATCAATTCATAACATTTTTGACATGCGTTTTTCTGGATTTTTCTGTTGTTATTCTGTCTCTCACTGTTCAAATAAACCTACCATTAAAATTATAGACTGATCATTTCTTTATCAGTGGGCAAACGTACAAAATCAGCAGGGGATCAAACACTTTTTTCCCCTCACTGTAACTAGTGTATTTTAACACCAATAAACCCATCTGTTTAAAAATGAATTTAGTATATGTCAATCTAGCAAACTAGGCAATTAAAAGCAACTTTCTAAACAATGTTTTGGTTAGTTTCTAGATTGTTAGCTAGCTAGCTAACGTTAAGTTAGCTGGCTAGCCAGTTCAAATAATAACCATATCATATAGCTGATGTCGTCTTTACTTTAGCTAATTTGTATTAATTTTTACATGAAAATAAACTCACAACAAGATCATTATTTACAAGTTAATGGTGAGCTAATTACAGAAAATAGCTTACGGTTGGAATGTGACTAAATAAAAGCAGGGCATTCTACATTCGTTATATCCTAACCTAACCCTAACGTTATATCCTAACCTAACCCTAACGTTATATCCTAACCTAACCTAACGTTATATCCTAACCTAACCTAACGTTATATCCTAACTTAACCTAACCTTATATTCTAACCTAACCTAACGTTATATCCTAACCTAACCCTAATGTTATATCCTAACCTAACCTAAACGTTATATCCTAACCTAACCCTAACGTTATATCCTAACCCTAACGTTATATCCTAACCTAACCTAAACGTTATAACCTAACCTAACATTATATCCTAACCTAACCCTAACGTTATATCCTAACCTAACCCTAACGTTATATCCTAACCTAACCTAACCCTAACGTTATATCCTAACCTAACCTAACGTTATATCCTAACCTAACGTTATATCCGAATTTGACTTTGGTGCAGGTAACGTTCTTCACATTACCGTAGCTGGTAAACACACACTATATCAAATAAAATCAAAACGTTTATTTGTCACATGCACAGGATACAGAAGGTGTAAACGGTACAGTGAAATGGTTACTTGCATAGTGGAGTCTTTTGTTTAGACATGTAGCTAGCTAGCTAGACAGTTAACCATAATCCCAACTCATTACGTTACTACCCTGCATGAATCTGCAAGTAGCTAAAGCTAACCAACTAGATTCAATGTTAGCTAGCTAGCTAACATTAGGCTATAACTAGCAATGCAAATGGCTCTGAGATACGAATAATATTACATTTACATTTTAGTCATTTAGCAGACGCTCTTATCCAGAGCGACTTACAGTTAGTGAGTGCATACATATTTCATTCTGTCCCCCCGTGGGAATCGAACCCACAACCCTGGCATTGCAAGCGCCATGCTCTACCAACTGAGCTACAGGAGGACCAGCTCAGTTATTGCTACACAGATCATACACGTAACGTTAGCTAGCGAGCCAGACAGCTAACGTTAGCTAGCTATCTAACAGTACACTTTAACTTGCAAATGAAAACAACTTGCTGACAAAATTTGAAAACGTGTAATATCTGATGTAGCTAGCTAGACTATCTTACCCGTATACATGGATGAGCGTTTCTCCCTCTCTGTCACGGATGCCATGGTTGCCCTTAGTTTGAAGATGTCATCCGGAGACAGGTGTTTTATACAACAGCCTTCTGTGTCTTCTCTTTTCGACTCCCTCCTCATATTGGCAATCTGTCTGTTTAAGCTGCGGTGAGTGAAAGGTGGTAGAGTTACAGCTGTGTTTGTCAGACAGTGAAAACTCCAGAATCTTCTCCATCTCCTTAGCTATCATACTCTGCTTCCACCGGACATTCCACTGATTTCAAAACTCAGTCCTCCAGAAAGTTTAGGCCACTGATATGACCCCTCTTTGGAAAGGTAAGTCTCTCACGAACACGTACAGTACCAGCCAAAGGTTGGACACACCTACTCATTCAAGGGTTTTTCTTTATTTTTACAATTTTCTACAAAGAAACCACTACTAAAGGACACCAATAAGAAGAGCTTGCTTGGGCCAAGAAACACAAGCAATGGACATTAGACTGGTGGAAATCTGTCCTTTGGTCTGATTAGTCCAAATTTGAGATTTTTGGTTCCAACCACTGTGTCTTTGTGAGACGCAGAGTAGGTGAACGGATTATCTCCGCATGTGTATTTCCCACCGTGAAGCATGGAGGAGGAGGTGTGATGGTGCTTTTCTGGTGACACTGTCAATGATTTATTTAGAATTCAAGGAATACTTAACAAGCATGGCTACCACAGCATTCTGCAGCGATACGCCATCCCATCTGGTTTGGGCTTAGTGGGACTATCATTTGTTTTTCAACAGGACAATGACCCAACACACCTCCAGGCTGTGTAAGGGATATTTGACCAAGAAGGAGAGTGATGGAGTGCTGCATCAGATGACCTGGCCTCCACAAACACCCAACCTCAACCCAAATGAGATGGTTTTGGGATGAGTTGGACCGCAGAGTGAAGGAAAAGCAGCCAACACGTGCTCAGCATATGTGGGAACTCCTTCAAGACTGTTGGAAAAGCATTCCAGGACGGGCCCGGGTATGTTGGATACCTTCTACGTCAACACCAGGACCAGCTGGCACAACTGGGGACGGGCCCGGATCTTCGTAGTGTGCAATGTCTCCAACATACCCGGGAGGCGTTGCCGTCAACTAGCGGAGGACACTGCGAGCGAGCACAACAGCCCATTCACGGACAAATATGACGGCACACCATCTAAATGCTGTGGCTTCCTACTTCAGCGCTCCCTCTACTTTACGCACCAGATGGGAGATCCCACCACAGAGAGGTCCAAGGTTGCCACGGTTATTTCTCTGCTGACTGGGCGGGCGTTGGAACGGGCCACGGCCGTCTGGAAGAGATGAGAGGAGGAGCTAGATTCATATGAGGGGTTCATGGTTCTGTTCAAATGCATCTTCGATCATCCCCCCGGAGGGCAGAGAGAGGGGTGAGCGCTTACTCCAATTATGGCAGGGGGACCAGACGGCTGCAGAGTACGCGCTCACCTTCCGGACAGTAGCAGCATCCAGCGGATGGAACTAGCCGGCGCTTCGCTATTCAAAAGTGGTCTGCGCGAGGAGGTCCAGACCGAATTGGCCTGTCGAGACGACAACCTCTCCTCTCCGATGGCCATCGGTCTGGATAACCTACTTTTGGGAGCATCGGTACTCTAAATCGCTGTTCTCCCTCCCTCAGTGAACACTCTAGATCAGAGCCTGAACCCTGTGCAGCAACGCTCCCCATCCACCCTGACAGAGCTTGAGAGGATTTGCAGAGAAGAATGGGAGGAACTCCCCAAATACAGGTGTGCCAAGCTTGTAGTGTCATACCCAAGAAGACTTGAGGCTGTAATTGCTGCCAAAGAGGCTTCAACAAAGTACTGAGTAAAGGGTCTTAAAACGTATGTACAGTGGGGAAAAAAAGTCTTTAGTCAGCCACCAATTGTGCAAGTTCTCCCACTTAAAAAGATGAGAGAGGCCTGTAATTTTCATCATAGGTGCACGTCAACTATGACAGACAAAATGAGAAAAAAAAATCCAGAAAATCACATTGTAGGATTTTTTATGAATTTATTGGCATATGATGGTGGAAAATAAGTATTTGGTCAATAACAAAAGTTTCTCAATACTTTGTTATATACCCTTTGTTGGCAATGACACAGGTCAAACGTTTTCTGTAAGTCTTCACAAGGTTTTCACACACTGTTGCTGGTATTTTGGCCCATTCCTCCATGCAGATCTCCTCTAGAGCAGTGATGTTTTGGGGCTGTCGCTGGGCAACACAGACTTTCAACTCCCTCCAAAGATTTTCTATGGGGTTGAGATCTGGAGACTGGCTAGGCCACTCCAGGACCTTGAAATGCTTCTTACGAAGCCACTCCTTCGTTGCCCGGGCGGTGTGTTTGGGATCATTGTCATGCTGAAAGACCCAGCCACGTTTCATCTTCAATGCCCTTGCTGATGGAAGGAGGATTTCACTCAAAATCTCACGATACATGGCCCCATTCATTCTTTACTTTACACGGATTAGTCGTCCTGGTCCCTTTGCAGAAAAACAGCCCCAAAGCATGATGTTTCCAACCCCATGCTTCACAGTAGGTATGGTGTTCTTTGGATGCAACTCAGCATTCTTTGTCCTCCAAACATGACGAGTTGAGTTTTTACCAAAAAGTTATATTTTGGTTTCATCTGACCGTATGACATTCTCCCAATCCTCTTCTGGATCATCCAAATGCACTTCAGACGGGCCTGGACATGTACTGGCTTAAGCAGGGGGACACGTCTCGCACTGCAGGATTTGAGTCCCTGGCGGCGTAGTGTGTTACTGATGGTAGGCTTTGTTACTTTGGTCCCAGCTCTCTGCAGGTCATTCACTAGGTCCCCCCGTGTGGTTCTGGGATTTTTGCTCACCGTTCTTGTGATCATTTTGACATCTTGCGTGGAGCCCCAGATCGAGGGAGATTTTCAGTGGTCTTGTATGTCTTCCATTTCCTAATAATTGCTCCCACAGTTGATTTCTTCAAACCAAGCTGCTTACCTATTGCAGATTCAGTCTTCCCAGCCTGGTGCAGGTCTACAATTTTGTTTTTGGTGTCCTTTGACAGCTCTTTGGTCTTGGCCATTGTGGAGTTTGGAGTGTGACTGTTTGAGGTTGTGGACAGGTGTCTTTTATACTGATAACAAGTTCAAACAGGTGCCATTAATACAGGTAACGAGTGGAGGACAGAGGAGCCTCTTAAAGAAGAAGTTACATGTCTGTGAGAGCCAGAAATCTTGCTTGTTTGTAGGTGACCAAATACTTATTTTCCACCATAATTTGCAAATAAATTCATTAAAAATCCTACAATGGGATTTTCTGGATTTTTTTTTCTCAATTTGTCTGTCATAGTTGACGTGTACCTATGATGAAAATTACAGGCCTCTCTCAACTTTTTAAGTGGGAGAACTTGCACAATTGGTGGCTGACTAAATACTTTTTTCCCCCACTGTAAATGTGATATTTCAGTTTATTTTTTATTTTTATAAATGTTCAAAACCAACATGTTCTATGGATAAATCCTTCGACCTCATTGCTTGGTTTTAGCTCTGACACTGCACTGTCAACTGTGGGACCTTATACAGACAGTTGTGTGCCTTTCCAAATCAAGTCCAATCAATTGAATTTACCACAGGTAAACATCTCAAGGTCCACCGAGTGGCGCAGCGGTCTAATGCACTAAATGCTCTCCCTGCAGTCTGTTCCTGAAGTCTGTTCTGACCTGCAGTAACAGAGATAATAACTCCCTGTTCTACCACACTGGTATAGAATTATAGAATTCCTTCTCAGACACTGGTATAGAATTATAGAAGTCCCTCTCAGACACTGGTATAGAAGTCCCTCTCAGACACTGGTATAGAATTATATAAGTCCCTCTCAGACACTGGTATAGAAGTCAATCTCAGACACTGGTATAGAATTATATAAGTCCCTCTCAGACACTGGTATAGAAATATAGAAGTCCCTCTCAGACACTGGTATAGAAGTATAGAATTCCCTCTCAGACACTGGTATAGAAGTCCCTCTCAGACACTGGTATAGAAGTATATAATTCCCTCTCAGACACTGGTATAGAAGTATAGAATTCCTTCTCAGAAACTGGTATAGAATTATAGAAGTCCCTCTCAGACACTGGTATAGAATTATAGAAGTCCCTCTCAGACACTGGTATAGAAGTATAGAAGTCCCTCTCAGACACTGGTATAGAATTCCCTCTCAGACACTGGTATAGAAGTCCCTCTCAGACACTGGTATAGAAATATAGAAGTCCCTCTCAGACACTGGTATAGAAGTATAGAATTCCCTCTCAGACACTGGTATAGAATTATAGAAGTCCCTCTCAGACACTGGTATAGAAGTATAGAATTCCTTCTCAGACACTGGTATAGAAGTATAGAAGTCCCTCTCACAATTAACAGAAGACACTGGTATAGAAGTCCCTCTCACTATTAACAGAAGACACTGGTATAGAAGCATAGAAGTCCCTCTCACTATTAACAGAAGACACTGGTATAGAAGTCCCTCTCACTATTAACGGAAGACATTGGTATAGAAGTCCCTCTCACTATTAACAGAAGACAATGGTATAGAAGTCCCTCTCACTATTAACAGAAGACACTGGTATAGAAGTATAGAAGTCCCTCTCACTATTAACAGAAGACACTGGTATAGAAGTATAGAAGTCAATCTCACTATTAACGGAAGACACTGGTATAGAAGTCCCTCTCACTATTAACAGAAGACACTGGTATAGAAGTATAGAAGTCCCTCTCACAATTAACGGAAGACACTGGTATAGAAGTCCCTCTCACTATTAACAGAAGACACTGGTATAGAAATATAGAAGTCCCTCTCACAATTAACGGAAGACACTGGTATAGAAGTCCCTCTCACTATTAACAGAAGACACTGGTATAGAAGTCCCTCTCACTATTAACAGAAGACACTGGTATAGAAGTATAGAAGTCCCTCTCACAATTAACGGAATACACTGGTATAGAAGTCCCTCTCACTATTAACAGAAGACACTGGTATAGAAGTATAGAAGTCCCTCTCACAATTAACGGAAGACACTGGTATAGAAGTCCCTCTCACTATTAACAGAAGACACTGGTATAGAAGTCCCTCTCACTATTAACAGAAGACACTGGTATAGAAGTATAGAATTCCCTCTCACTATTAACAGAAGACACTGGTATAGAAGTCCCTCTCACTATTAACAGAAGACACTGGTATAGAAGTCCCTCTCACTATTAACAGAAGACACTGGTATAGAAGTCCCTCTCACTATTAACAGAAGACACTGGTATAGAAGTATAGAAGTCCCTCTCACTATTAACAGAGGACACTGGTATAGAAGTATAGAAGTCCCTCTCACAATTAACGGAAGACACTGGTATAGAAGTTCCTCTCACTATTAACAGAAGACACTGGTATAGAAGTATAGAAGTCCCTCTCACAATTAACGGAAGACACTGGTATAGAAGTCCCTCTCACTATTAACAGAAGACACTGGTATAGAAGTCCCTCTAACTATTAACAGAAGACACTGGTTTAGAAGTCCCTCTTGCTATTAACAGAAGACACTGGTATAGAAGTCCCTCTCACTATTAACAGAAGACACTGGTATAGAAGTCCCTCTCACTATTAACAGAAGACACTGGTATAGAAGTATAGAAGTCCCTCTCACTATTAACAGAAGACACTGGTATAGAAGTATAGAAGTCCCTCTCACTATTAACAGAAGACACTGGTATAGAAGTATAGAAGTCCCTCTCACTAGTAACATAAGACACTGGTATAGAAGTATAGAAGTCCCTCTCACTATTAACAGAAGACACTGGTATAGAAGTATAGAAGTCCCTCTCACTATTAACAGAAGACACTGGTATAGAAGTCCCTCTCACTATTAACAGAAGACACTGGTATAGAAGTCCCTCTCACTATTAACAGAAGACACTGGTATAGAAGTATAGAAGTCCCTCTCACAATTAACAGAAGACACTGGTATAGAAGTCCCTCTCACTATTAACATAAGACACTGGTATAGAAGTATAGAAGTCCCTCTCACTATTAACAGAAGACACTGGTATAGAAGTCCCTCTCACTATTAACATAAGACACTGGTATAGAAGTATAGAAGTCCCTCTCACTATTAACAGAAGACACTGGTATAGAAGTCCCTCTCACTATTAACAGAAGACCCTGGTATAGAAGTCCCTCTCGCTATTAATAGAAGACACTGGTATAGAAGTCCCTCTCACTATTAACAGAAGACCCTGGTTTAGAAGTATAGAAGTCCCTCTCACTATTAACAGAAGACCCTGGTATAGAAGTATAGAAGTCCCTCTCACTATTAACAGAAGACACTGGTATAGAAGTCCTTCTCACTATTAACAGAAGACACTGGTATAATCCTCTCTTCTCTCCTCCTCTCCTCTGTTCCACTCTGCTCTCCTGTCTCTGTTCCTCTCTGTTCTCCTCTCTCCTCTCCTCTGTTCCACTCTGCTCTCCTCTCTCCTCTCCTCTCCTCTCTCCTCCTCTCTCCTCTCTCCTTCCATCTCCCCTCCTGGCTCTCTCCCCTCCTCTCCTCTCTCCTTTCCTCTGTTCTCCTCTCTCCTTTCCTCTGTTCTCCTTTCTCCTTCCATCTCCCCTCCTGGCTCTCTCCCCTCCTCTCCTCTCCTCTCCTCTCCTCTCCTCTCCTCTCCTCTCCTCTCTCCTTCCCACTCTGCTCTCCTTTCTCCTTCCATCTCCCCTCCTGGCTCTCTCCCCTCCTCTCCTCTCCTCTGCTCTCCTCTCTCCTTTCCTCTGCTCTCCTCTCTCCTCTCCTCTGTTCCTCTCCTTTGTTCCACTCTCCCCTCCTCTCCTCTCCTCTCCTCTCCTCTCCTCTCTCCTTTCCACTCTCCTCTCTCCTTCCATCTCCCCTCCTGGCTCTCTCCCCTCCTCTCCTCCATTCTGTCCCTCATGCATCCCTACCTCACTCCCGGGATTCTGCCTCTTCTCTGTCTAGTAAAATAAGCCAAACACTTGTTATAAAAACGATAGCGTAAGCTTTTTAAAGAGTTGGCTAACTAAAGAAAGTTTCATTTAATTTAGGCTGATTTGACCTTAGCTAGCTAAGTTAACGTTACCTGACACTCTTGTCCCGCTCCCCCTTTCTCTTCCGCTGCTGTGGCTGGAAATATTTCAATAAACTCATCTGAGAAAAAGAAATCTAATCGAAGACAGATAAATGTAGCCATCTTGCTTGCACTTGATAGAGTTCCAAAGGAACTAGCTAGCTAACTTGCTAGACTAGTAATGTTAGTTAAACATGTTTCTATCATCATACTCTGTGGATATTGGATAGATAATTGGCGTTACAATTGTGGCAGCAATATTATAGATCTAGATGATGTTAGTAGAGTTTTTAGGTTTTAGCTAGCTTATGTAGTTAACTAGTTGGCTAGCTAACGTTAGTCAAACAAACAAGCTAACGTACCTTTCTTGCCATTTCTCGCGAATGTGCTTTACAGAACTTTATTGAAAACGATGTTTCTTGCAGTTTCTCACACAGGAGCACTCTGAGGTGATTCAAGTGAATTGTGTATCGCGCCGCAGAGCTTCTGTATTGCGCTCTGTGGTCCCTGGCGTGACGTTTCGTGCGCATTCTGATGGTGATTAAAGTGAATTGTGTTTCGCGCCGCAGTGTTTCGAGAACTGGCTGTGTTTCTTGAGTTGCAGGCTGCCTGCCACAGCTCACAGAGCTAAATAACCTTCAGGCCTGTGTTCAACCCAGACTGATTATCTATCTACCTAGAAAAGCAAATGTGCTTCACAGAACTTTATTGAAACTATGTTTGGTGGAAATAGGATGTTTCTGTTGGTGTGGCAGCAATGATTCTACTGGGCCACACTTAAATGAGGAAAACACTGACTGTATATTTGCGACTGTTCGACAAAAAAATCTTGGCTCGACCAACAGCCTATCGACCAAACAATCGACCAGTCGACTAAATGGGGTCAGCACAAATAGCCATTGATTCTTACATTTACATTACATTTTAGTCATTTAGCAGACGCTCTTATCCAGAGCGACTTACATATATATATATTTTTTTATACTGGCCCCCTGTGGGAATCGAACCCACAACCCTGGCGTTGCAAACGCCATGCTCTATCAACTGAGCTACATCCCTGCCAGCCATTCCCTCCCCTACCCTGGACGACGCTGGGCCAATTGTGCGCCGCCCATGAGTCTCCCGGTCGCGGCCGGCTGCGACAGAGCCTGGATACGAACCAGGATCTCTAGTGACACAGTTAGCACTGCGATGCAGTGCCTTAGACCACTGCGCTTGTATAACGCCACTGGTTGTAAACAAACACTATATATCTTCAAAACCAGGTTAAAACTGTGATTTTGACCTTATGGATGGCCAGTCCTTGTATTCATAGTGTAGTGAATTCCAGGGGGTAGCCCTGAGCTGGACTCAAACCTGGGTCCAGAGACTGTCAAGCCAACACCTTATAACTGTTATACCAAGATGTCTGAACTTCTTGATGAGGTCGCTAGGTTTTGGGTTAAGGTTGCTACAATAGCTCTCTCTATGAATTTGAGAGTGGTTACATTTCTCCAGCCCCCATCCCTCAGCTGTTTACCAAACCAAGTCTAAGGGCAGCCATTTTGTTGCTGTTTAAATCCTAGGTTGTCCTTTTAAAAAAGCCACACATCAATCAATCAACCAATCTGCAGTTCAAACAATAACAAAGCTGTCATTCTGCCACTGTTTTGGTAATAAGATGATGATGGGGCTGGAGAAATGTAACTACTCTCACATTCATAGACATACCTATGGATGCAAGGACTGACCATCCATGATATCACCATTATAGTTTTAACCATATGTTGAGGCTATACAGTGTTGGTTTACATTTACATTGTTTCTAAACATTGGAGTAAAAAAAGCTTATTTTAGGTACTGATGGGGTACGACAGTTGAACTAAGCTCATGAGGCATGTGTTATATTCTTCAATAATCAATGGCTATATATAAATAATGAAAAAGTCCAAATATGGATGTAGCAACTGCAGATTCCCCCTTTAACACCACACATCAGTTCAACAACTGCAGAGTTTGTGCCTCTGTTTTTAAGACAGTACTTACTAGTGTTAATCAGGGCCCGGTTTCTCAAAACCCTCTTACTGCTAAGTTCATCATTAGAACCATTGGATGCCTTAAGATGCCTTTGGGAAACCGGAACCAGATATCCAGTTTCCTCCTCTTCTTCCTCCTCCTTTTTCGATGTGACAGTCATCTCCTCCTCCTCCTCTTTCACTCCAAAAACGGGAGCCTCCTCTTCTTTCACTGTAACATCCTCTTCCTCTTTCACTCTAAACGCGTCTTCCTCTTCTTTCACTGTAACGTCTTCCTCTTCTTTTTTCACGGTAACAGCTTCACCCTCTACTTGTTTTTGTATTGTAACATCCTCCTCTTCCTCCTCCTCTTTCACTAGAGCTTCTTTCTCCGTCCAGCAGACCTCCTCTTCTTTAGCAGGAGGAGAGTAGCTTAGTGACCTCATGGTCGGGGATGTTAGCTAGCTAGGCTAGTGCTAACTTAACCAGCCAGCTAGCTGACCAATAACAACAACACCGTAAATATGAAATTAAATGGGATAACTAACTACACGACAGAAGTAGGTTTAAAACACAGTGGCTAATATACACGAAAGCGTCTAAAGAGCTTTATTGGTTGGGCTATTTTGTCTAGCAAGCTACCGAGGTGTCTGACTAACTGTTGCTGCTGTTGAAAGAAGCGTCCCGTCCACTAGATTATACGTCACACTAGCAGCATAGCCTTAAAGCCCCACATCGCCATCTGCTGACTGGAGTGGGTAACGAAGTTGAGTAAAATGTAGATTTTATTTTCAGACAAAAAGTTAAAGGGTAGGAAGCATGTGTTTTTACTCACCAATGTAACAACACAGTGTGGTTAAAGACTTAGGAACTTAGTTGTAGTCACGATCTGGTTACCTATTAAGTTCAAACAGTTATGTTTTTGCGTTATTACATATTTATTAACTTATTTCCAGATATCTTCTAAACTACCCACAATGCACTATTTCTCAACGTCATATGGAGGATCTACTCTGTGCTACCGAGTTTGTATGCTAGCTCGGTAGCTAGCTCAAGCTTGCAAACGTTAGCCACACCTCATGTTTTTCATGCACTGTGTGGTTGTGTTATCTAGTGTGAACCTGTTACCACAATAGGCTCTGGTGCCTTCTTGCCGTGGGCTCAAAACCAAAGACAAAATCAGACCCTGGCAGTAAATCTAATACTCAGGTGCTTTAAGTCATGCATGAAAGGTCTGGGGTGGTTCCGTGGTTATAAGTTACTGACCTAAAACTCACTAGTTTCTATAACTCTCGTCTTCCTAAAACTCACTAGCTTCTAGAACTCTGGTCTTCCTAAAACTCACTAGCTTCTAGAACTCTGGTCATCCTAAAACTCACTAGCTTCTAGAACTCTGGTCATCCTAAAACTCACTAGTTTCTATAACTCTCGTCTTCCTAAAACTCACTAGTTTCTATAACTCTCGTCTTGCTAAAACTCACTGGCTTCTAGAACTCTGGTCTTCCTAAAACTCACTAGCTTCTAGAACTCTGGTCATCCTAAAACTCACTAGCTTCTAGAACTCTGGTCTTCCTAAAACTCACTAGCTTCTAGAACTCTGGTCGTCCTAAAACTCATTAGCTTCCAAAACTCACTGGCTTCTAGAACTCTTGTCTTCCTAAAACTCATTAGCTTCTAGAACTCTCGTCTTCCTAAAACTCATTAGCTTCTAGAACTCTCGTCCCCTTGGAACGAGCCCAAACAAAACTCATCTCCAATACAGAAAAACGTGCAGTCAAAATAAATTGTGATCCATGACAACGCACTGGCTAAATGCAAAACACAAATCGTTTTGACTGCCCACCCTTGAGACAATCAGCAACCAAGTTGTCCTTACCACGGACATGTCTGATTTCAAGAGGAAACTCCTGCAATATCCGTAGGAACTTTACACCTCACTGCGGAGCTTCTCTCTCTTTTCAGGGTTCACTAAATGTTGCATGAATTGTAAATATGAAATATCAAAACAGAATGATCACCCCTTTGTTAATATGTATTGGCAATAATTCACTTAATGGTGAGGCATTGAATAATAAAACATATATATTTTGTCAGGCTGGATGTTTGAAATATGAGTAGGTGATTTGAGTCATGCTTCTTCAGTAGTGGAATAAAGACAAGTAGCACTTGAATGTTGTAAAGAAATACTGGAGTGATGTAAGATTGTTAATAAAACTGATTATAGACCAATTTATTATACTGCGTCCATGTTTATAGGCTGCAAGTACGTTGATATTAAGTTGTTGTCAAGTCGTTGAAAAAATGACCTGAAAATACATATTTTCAACTAAAACCGAATGTAAACTCAGCAACAAAAAAAAGTCCTCTCACTGTCAACTGCGTTTATTTTCAGCAAACTTAACATGTGTAAATATTTGTATGAACATAACAAGATTCAACAACTGAGACATAAACTGAACAAGTTCCACACACAAATAATGTGTCCCTGGGGGGACACATTATCAAAATCAAAAGTAACAGTCAGTATCTGGTGTGGCCACCAGCTGCATTAAGTACTGCAGTGCATCTCCTCCTCATGGACTGCACCAGATTTGCCAGTTCTTGCTGTGAGATGTTACCCCACTCTTCCACCAAGGCACATACAAGTTCCCAGACATTTCTGGGGGGAATTGCCCTAGCCCTCACCCTCACCCTCCGATCCAACAGGTCCCAGACGTGCTCAATGGGATTGAGATCCGGGTTCTTCACTGGCCATGACAGAACACTGACATTCCTGTCTTGCAGGAAATCACGCACAGAATGAGCAGTAAGGCTGGTGGCATTGTCATGTCAGGATGAGCCTGCAGGAAGGGTACCACATGAGGGAGGATGCCTCCTTGCAGCATGCATAAGGCACGTTCACACAGATGAGCAGGGACCCTGGGCATCTTTCTTTTGGTGTTTTTCAGAGTCAATAGAAAGGCCTCTTTAGTGTCCTAAGTTTTCATAACTGTGACCTTAATTGCCTACCATCTAAAGTTGTTTGTGTCTTAACGACCGTTCCACAGGTGCATGTTCATTAATTATTTATGGTTCATTGAACGAGCATGGGAAACAGTGTTTAAACCCTTTACAATGAAGATCTGTGAAGTTATTTTGGATTTTTACAAATTATCTTTGAAAGACAGGGTCCTGAAAAGGGGACGTTTCTTTTTTTGCTGAGTTTATATTGGACATCAGGCATAGTCTTCTTTTCAATGTCTTTTCAATGACATTTTGCTACGTGGGAAACCTCAATGTCAAAACACAGTTTTAACATGTCCAAATCAATAACCAATATGCAAAAATAGTTTGTGATATATTGAAAACCGAAACCTAAACTGTACTATCTACACAAATGTGCCACAATAATCATATTAAAACAAGCACCTTATAAACTGCACAAGCACCAACAATAAGTCACTGATATCGATTATGGGGGAGATCAGGTTGTACCTGCTGTTGAAACTAACACAACTAAAAAAACACATGGAAATGGGAGATAACTTTTACCTCACTGGTTAGAGGACAACCTGCAGAAGACAGTCAGCTACATTTTGGAATGATGCATTTACATTTATGGGTTGCTAAACAAAGGAACGCAACACTTATTTCATCGATATCATGTTGAAATCAATTGCGCAAGAGGGGGGAGATGAGGTTGCACGTCCTGTTAAAACTAACAGCTCAAACACCACACGGAATCTGGGAATAATGTGTACATCACTGGTCAGAGGACAATTTGTAGAAAACAGCTAGCTGCATTTAGAAGTGCTGCATTTAGATTAACGTGGAACACAACTTTTCTTTATATTTTTTTTACTTTTTGTTAAATCACATAAATACTCTTTCAATTCATAGCCTGGATTTTTCCCAGAGGCTAATATCCATATCACGCTGAAATAAATTGAACAGGGGGAAATGTTTAGGGTTCTACATTGTGACATTATTAATTAAAATACTCCTTCTACAATGTTAAAACATTCTACATTGTGACATTATTTCATTGATATCATGAAACAACTCATGTATGTATTTTCTGATGTTTGATCAGAGATCTTTTATCAAAGTATCTCTTGTCACATGATCACAGCTATATCATTTATCTCCTGCTATATAGTTTCTCTCCTGTGTGTGTTCTCTGGTGTCTCGTCAGATGGCAAGATACAACAAAACTCTTCCCACATTGAGTACAGCTATAAGGTTTCTCTCCTGTGTGTGTTCTCTGGTGCACTATCAGGGAGCTTGACCGAGTAAAACTCTTCCCACATTGAGTACAACTATATGGGGATTTCTCTCCTGTGTGTGTTCTCTGGTGTGATTTTAAATCTATTAAATTAACAAAAGTCTTTCTGCAGTCAGAGCAGTAGTAAGGTTTCTCTCCTGTGTGTGTTCTCTGGTGTCTCGTCAGATGGCAAGATGCATAAAAACTCTTCCCACATTGAGTACAGCTATAAGGTTTCTCTCCTGTGTGTGTTCTCTGGTGCACTATCAGGGAGCTTGACCGAGTAAAACTCTTCCCACATTGAGTACAACTATATGGTGATTTCTCTCCTGTGTGTGTTCTCTGGTGTGATTTGAAATCTATTAAATTAACAAAAGTCTTTCCGCAGTCAGAGCAGTCGTAAGGTTTCTCTCCTGTGTGTATTCTCAGATGTACTATCAGGTAGCTTGACCGAGTAAAACTCCTCCCACATTGATCACAGCTATAAGGTTTCTCTCCTGTGTGTACTCGCTGGTGTATTTTAAGTTCTGATGAAAACTTGCAACGTATCCCACAGTCAGAGCAGCAGTGAGATTTCTTCCCAGTGGGTCTCAGATGGTTTTTCTTAAGGTGTTCTGATCTGGAGAGAGACCTTTCTGCCTCATCAGCATCATGTTGTTGAGGCTCCCCAGAGGATCCACGATAGCCACGTCTCTCTCCTGTGTGAACAACAAAGTCAGACAGATGGTTAAAGAACCACAACAGCAGAAATACACTGTTTATTTGAGGTAAAAGGTGATACCCAGAGCGTACCCATTAAATTGTACAACAATTGATGCCTTAAATTATTTGACAATTGTCTTTTATACAGTCAAGTGAGCAACAATAGTCATATTTTGTCTTGTTTTCACATTAGTAGTAACATCGATGACTGTAGGCTAGAAATAAGTTAAAGTTTAAAGTTGTTGAAATCCTAAGCAGAGTGCCAGACGACTTTTACTCTCCAATATAGGACCCTTTCTGTGTTTGCTGCTTGTTGATATGCAAGACAATTTGGCTGCAGAAACTCCTCCATGCTAATAACCTCTAGTTATGGATGTAGTACATCTGAACTCCTCCATGCTAATAACCTCGAGTTATGGATGTAGTATATCTGAACTCCTCCATGCTAATAACCTCTAGTTATGGATGTAGTATATCTGAACTCCTCCATGCTAATAACCTCTAGTTATGGATGTAGTATATCTGAACTCCTCCATGCTAATAACTTCTAGTTATGGATGTAGTATATCTGAACTCCTCCATGCTAATAACCTCTAGTTATGGATGTAGTATATCTGAACTCCTCCATGCTAATAACCTCTAGTTATGGATGTAGTATATCTGAACTCCTCCATGCTAATAACCTCTAGTTATGGATGTAGTACATCTGAACTCCTCCATGCTAATAACCTCGAGTTATGGATGTAGTATATCTGAACTCCTCCATGCTAATAACCTCTAGTTATGGATGTAGTATATCTGAACTCCTCCATGCTAATAACCTCTAGTTATGGATGTAGTATATCTGAACTCCTCCATGCTAATAACTTCTAGTTATGGATGTAGTATATCTGAACTCCTCCATGCTAATAACCTCTAGTTATGGATGTAGTATATCTGAACTCCTCCATGCTAATAACCTCTAGTTATGGATGTAGTATATCTGAACTCCTCCATGCTAATAACCTCTAGTTATGGATGTAGTATATCTGAACTCCTCCATGCTAATAACCTCTAGTTATGGATGTAGTATATCTGAACTCCTCCATGCTAATAACCTATAGTTATGGATGTAGTATATCTGAACTCCTCCATGCTAATAACCTCTAGTTATGGATGTAGTATATCTGAACTCCTCCATGCTAATAACCTCTAGTTATGGATGTAGTATATCTGAACTCCTCCATGCTAATAACCTCTAGTTATGGATGTAGTATATCTGAACTCCTCCATGCTAACAACCTCTAGTTATGGATGTAGTATATCTGAACTCCTCCATGCTAATAACCTCTAGTTATGAATGTAGTATATCTGAACTCCTCCATGCTAATAACCTCTAGTTATGGATGTAGTATATCTGAACTCCTCCATGCTAATAACCTCTAGTTATGGATGTAGTATATCTGAACTCCTCCATGCTAATAACCTCTAGTTATGGATGTAGTATATCTGAACTCCTCCATGCTAATAACCTCTAGTTATGGATGTAGTATATCTGAACTCCTCCATGCTAATAACCTCTAGTTATGGATGTAGTATATCTGCATGGAGGAACAATGGTGAGCGAAGATTTCACAATGTATTCTGAACATTACCACACATTATCAGAGCAAGATCGGGAGTGTTACTCAAGGAAACTCACATTAAGCTCTGTGTCGCTATTCACTAATTCACCACTAATTCAGTAAAATGCTCTTTGGCTACCTTTACACACTAAGTGTTTGCCAAATTGGCCCATAACTTCATCTAACAATAACATACAGTACCAGTCAAAAGTTTGGACACAACTACTCATTCAAGGGTTGTTCTTTATTTTTACTATTTTCTACATTGTAGAACAATAGTGAAGACATCAAAACTATGAAATAACACATATGGAATCATGCAGTAACCAAAATAGTGTTAAACTAATCAAAATATTTTAGATTTTAGATTCTTCAAAGTAGCCACCGTTTGCCTTGATGACAACTTTGCACACTTGGCATTCTCTCAAGCAGCTTCATCTGGAATGCTTTTCCAACAGTCTTGAAGGAGTTCCCACATATGCTGAGCACTTGTTGGCTGCTTTTCCTTCACTCTGCGGTTCAACTCATCCCAAACTATCTCAATTGGGGTGAGGTCGAGGGATTGTGGAGGCCAGGTCATCTGATGCAGCACTCCATCACTCCCCTTCTTGGTAAAATAGCCCTTACACAGCCTGGAGGAGTGTTGGGTCATTGTCCTGTTGAAAAGCAAAATGATAGTCCCACTAAGCCCAAACCAGATGGGATGGCGTATCACTGCAGAATGCTGTGGTAGCCATGCTGGATAAGTGTGCCTTGAATTCTAAATAAATCACAGACAGTGTCACCATCACCACACCTCCTCCTCCATGCTTCACGGTAGGAACTACACACGCGGAGATCATCCGTTCACCCACATCGCGTCGCACAAAGACATGGCGGTTGGAACCAAAAATCTCAATTTCCACCGGTCTAATGTCCATTGCTCGTGTTTCTTGGCCCAAGCAGATCTCTTCTTATTATTGGTGTCCTTTAGTAGTTGTTTCTTTGCAGCAATTCAACCATGAAGGCCTGATTTACCCAGTCCCCTCTGAACAGTTGATGTTGAGATACGTCTGTGACTTGAAATCTGTGAAGTCTTTATTTGGGCAGCAATTTCTGAGGCTGGTAACTCTAATGAACTTATCCTCTGCAGCAGAGCTAACTCTGGGTCTTCCATTCCTGTGGCGGTCCTCATGAGAGCCAGTTTCATCATGGCGCTTGATGGTTTTTGCGACTGCACTTGAAGAAACTTTCAATGTTCTTGAAATGTTCCGTATTGTCTGACCTTCATGTCTTAAAGTAATGATGGACTGTCGTTTCTCTTTGCTTATTTGAGCTGTTCTTGCTATAATATGGACTTGGTCTTTCACCAAATAGGGCTATCTTCTGTATACCTTGTCACAACACAACTGATTGGCTCAAATGTATTAAGAAGGAAATTAATTCCACAAATTAACTTAAGGCACACCTGTTAATTGAAATGCATTCCGGTCACGGTTTCGGCCGAGGCTGCTCCTCCTCCTTGTTCGGGCAGGTTTCGGCGGTCGTCGTCCCCGGAGTACTAGCTGCCACCGATCTATGTTTCATGTTCGTTTGGTTTTGTCTTGATGTTGTACACCTGTGTCTAGTTAGTCCTCATTAGTGTTCTATTTAGTTCTCGTTGTGTGTTTTGGTGTTGTGTGTGATTGCTCCTCTGTTTGGTGTTCTGAGCTACGTATTCTTCCCTCCGTGTTTGGAGAGGTTTTCGCACATGTTAGTGCGCCGTTTGTTTGACGCCTGTGTGCGCCGTGATTTCGCCTTCGGGCTTATTGTTCTCGTGTACTACGTGAATAACTCACTAAAGTCTTTTGGACTTAGCTTCTGCGTCCTGCGCTTGATTCCTGCACCACACCCACCTTCAGCACCCCTTGACAGAATCACACACCATTTATAATGGAATCAGCAGGAGCAACAATCACGCCTGAGTCGTTGGAGGAGCATGTCCGCGGCCAGGATGACCAGATACGACAACTGGGGACCGCTCTACAGGACGTCATCAACACCCTGCACCGATGGGAGTCCAGAGGGGTACCCACACCTCCACCTACCCTGCCACCCCCATCGGCCGGTCCACTAGTCCCAGGTCCGGAACCCAGTGGGATTCGGCTCCCGAGGGCGTATGACGGAACAGCTGCCGGGTGTCAGGGGTTCCTCCTGCAGGTGGAGCTCTACCTGGCCACTGTACACCCGGTGCCCTCGGGACACGAGAGCGTTTCCGCCCTCATCTCCTGTCTCACGGGCAAGGCGTTGGAATGGGCCAACGCCGAGTGGAGGAGGATGGACGCCACCACCATCTCCTACGCCGAGTTCTCCCGTCGCTTCAAGGCCGTGTTCGACCATCCACCAGAGGGCAAAGCGGCGGGGGAGCGTCTAGTCCACCTGAGACAGGGGAGGAGGAGCGCACAGGCGTTCGCGCTGGAGTTCCGGACTCTAGCGGCAGACGCAGGGTGGAATGAACGGGCCCTCATCGACCATTTTCGATGTAGCCTACGGGAGGACGTTCAACGTGAGTTGGCCTGCAGGGATACCAATTTCACTTTCGACCAGTTGGTCGATATGTCCATCCGTCTGGACACCCTGCTGGCCACCCGTGGACGTCCCGAGTGGGGTCCGTCCATTCCACCCTCCGGCACCTCCGAGCCGAGCCCTATGGAGCTCGGGGGTGCTGGCGCTAGAGAGAGGAGGAGGAGAAGCCCGAGGGGGCCTGTCCCCTGCACCAAGTGCGGTCGTGGAGGGCACACTGCGGCCAGGTGCTGGGGAGGGTTCCCAGAGGGAGGAGACAACAGGCCACGCACTGGGGAGCCCTCCCAGGTGAGTAGACGCCCCACTTACCCAGAGCTCTCTGTTGCGCACTTTTGTATACCTGTTTTTCTTTTCCACAGGTTGCACCTCATTCCCAGCATAAGGCGCTAGTAGATTCAGGCGCAGCTGGGAATTTTGTTGATCGGAAGTTTTGTTTAGATTTAGGGATCCCTCTCCTACCTGTTGGGGTCGGGGTTGATTAGGGAAGTCACAGCGCCACTTAGGATGTGTGCGCAGGGGGGTCATGAAGAGACTATACAGTTGTATCTGATCGACTCTCCTGCGTACCCGGTGGTGCTGGGAATTCCCTGGTTAAGCACCCATAACCCTGCTATTTCGTGGCAACAGAGGGCTCTCAATGGGTGGTCTGCTCAGTGTGAGGGGCGTTGGCTGGGTGTTTCCGTGGGAGCGACTTTGGTGGAAAGTCCAAACCAAGTGCCCGCACTGCACATTCCGCCTGAATATGGGGATTTAGCTCTCGTGTTTAGTAAAGCTAGGGCGACGCAGTTGCCTCCTCATAGACAGGGATTGTGCGATTGATCTCCAGGCAGGAGCAGCGCTCCCACGGAGCCACGTGTATCCTTTGTCTCAAGAGGAGAGAAAAGCTATGGAAACGTACATAGCCGAATCCTTGAGACAGGGATACATACGGCCCTCCACTTCTCCCGCCTCCTCAAGCTTCTTTTTTGTGAAGAAAAAAGATGGAGGGTTGCGCCCGTGCATCGATTACCGTGGTCTCAATCAGATTACTGTGAAATACAGTTATCCACTCCCTCTGATTGCGACCATGACGGAGTCATTGCATGGAGCGTGGTTTTTCACAAAACTGGATCTCAGGAGCGCGTATAACTTGGTGCGCATTAGGGAGGGCGACGAATGGAAAACAGCGTTTAGTACCACGTCAGGTCATTTCGAGTATCTCGTCATGCCATATGGGTTGATGAATGCTCCATCAGTCTTCCAATCCTTCGTAGATGACATTTTCCGGGATATGCAGGGGCAAGGGGTGGTCGTGTACATTGATGACATTCTAGTGTACTCGTCTACCCGAGCCGAGCATATAGCCCTGGTGCGTCGTGTATTGAGGAGGCTGTTGGAGCACGACCTATATGTCAAGGCAGAGAAATGTCTGTTTTTCCAGGAGTCGGTCTCCTTTTTGGGTTATCGGTTGTCGGAAGTACGTTCCGCTCGAGATTCGGGATCGACTCATTTACTGGGCTCACACGTCACCCTCCTCTGGACATCCGGGTATTGGCCGGACAGTGCATTGTCTTAGCACTAAATACTGGTGGCCCACGTTAGCCAGGGATGTGAGGGTTTATGTCTCCTCCTGCTCGGTGTGCGCCCAGTGTAAGGCGCCCAGACACCTGCCCAGGGGTAAGTTACAACCCCTGCCCGTTCCACAACGACCATGGTCCCACCTCTCGGTGGATTTTGTGACAGACCTTCCCCTCTCTCAGGGGAATACCACCATCCTGGTCGTTGTGGACCGGTTCTCTAAGGCCTGTCGTCTTCTCCCTATGTCGGGTCTTCCTACTGCCCTACAAACCGCAGAGGCCCTATTTACCCACGTCTTCCGGCATTACGGGGTACCCGAGGATATAGTGTCTGATCGAGGCCCCCAGTTTACCTCCCGAGTATGGAGAGCGTTCATGGAGCGTTTGGGGGTCTCGGTGAGCCTTACCTCAGGGTACCACCCGGAGAGTAATGGGCAGGTAGAACGAGTCAACCAGGATGTGGGTAGGTTTCTGAGGTTGTATTGCCAGGACCGGCCTGAGGAGTGGGCTCGGTACATTCCCTGGGCCGAGATGGCCCAGAACTCTCTCCGCCACTCCTCTACCAACCTAACCCACTTCCAATGTGTATTAGGTTACCAGCCGGTTCTGGCACCTTGGCAGCAGAGCCAGATCGAGGCCCCTGCGGTGGATGATTGGATAAGGCGCTCGGAGGAGATGTGGAACGCTGCACACGTCCACCTGCAGCGGGCCATCCGTTGTCACAAGGCGAGCGCCGATCTCCACCGGTGTACGCACCCGGAGATCGAGTCTGGCTCTCTACCAGAAACCTACCCTTCCGCCTGCCCTGCCGGAAGCTGGGTCGGCGGTTTGTGGGGCCTTTTAAAGTCCTGAGAAGATTGAACGAGGTGTGTTATAGGTTACATCTGCCTGTTGAATACAAGAATATTAACCCCTCGTTCCATGTGTCTCTTCTCAGGCCGATGGTAGCTGGTCCACTCCAGGAAGGTGAGATAGGAGAGACTCCTCCGCCCCCACTGGACATCGAGGGGGATCCGGCGTACACCGTTCGGTCCATCTTGGACTCGAGACGCCGGATGGGGGGTCTCCAGTATCTCGTGGAGTGGGAGGGGTACGGCCCGGAGGAGCGGTGCTGGGTGCCGCGGAGGGACATCCTAGACCCATCTCTCCTGTCGGAGTTCCACCGGGACCATCCCGCGCGCCCTGCTCCGCGTCCTCCTCGTCGTCCCCGAGGCCGGGGTCGGCGCACGGCTGGAGCCGCGCGTCAAGGGGGGGGGTACTGTCACGGTTTCGGCCGAGGCTGCTCCTCCTCCTTGTTCGGGCAGGTTTCGGCGGTCGTCGTCCCCGGAGTACTAGCTGCCACCGATCTATGTTTCATGTTCGTTTGGTTTTGTCTTGATGTTGTACACCTGTGTCTAGTTAGTCCTCATTAGTGTCCTATTTAGTTCTCGTTGTGTGTGTATGGTGTTGTGTGTGATTGCTCCTCTGTTTGGTGTTCTGAGCTACGTATTCTTCCCTCCGTGTTTGGAGAGGTTTTCGCACATGTTAGTGCGCCGTTTGTTTGACGCCTGTGTGTGCCGTTATTTCGCCTCCGGGCTTATTGTTCTCGTGTACTACGTGAATAACTCACTAAAGTCTTTTGGACTTAGCTTCTGCGTCCTGCGCTTGATTCCTGCACCACACCCACCTTCAGCACCCCTTGACAATTCCAGGTGACTACCTCATGAAGCTGGTTGAGAGAATGCCAAGAGTGCAAAGCTGCCATCAAGGCAAAGGGTGGCTACTTTACAGAATCTCAAATAAAAAATATATTTTGATTTGTTTAACACTTTTTTGGTTACTACATGATTCCATATGTGTTATTTCATAGTTTTGATGTCTTCACTATTATTCTACAATGTAGAAAATAGTAAAAAATAAAGAAAAACCCTTGAATGAGTAGGTGTGTCCAAACTTTTGACTGGTAGTGTACATAGTGTACACTAACTGTAAGTCGCTCTGGATAAGAGCGTCTGCTAAATGACTCAAATGTAAATATACACATATAAATATACACAGACATATATATATATATCTTTTTAAAATATATTTTCCTTTATTATGGCGGCAGGTAGCTTAGTGGTTAAGAGCGGTGTGCCAGTAACCGAAAGGTCGCTGGTTCTAATCCCCGAGCCGACTAGGTGAAAAATCTGTCGATGTGCCCTTAAGCAAGGCACTTAACCCTAATTGCTCCTGTAAGTCGCTCTGGATAAGAGCGTCTGCTAAATGACTTAAATGTAAATGTATTATTTTCCACTAACACTACCACCTCTCCCCTAATTGCAGCAAAGTAATGAACAACAACACTTAGGCTTCTATTTCCAACATTTTACGGACACAATCTATTTTACAATAGTTATATTTTGTTTGTTTTTTTACATCACTGGGGTCAAGCTTCCTGCCATCCAGGACCTAGATACTAGGCATGTCAGAGGAAAATCGTCAAAGACTCCAGTCACCCAAGTCATAGACTGTTCTCTCTGCTACCGCACAGCAAGCGGTACCGGAGCGCCAAGTCTAGGACCAAAAGGCTCCTTAACAGCTTCTACCCCCAAGCCATAAGACTGCTGAACAATTAATCCCCTCCCTCCTTTGTTTTTACACTGCTGCTACTCGCTGTTTATCATCTAAGCACAGTCACTTTACCCCTACCGACATGTACAAATTACCTGAACTAACCTGTACCCCAGCCCATTACCTCGGTACCGGTACCCCCTATATATAGCCTCATTATTACCTGGACTAACCTGTACCCCAGCCCATTACCTCGGTACCGGTACCCCCTGTATATAGCCTCATTATTACCTTGACTAACCTGTACCCCAGCACATTACCTCGGTACCGGTACCCCCTGTATATAGCCTCGAAGTCGCGAGAGTGTGACTCCCCATAGTATGTTGTACCAAAGTTGACTGACCCTTAAGGGAACTACACTGCCATAAATGCAAGGAAACCCTCACTGGCAGTTATAGAAAGACCCATATACTGTATAGCCATTGATTCTTGAAGAATATAACTTATAAATGCCTCAAATGTATTTCCCCATCAAAAACCAAAACATAAGCTTGTACAGTGGAGTAAAAAAGTATTTAGTCAGCCACCAATTGTGCAGGTTCTCCCACTTAAAAAGATGAGAGAGGCCTGTAATTTTCATCATAGGTACACGTCAACTATGACAGACTAATTGAGGAAAAAAATTCCATAAAATCACATTATAGGATTTTTAATGAATTAATTTGCAAATTATGGTGGAAAATAAGTATTTGGTCACCTACAAACAAGCAAGATTTCTGGCTCTCACAGACCTGTAACTTCTTCTTTAAGAGGCTCATCTGTCCTCCACTCGTTATCTGTATTAATGGCACCTGTTTGAACTTGTTATCAGTATAAAAGACACCTGTCCACAACCTCAAACAGTCACACTCCAAACTCCACTATGGCCAAGACCAAAGAGCTGTCAAAGGACACCAGAAACAAAATTGTAGACCTGCACCAGGCTGGGAAGACTGAATCTGCAATAGGTAAGCAGCTTGGTTTGAAGAAATCAACTGTGGGAGCAATTATTAGGAAATGGAAGACATACAAGACCACTGATAATCTCCCTCGATCTGGGGCTCCACGCAAGATCTCACCCCGTGGGGTCAAAATGATCACAAGAACGGTGAGCAAAAATCCCAGAACCACACGGGGGGACCTAGTGAATGACCTGCAGAGAGCTGGGACCAAAGTAACAAAGCCTACCATCAGTAACACACTACGCCGCCAGGGACTCAAATCCTGCAGTGCAAGATGTGTCCCCCTGCTTAAGCCAGTACATGTCCAGGCCCGTCTGAAGTTTGCTAGAGTGCATTTGGATGATCCAGAAGAGGATTGGGAGAATGTCATATGGTCAGATGAAACCAAAATATAACTTTTTGGTAAAAACTCAACTCGTCGTGTTTGGAGGACAAAGAATGCTGAGTTGCATAACAAAGATCACCATACCTACTGTGAAGCATGGGGGTGGAAACATCATGCTTTGGGGCTGTTTGTCTGCAAAGGGACCAGGACGACTGATCCGTGTAAAGGAAAGAATGAATGGGGCCATGTATCGTGAGATTTTGAGTGAAAACCTCCTTCCATCAGCAAGGGCATTGAAGATGAAACGTGGCTGGGTCTTTCAGCATGACAATGATCCCAAACACACCGCCCGGGCAACGAAGGAGTGGCTTCGTAAGAAGCATTTCAAGGTCCTGGAGTGGCCTAGCCAGTCTCCAGATCTCAATCCCATAGAAAATCTTTGGAGGGAGTTGAAAGTCTGTGTTGCCCAGCGACAGCCCCAAAACATCACTGCTCTAGAGGAGATCTGCATGGAGGAATGGGCCAAAATACCAGCAACAGTGTGTGAAAACCTTGTGAAGACTTACAGAAAACGTTTGACCTGTGTCATTGCCAACAAAGGGTATATAACAAAGTATTGAGAAACTTTTGTTATTGACCAAATACTTATTTTCCACCATAATTTGCTAATAAATTCATAAAAAATGTAATTTTCTGAATTTTTTCTCTCTCATTTTGTCAGTCATAGTTGACGTGAACCTATGATGAAAATTACAGGCCTCTCTCATCTTTTTAAGCGGGAGAACTTGCACAATTGGTGGCTGACTAAATACTTTTTTTCCCCACTGTATAATGCCACTGGTTGTAAACAAACACTGTATATCTTCAAAAACAGGTTAATGCTATGATTTTGACCTCATGGATGGCCAGTCCTTGTATTCATAGTGTAGTGAATTCAGGGGGTAGCCCTGAGCTGGACTCAAACCTGGGTCCAGAGACTGTCAAGCCAACACCTTATAACTGTTATACCAAGATGTCTGAACTTCTTGATGAGGTCGCTAGGTTTTGGGTTAAGGTTGCTACAATAACTTTCTCTATGAATTTGAGAGTGGTTACATTTCTCCAGCCCCCAATTTTGCTGCTGTTTAAAACCTAGGTTGCCCCTTTAAAAAAAGCCACACATCAATCAATCAACCAATCTGCAGTTCAAACAATAACAAAGCTGTCATTCCACCACTGTTTTGGTAATAAGATGAGGATGGGACTGGAGAAATGTAACTACTCTCAAAATCATAGACAGACCTATGGATGCAAGGACTGACCATCCATGATATCAATATTATAGTTTTAACCATGTTGAGGCGATACAGTGTTGGTTTACATTTACATTGTTTCTAAACATTGGAGTAAAAAAAGCTTATTTTGGGATCTGATGGGGTACGACAGATGAACTAAGCTCATGAGGCATGTGTTATATTCTTCAAGAATCAATGGATATATATAAATAATATAAAAGTCCAAATATGGATGTAGCAACTGCAGATTCCCCCTTTAACACCACACATCAGTTCAACAACTGCAGAGTTTGTGTCTCTGTTTTTAAGACAGTACTTACTAGTGTTAATCAGGGCCCGGTTTCCCAAAACCATCTTACTGCTAAGTTCATCATTAGAACCATTGGATGCCTTAAGATGCCTTTGGGAAACCGGAACCAGATATCCAGTTTCCTCCTCTTCTTCCTCCTCCTTTATCGATGTGACAGTCATCTCCTCCTCCTCCTCTTTCACTCCAAACACGGGAGCCTCCTCTTCTTTTACTGTAACATCCTCCTCCTCTTTCACTCTGAACGCGTCTTCCTCTTCTTTCACTGTAACATCCTCCTCCTCTTTCACTCTGAACGCGTCTTCCTCCTCTTTCACTGTAACGTCTTTCTCTTCTTCTTTCACGGTAACAGCCTCACCACCCTCTACTTGTTTTTGTATTGTAACATCCTCCTCTTCCTCCTCCTCTTTCACTAGAGCTTCTTTCTCCGTCCAGCAGACCTCCTCTTCTTTAGCAGGAGGAGAGTAGCTTAGTGACCTCATGGTCGGGGATGTTAGCTAGCTAGGCTAGTGCTAACTTAACCAGCCAGCTAGCTGACCAATAACAACAACACCGTAAATATGACATTAAATGGGATAACTAACTAGACGACAGAAGTGGGTTTAAAACACAGTGGCTAATATACACGAAAGCGTCTAAAGAGCTTTATTGGTTCGGCTATTTTGTCTAGCAAGCTACCGAGGTGTCTGACTAACTGTTGCTGCTGTTGAAAGAAGCGTCCCGTCCATTAGATTATACGTCACACCAGCAGCATAGCCTTAAAGCCCCACATCGCCATCTGCTGACTGGAGTGGGTAACGAAGTTGAGTAAAATGTAGATTTTATTTTCAGACAAAAAGTTAAAGGGTAGGAAGCATGAGTTTTTACTCACCAATTTAACAACACTTTGTGGTTAAAGACTTAGTAACTTAATTGTAGTCAGGATTGGATTACCTACAGTTATGTTTTTGCGTTATTACACATTTATTAACTTATTTCCGTATATCTTCTAAACTACCCACAATGCACGATTTTGCAATGTCAAATTGATCTACTCTGTGCTACCGAGATCCTATGCTAACTCAAACTGACTAATCTCAGCCACACCTCATGCTCTTCTCAGACTGTGTGGCCAAATACTTTTATAACTAACCCAAGAAAGACCAGAGCCTGTCGTTTCCAATAGGAGCAAATTAATCATAATGGGCAGAACAAACAAGGAAGTGGGCAGAGCCAAGCAGGTGCAAGCGAGCTCCTATTGGCCCGTTCTAGCATTTATTTGCATATTTCATTTAGGGAACGCCTATGCTGTGATGTCTGCAACAACTAAATTCGCCCTTGAACTCCTTCTAAACAATGCAATTTTTTTGAAAAACTTTGGCAAAGGATAAAGTCTACAAAACGTAGTCCACTTTGTTTGTTACAGATTGTAGTTATGGAAACAGAAAACTGTATTGAGATCAAACGTTTCATCAATGAGACAATTAGCAAAATGTCTTCAGAATCCATCTGGCTACTTCCTCTCCCACTGGGCTTCCTCTCATCACCATATTTGGTAGTGAGTGGAAACAGCAACCGGATGCTTCACATTATACATCAGGTGAAATATCTGGCTCATTGTTCTATCTGTGGTTTGGTTGTGTTATTAAATGGTGGGCAGAAGCCGAAAATAGTTAAATTAATTGATCCCAGTCGAGGAAGAACATTATTTTTTGTATATGACAGTAAAATATTGTTATGACTATAACATTTGTTGTCACCTTCAATTCTTGCACATTTTCTCATAAAAAATATATTTCAACTGCTCATGCAACATTGCCGAACTCCTAAACTCAGAACCAATCAGAGTACATATCCCTCGTGATGAAGGCCGCCAATGGCCTGCTTCTATCTACGATGTAACTACAGCCTCTTGTGAAAACTGCTGTTTGATGAAGAGAAACAGATATATCTAGCTCCCGAAGACTGAAATCAGATAAATATGTTTTCGAGTGTACTTGAAATATTGAGCATGCAATAAGAATTGTCTTGATAGTGTGAAGAGGTAACTCCATAGTTACCCCTTCTCGATTTCGAGGGGCCAGTCGAGACCCCCGTTGGAGGCCAACTGAGGGGATAATTCGGGACGGCCCAGTGGGGGGATCCAAATTTGAAAGCTGCCGCAGCCCAAGCGATAGCGGTGGACGGACAGCTACTTCCGGTGGTGAGTGACTGGCGATATTTCCAAATTAAGAATAACCTTTTGTATCAGGTTCGCGCCAACAGGGGGAACTTTGAGAGGTATTGTTGCTGACCCGACGGTACGTAGGAACCGTTCTTCAGCTGGGCCACACCCACCTGTTGGGGGCGCACATGGGAATGGAGAAGACCCGGGAACAGGTCGCCGCCCGGTTCCACTGGCCCGGGATGAGGAGGGCCGTGGAAGACTACTGTCGCAGCTGCCCGGAGTGTCAACTCACTGCCCCGAAAGCACACTTCCGAAACTCTCTGGTCCCCCTGCCGATCATCGGGGTGCCCTTTGAACGCATCGCCATGGACATAGTGGGACCCCTGGTAAAGACTGCACGAGGACACAGGTACATCTTGGTAATAGTAGACTATGCCACCCGGTATCCCGCGGCCATTCCCCTATGGGCGGCGGTATCCAAGGGAATCGCCCGAGAGCTGTTCCACCTCTTTAGCCGGGTGGGCATCCCAAACGAGATCCTGACAGACCAAGTTACAGAGTTTATGTCCCGCCTCATGAAAGAGTTGTGTGCCCTCATGCAGATCAAGCGGATCCGGACCTCCGTTTTTCACCCGCAGACGGATGGGCTCGTCGAGCGCTTTAACAAAACGCTCAAACAGATGCTGTGGAAGGTCATCGAGCAGGACGGGAAGAACTGGGACCAGCTGCTACCCCACCTAATGTTCTCAATCCGAGAAGTACCCCCAATCCTCCACTGGGTTTTCCCCGTTTGAACTCCTCTACGGGAGAAGACGGCGTTCTCGACACCAGATGGTCTCTACCAGTACCGGGTGCTCCCGTTCGGTCTCCACGGAGCCCCGCCCACATTCCAGCGACTGATGAACAGAGTGCTTCGACCCCACCAGCAGTATGCAGCGGCCTATCTGGACGATATCACCCACAGCCAAGGTTGGGAGGAGCGCCTGATGCGCCTCCAGGCGGTGCTGGACGTGCTCAGACAAGCCTGGTTGACCGCAAAACCCCAAGAAATGCAAGCTAGCGTTTGAGGAGGTGGAGTACCTGGGGGTATATGATCGGACGGGGGAAACGTCAAGCCCCAGGAGAGGAAGGTTCACGCGGTACGAGACTGGCCCGTTCCAATGCACCAAGACACAGGTCAAGTCCTTCCTGGGACTTGCAGGATACTATAGCCGGTTTATCCCTAACTTTGCGGCTATAGCTTCCCCCCCTCACCGATCTGACCAAGGCCCGCCTCCCGAAAACAGTGAAATGGACGGAAAGAGACAGAAGCGGCGTTCAGCCGTCTGAAGGAAGCGCTGTGCTCCCATCCGATTCTCGTATCACCCGCGTACAGCAGGTCAGCCACCAGGGGAAGACTCGTCGAGGCCTGGTAACAGATGGAGTATACGTCACGAGGCGGTGGCTCCATCTGCTGGACTCTGAAATCTAAGGTTTAGGCATTAGGGTTAGCAGTGTGGTTACGGTTAGGGTGGGTTAGCAGTGTGGTTACGGTTAGGGTGGGTTAGCAGTGTGGTTAAGGTTAGGGTTATTTAAGGTAAGAGTTAGGCATTAGGGTTAGCAGTGTGGTTAAGGTTATTTAAGGTAAGAGTTAGCAGTGTGGTTAAGGTTAGGGTTATTTAAGGTAAGAGTTAGGCATTAGGGTTAGCAGTGTGGTTAAGGTTAGCATTATTTAAGGTAAGGTTTAGGCATTAGGGTTAGCAGTGTGGTTAAGGTTAGCATTATTTAAGGTGAGAGTTAGGCATTAGGGTTAGCAGTGTGGTTAAGGTTAGGGTTATTTAAGGTAAGAGTTAGTCATTAGGGTTAGCGGTGTGGTTAAGGTTAGGGTTATTTAAGGTAAGAGTTAGCAGTGTGGTTAAGGTTAGGGTTATTTAAGGTAAGGTTTAGGCATTAGGGTTAGCAGTGTGGTTAAGGTTAGGGTTATTTAAGGTAAGAGTTAGCAGTGTGGTTAAGGTTAGGGTTATTTAAGGTAAGGTTTAGGCATTAGGGTTAGCAGTGTGGTTAAGGTTAGGGTTATTTAAGGTAAGAGTTAGCAGTGTGGTTAAGGTTAGGGTTATTTAAGGTAAGATTTAGGCATTAGGGTTAGCAGTGTGGTTAAGGTTAGGGTTATTTAAGGTAAGAGTTAGTCATTAGGGTTAGCAGTGTGGTTAAGGTTAGGGTTATTTAAGGTAAGAGTTAGCAGTGTGGTTAAGGTTAGGGTTATTTAAGGTAAGGCATTAGGGTTAGCAGTGTGGTTACGGTTAGCATTATTTAAGGTGAGAGTTAGGCATTAGGGTTAGCAGTGTGGTTAAGGTTAGGGTTATTTAAGGTAAGGCATTAGGGTTAGCAGTGTGGTTACGGTTAGCATTATTTAAGGTGAGAGTTAGGCATTAGGGTTAGCAGTATGGTTAAGGTTAGGGTTATTTAAGGTAAGAGTTAGGCATTAGGGTTAGCAGTGTGGTTAAGGTTAGGGTTATTTAAGGTAAGAGTTAGGCATTAGGGTTAGCAGTGTGGTTAAGGTTAGGGTTATTTAAGGTTAGGTTTAGCCATTAGGGTTAGCAGTGTGGTTAAGGTTAGGGTTATTTAAGGTAAGAGTTAGAAGTGTGGTTAAGGTTAGGGCTATTTAAGGTAAGGTTTAGGCATTAGGGTTAGCAGTGTGGTTAAGGTTAGCATTATTTAAGGTGAGAGTTAGGCATTAGGGTTAGCAGTGTGGTTAAGGTTAGGGTTATTTAAGGTAAGAGTTAGCAGTGTGGTTAAGGTTAGGGTTATTTAAGGTAAGGTTTAGGCATTAGGGTTAGCAGTGTGGTTAAGATTAGGGTTATTTAAGGTTAGGTTTAGGCATTAGGGTTAGCAGTGTGGTTAAAGTTATATCTGATTTTATGACTGTGGTACTAACCTGTGCCTCTTGTAATCTAAAAGTAATCAGATTTGCGTTACTGAGTTTTGGTAATCCAAAAGCTCCGTTACTGATTACAATTCTGGACAGGTAACTGTAACATATTACATTTAGAAAGTAACCTATCCAACCCAATTGGATATCACGAAAAAATTAAATAATAATAATAAAACATGTAAAAAAGGATCTCTCTGTACTTTGCTCCGTTCATCTTTCCCTCGATCCTGACTAGTCTCCCAGTCCCTGCCACTGAAAAACATCGCCACAGCACGATGCTGCCACCACCACGCTTCACCGTAGGAATGGTGCCAGGTTTCCTCCAGACATGACGCTTGGTTTCATCAGACCAGAGAATCTTGTTTCTCATGGTCTGAGAGTCCTTTAAGTGCCTTTTGGCAAACTCCAAGCGGGCTGTCATGTGCCTTTTACTTCCGTCTGGCCACTTTACCATAAAGGCCTGATTGGTGGAGTGCTGCAGAGATGGTTGTCCTTCTGGAAAGTTCTCCCATCTCCACAGAGGAACTCTGGAGCTCTGTCAGAGTCACCATCGGGTTCTTGGTCACCTCCCTGACCAAGGCCCTTCTCGATTGCTCAGTTTGGCCGGGCGTCCACCTCTAGGAAGAGTCCTGGTGGTTCCAAACTTCTTCCATTTAAGAATGATGGAGGTCACGGTGTTCTTGGGGACCTTCAATGCTACAGAAATGTTTTGGTACCATTCCCCAGATCTGTGCCTCGACACAATCCTGTTTTGGAGCTCTACTGACAATCCCTTCGACCTCATGGCTTGGTTTTTGCTCTGACATGCACTGTCAACTGTGGGACCTTACATAGACAGGTGTGTGCCTTTCCAAATCATGGCAAAACAATTTAATTGACCACAGGTGGACTCCAATCAAGTTGTAGAAACAACTCAAGGATGATCAATGGAAACAGGATGCACCGGAGCTCAATTTCGAGTCTAATAGCAAAGGGTCAGAATACGTATGTAAATAAGGTGTTTCTGTTTTTTAAATAGAGTTTAGCAGGCTTGAAAAGTTGATCGGTTTGATCCATTTGTTCATTTCAGATTTTAGTAGTTGAATCCTTTGAAAAATGTTTAAATCAACAATACGTCATTTTCAACCAAAATGCACTGGAATGGTTGAAAAGTGATAAACTTACGTACCATGCACAATTTTGACATAGTGTTAGATATACAGAATTGATACTGTTTTCATACTAAGATGGACCAAGATATGTGTTGCTTTTACACATATTTGTTCATTGGAGTCTGTTGATCGGTCAGTCATTGGGTTCATTTGTTTTAAAAATATGTTCAAATCAAATCAAGCTTTATTTATATAGCACATTTCAGACATGGATGCAAAGCAATGGCTTCACAAATTTATAAAAACTATGAAAATAAAAACAAATATTTACTACACAACAAACAGTGGATAAAAAAACTAAAGAATAACAATAAAAGCTGAAAGACTAAAGAGCATCTAAGGAAATAACATTGGTTAAAACAGTAAGAATATGATGTAATATCCAGCCCAAAATATAAGCTAGTTTTACTACATTGTTTGTAAACAATATAAATTGTACCAAAAAATTGTCAGTAGGTTGCATAAATAATTATGATTACTAAATGTTACATGAAATGTAAATATGATGAAATATCAAAACCGAACGTACACCCCCTTTAATGTGTCCAAATCAATACCCGAAAACAGTTAGTGATATAATGAAAACCTAAACCTAAAATCTACAGAAACATAATAGTAATCATATTACTTGTATTTATTTAAATATTTTTTTTAAACAACCACCTTATAAAACCTCACAATCACCAAAAACCGCTGTTGTTTTTGACAAGTGGATTTTTCCCCTGATGAGGCTAATATCCATATCACGCTGAAATCAATAGAACAGGGGGGCAAACGTTTAAGGTTCTACATTGGGACATTATTCATTAAAATACTCCTCCTACAATGTTAAAAACATTCTACACTGTGACATTATTTTATTGATATCATGAAACAACTCCTTCATGTATGTATTTTCTGATGTTCATTCAGAGATACACTGGTAAAGTATCTCTTTCCACATTGATCACAGCTATAAGATTTCTCTCCTGTGTGTGTTCTCTGGTGTGATATCAGGATGTTTGGCTAGGTAAAACTCTTCCCACATTGATTACAGCTATAAGGTTTCTCTCTTGTGTGTCCGCTGGTGAATAGTCAGATGGCTAGATGAAGTAAAACTTTTCCCACATTGATCACAGCTATAAGGTTTCTCTCCTGTGTGTGTTCTCTGGTGTATAGTCAGACTGCTAGATGTAACAAATCTCTTCTCACATTGATCACAGCTATAAGGTCTCTCTCCAGTGTGTGTTCTCTGATGAACCTTCAGGCAGCTTGAGTGAGTAAAACTCTTCCCACATTGGTTACAGCTATAAAGTTTCTCTCCAGTGTGAATTCTCTTGTGTAATTGTAATGTATATAATTTTGAAAAACTCTTCCCACAGTCAGAGCAGCTATGAAGCTTCTCTCCAGTGTGAATTCTTTGGTGTGATTGTAATGTATATAATTTCGAAAAGGTCTTCCCACAGACAGCGCAACTATAAGGTTTCTCCCCTGTGTGTGTTCTCTGGTGTGTTTTCAGGCTGCTTGGAACATTAAAACTCTTCCCACATTGATCACAGCTATAAGGTTTCTCCCCTGTGTGGATTCTCTCATGTCTTTTGAGGTCTGCTGAAGAAGTGAATATCTTCCCACAGTCAGAGCAGCAGTGAGCTGTATCGCCTGTGTGAATTCTCTGGTGTACTTTTAGTGAATCTGATCTTGAGTAACTCTTCCCACAGTCAGAGCAGCGGTGAGATTTCTTCCCTGTGGGTTTCCGCTGGTGTTTCTTGAGGTGTTCTGATCTGGAGGGACTCTTCTCTGCCTCCTCAGCTTCATGATGTTGTTGAGGCTCCCCAGAGGATCCACAATAGTCACGTCTCTCTCCTGTGTGAACGACAAAGTCAGACAGATGGTTAAAGTCCCATAACAGCAGAAACCCACTTTTTAATGAATGTTTAAATGCTTTTACAAACTTATTTGACAATTGTCATAATAAGACAGTCAGTGAACAACAACAGTCATATTTAATCGTATTATTTTTACTTTAGTAGTAAAGTTGATGATCCTAGGCTAGAAATACGTTACTACAGTTGCAGAAACTCTAAGCAGTGGCAATGCACCAGACCACTTTTGGTCACCACTTTTGGCCCCTTTCTGTGTTTGCTAAAATTGGGGCATGAGGGCGATACACATGCAATTTGGTTGCAGAAACTCCTCCCTGAGAATACAGAAACCGCTAGTTATGGATGTAGTATATCTGCACTCCTCCATTCTAATAACCTCTAGTTATGGATGTAGTATATCTGAACTCCTCCATGCTAATAACCTCTAGTTATGGATGTAGTATATCTGAACTCCTCCATGCTAATAACCTCTAGTTATGGATGTAGTATATCTGAACTCCTCCATGCTAATAACCTCTAGTTATGGATGTAGTATATCTGAACTCCTCCATGCTAATAACCTCTAGTTATGGATGTAGTATATCTGAACTCCTCCATGCTAATAACCTCTAGTTATGGATGTAGTATATCTGAACTCCTCCATGCTAATAACCTCTAGTTATGAATGTAGTATATCTGAACTCCTCCATGCTAATAACCTCTAGTTATGGATGTAGTATATCTGAACTCCTCCATGCTAATAACCTCTAGTTATGGATGTAGTATATCTGAACTCCTCCCTGCTAATACAGAAACCTCTAGTTATGGATGTAGTATATCTGCATGGAGCAACAATGGTGAGCGAAGATTTTAGTTTTTCACAACGTATTCTGAATATTACAGCGCACTATCAGTGGAAGATCAGGAGTGCTACTCAAGGAAACTCACATTAAGCTATGTGTCACTATTCACAAATTCACCACCGTGGGGGAAAACTCAGGGGAGTTCTCAGAGGCTGACAGCAACAATAGCCTCCATTTACAGGTTGGCTTATGACTGCATTTCACACTACTTTAGGATTATAATTGTAAGGCTCGTTTGAATGTCCTGCTTAATATAATGTTTGTGCCATCGTCTCAAATCAACTGCTTTATACTTTAAAAAACACTTCAACTTCAACCAGTAAAATGCTCTTTGGCTAGCTTCGCTACCAGTCTGTTAATGAGCGTTAGCATTCAAGCTAACAAGTGCTGCATCCAAAATAGATATTTTACAACTATCACAACTAAATATTATCTTAGTGACTGTTAAAGCAATAATCAAAACAACAATTTTAAGCCTATGAGAACCCCAAAAATAGTTTTTATTTAGAAGTAATAACCTGGTAAATCTAGGATGTTGAATGGTCCCAGATGATGAACAGCAGTTTATTTAGAAGTTATAACCTGGTAAATATAGGATGTTGAATGGTCCCAGATGATGAACAGCAGTTTATTTAGAAGTTATAACCTGGTAAATCTAGGATGTTGAATGGTCCCAGATGATGAACAGCAGTTTATTTAGAAGTAATAACCTGGTAAATCTAGGATGTTGAATGGTCCCAGATGATGAACAGCAGTTTATTTAGAAGTAATAACCTGGTAAATCTAGGATGTTGAATGGTCCCAGATGATGAACAGCAGTTTATTTAGAAGTAATAACCTGGTAAATCTAGGATGTTGAATGGTCCCAGATGATGAACAGCAGTTTATTTAGAAGTAATAACCTGGTAAATCTAGGATGTTGAATGGTCCCAGATGATGAACAGCAGTTTATTTAGAAGTAATAACCTGGTAAATCTAGGATGTTGAATGGTCCCAGATGATGAACAGCAGTTTATTTAGAAGTAATAACCTGGTAAATCTAAGATGGTGAATGGTCCCAGATGGTGAACAGCAGTTTATTTAGAAGTAATAACCTGGTAAATCTAGGATGTTGAATGGTCCCAGATGATGAACAGCAGTTTATTTAGAAGTAATAACCTGGTAAATCTAGGATGTTGAATGGTCCCAGATGATGAACATCAGTTGTTTTCCCCCACGGTGGCCGTTGTACTTGTTTATGACGTGACTGAGTCATCAGGTTGCCATGGGCTACATGGGGTGTTTTGGTTTCACTCTGGGTTGAGTAGACAAACAGAGAGGGGACAGAGTCTCTCCTATTTCAGTGGCTGATAATACAGGGGGCGATCCAGGATTGGTTCATCCATTTTAGTTTTAAAACTAATGCTATACTGTATATGAGTCTCTCTATTAATAAAGAGGACAATGTGTGACATTGGGATCACATTTCTAAATGATTTGAAACAAAAGTAAAAACACATTTCATGCAGTTCCACATGTGAACCTACAGGGACAAAATATTATTTACACTGAGTGTACAAAACATTATAAACACCTGGTCTTTCCATGACAGACTGTCCAGGTGAATCCAGGTGAATGCTATGATCCCTTATTGATGCCACTTGTTAAATCCACTCCAATCAGTGTAGATGAAAGGGAGGAGACAGGTTAATAGGAGGTATCCATATTGTCATATTGTCCATTGTCCATATTGTCATACCTTCATGTGTCTCCTGAGTGGCGCAGTGGTCTAAGGCACTGCATCGCAGTGCTAACTGTGTCACTAGAGATCCTGGTTCGTATCCAGGCTCTGTCGCAGCCGGCCGCGACCTGGAGACTCATGGGCGGCGCACAATTGGCCCAGCGTCGTCCAGGGTAGGGGAGGGAATGGCCGGCAGGGATGTAGCTCAGTTGATAGAGCATGGCGTTTGCAACGCCAGGGTTGTGGGTTCGATTCCCACAGGGGGCCAGTATAAAAAAAATATATATATATATATATATGTAAGTCGCTCTGGATAAGAGCGTCTGCTAAATGACTAAAAATGTAAAAAAATGTATGTAAAATCCCATAGAGAATGCTAACTTAGCTAACGAGCGCATTGCAAACATTTTATAGTCTCTGACCTAAACTATTTGGAGGACAGACATCCCAGCTCATAAAGCTATATAAGTAACTAAACTATTTGGAGGACAGACATCCCAGATCATAAAGCTATATAGGTAACTAAACTATTTGGAGGACAGACATCCCAGATCATAAAGCTATATAGGTAACTAAACTATTTGGAGGACAGACATCCCAGATCATAAAGCTATATAGGTAACTAAACTATTTGGAGGACAGACATCCCAGCTCATAAAGCTATCTAAGTAATATTAGCCAGCAAGGCTCTTGGTCCAGGAGGACGGATTCTCTGCAGTTGATCTTGGAAGCAGCTACCCACTAAAGCTAACTAGCTACTAAATCAAGTCAACCAAATGGACAACTGCAGAGTATTTAGCACGTTTTAGACAGTTGACTTTAGTTATAAAGATATCTAGCTGGCAAAAACATTTAGTTGTGAATTCCCTCCTGTAACTAGATCACCAGGTGCACAACAGTGAGTGACTCAGAAGGCTCCGGTCTCTAGTTGGTGTGAACCAGCACCACATGCTGCAACAACAGTGAGTGACTCAGAAGGCTCCGGTCTCTAGTTGGTGTGAACCAGCACCACATGCTGCAACAACAGTGAGTGACTCAGAAGGCTCCGGTCTCTAGTTGCTGTGAACCAGCACCACATGCTGCAACAACAGTGAGTGACTCAGAAGGCTCCGGTCTCTAGTTGGTGTGAACCAGCACCACATGCTGCAACAACAGTGAGTGACTCAGAAGGCTCCGGTCTCTAGTTGGTGTGAACCAGCACCACATGCTGCAACAACAGTGAGTGACTCAGAAGGCTCCGGTCTCTAGTTGTGAACCAGCACCACATGCTGCAACAACAGTGAGTGACTCAGAAGGCTCCGGTCTCTAGTTGGTGTGAACCAGCACCACATGCTGCAACAACAGTGAGTGACTCAGAAGGCTCCGGTCTCTAGTTGGTGTGAACCAGCACCACATGCTGCAACAACAGTGAGTGACTCAGAAGGCTCCGGTCTCTAGTTGGTGTGAACCAGCACCACATGCTGCAACAACAGTGAGTGACTCAGAAGGCTCCAGTCTCTAGTTGGTGTGAACCAGCACCACATGCTGCAACAACAGTGAGTGACTCAGAAGGCTCCGGTCTCTAGTTGGTGTGAACCAGCACCACATGACTGGGAACTACCGGTAAGCTACATAATGACATCAAGTGACAATCTTCTTTATCTCTCCTAACATATTGCACAATTCAGGGTTTGTATGGTCATGAAAAACCTGGAAAAAAGTCATGGAATTTTAGGGAAATTATCAATTTTATTTAGGACGTTTAAAAAAAAACTATTTTATCAATCAAATAAAAAAAATCAACCTATCAGCCAGGATGGGAATTACAGTGAAGAGCGTCTGTGTTTTGCAAGCATCACCTGTGTGTGTGTGCAAGACGAGTTGGCCGTTGCTCAAGGCCAGAGAGACAGTCGAATAGCAGCAGCAGGTTGGCCTAGTCTATAAAATGTGACAGAGAACAGACTAACTAGGTAGCCAACTCAATACTTGTTTTGTATATACTTCCAGTTGATTTGGGCATCCAATGTATGGGACATTGCAACTCAATAAATGCTAGTCAGCCTGCAAAGTAAATACTTCTAAGGTGGCTAAGATAAATATGACTAAACTAGAAAAGGTATATTTCCTGAAGACAATTTGTGGGCTTGCTTCATCTGAATAAAAAGATTTGTAGCCTACCATAGCCATTTGACCTTTGATATATTTAATGAGCTGGTACATGGGATCAGAGAGCAGCCTCCCATGGTGTCGATACCACATTACGCTTACTTTTCTATGCGTACATAGACAATTATTGGTCATGGAAATCTGGTTAAAAGTAACGGAAACGTCATGAAATTCCATCTGTCAAAATGTGTATGAACCCTGACAATTCGACTGCAGGTATTTACTTAAAAAGCAGCTACAAATATTCAAATGTATTTTTAAAAAAACTTCAAAGGAATAGTTTCAACGGTATTGACGGTTATCAGTTTCCCCCAAAAAAATATTACATTCATTCAAAAGCGGATGTTCTTCCAAACATTTATGCTTGTTTAGTTCCTTACCGCGTGTAATAAGCTTGACTACTTATTGGAAAAGTGTGAAATGAGAAGCACATCAATTCTGGATCTGACCGTCATTCACCAGGTGTATTCATTTCAGTTTGTATTAAAGAAACGCCATGCATCGACCACTATCAGTTTACTGCGAAATGAGGTGACGATGTCACTATTATGAGATCTTTGAGCTATTCTAGGTGGAAAATCTATCTGAAGAGTTGTCAGGTGTTTAATTGAAGTCTCCAACTATTATAAGCCATGCATTTGTATACTTGTTTTGCAGCTCAGTAAGCTTATCAGCAAAATCCGAAAAATAAAAGGTATTGTTTGAGGTGTGAGAATTGTACCCATACACAGTGCATATAATTAAACAAGCATTCTAGTTTAGAGATCAATATAACCCATCTCCCATCTTTGGACGCAGAAGACTCTGAAATATCGCCTCTACAATTATGAAGCAATATCATAGTACCAGCTGACTGGTTAGATCCGTGACTATAATAAACAGAATTTCCAAAACGTTGAATCTGAATTGCAGGAGTGAGTCTCCTGGAGTAGAATGAAATCTGCATTAATGTGTTTACAAAAAATATATTTAAAAAACTGTGCTTTTCTTTTAGTTATGTCTCGTAAGCCCCAGGCATTTGGAGATACAACATTTAGTGCGTCGAGTTCAACGTTTTGCAGAACCTCTAGCAGGTAGTTTAGCGGTTAAGAGAGCGTTGGGCCACTAACCGAAAGGTCACTGGTTCGAATCCCCGAGCAGACTAAGTGACAAATCTGTTGATGTGTCCTTGAGCAAGGCACTTAACCCTAATTGCTCTTGTAAATGGCTCTGCATAAGAGCGTCTGCTAAAGGACAAAAAAATATATATAACCAAAATACAGTGGTATGAATAACTGGATAAATATAGCCTGTATATACTGAACAAAAATATAAACACAACTTGCAACAATTTTGATGATTTTAGTGAGTTACAGTTTATATATAAGGAAATCAGTCAATTGAAATAAATTCATTAGGCCCTAATCTATGGATTTCACGACTGGGAACACATATGCTTCTGTTGGTCACAAATACCTTAAAAAAAAAAAATTAGTGACGTGGATCAGAAAACCAAGTCAGTATCTGGTGTGACCACCATTTGCCTCACACAGCACGACACATCTTCGCATAGAGTTGATCAGGCTGTTGATTGTGGCCTGTGGAATGTTCCCCCACTCCTCTTCAATGTCTGTGTTAAAGTTGCTGGATATTGTCAGGAACACGCTGTCATACACTGCGATCCAGAACATCCCAAACATGCTCAATGGGTGACATATCTGGTGAATATGCAGGCCATGGAAGAACTGGACCATTTTCAGCTTCCAGGAATTGTGTAAAGATCCTTGCGACATGGGGCCGTGATTTATCATGCTGAAACATGGAGGCGATGGAGGTGATGGAGGCGGATGAATGGAGTGACAATGGGCCTCAAGATCTCGTCACGCTATCTCTTTGCATTCAAATTGCCATCGATAAAATGCAATTGTGTTTGTTGTCCGTAGCTTATGCCTGCCCATACCATAACCCCACCATGGGGCACTCTGTTCACAACGTTTACATCAGCAAACCGCTGGCCCACCTGACTCCATACCGGGATGCATCCGTGAAGAGCACACTTCTCCAGTGTGCCAGTGGCCATCGAAGGTGCGCATTGGCCCACTGAAGTCGGTTATGACACCGAACTGCAGTCAGGTGGTGAGGTCGACGAGCACGCAAATGAGCTTCCCTGAGACGATTTCTGACAGTTTGTGAAGAACTTCTTCGGTTGTGCAAACCCACAGTTTCATCAGCTATCCGGGTGGCTGGTCTCAGATGATCCCGCAGGTCAAGAAGCAAGATGTGGAAGTCCTGGGCTGGCGTGGTTACATATGGTCTGAGGTTGTGAGACCGGTTGGATGAACTGCCAAATTCTCTAAAAAGATGTTGGAGGCAGCTTATGGTAGAGAAATGAACATTAAATTATCTGGCAACAGCTCTGGTGGACATTCCTGCAGTCAGCATGCCAATTGCACGCACCTTCAAAACTTGAGACATCTGTGGCATTGTGTTGTGTGACAAAACTGCACATTTTAGAGTGGCCTCTGAGACCTGATGAGAGCTGATGAAACAGTGGACTATTTATGTCTGTAAAAAGCTATTTTGTGCGGAAAAACCCATGGTGGCCCCTCTGCCCAATCATGTGAAATCCATAGATTAGTGCCTAATTTATTTATTTCAATTGACTGATTTTCTTATATGAACTGTAACTCAGTAAAATCGTTGAAATTGTTGCATGTTGCGTTTACATTTTGTAAACACAACATGCAACAATTTCAACGATTTTACTGATGTGGAGGTCCTGGGCTGTAAGTCAGTCAGTCCTCTCAAGTCAGATTGAGACGTTCACTTGTAGTCGATCTTGTTTCCATCAATAAATGCAAAAGGAGAGCTGAAAGACGCTCTCTTCCCCTCTTCTCTAGCCTTTCTTTTTTTGTTTTAAGGGAAGGGGTTCCATCCTCCCAGGTCGATGGCCTGGTGTAGGATCGTTTAGGACCAAATTAGTAGGATGGGCTGGTGGGGGATCGTTTAGGGCCAAAGTATTGGGATGGCCTGGTGGGGGATCGTTTAGGGCCAAAGTAGTGGGATGAGCTGGTGGGTTTTTAGTGTATAGTTGCAGGGTTAGATGGTGGTGCAATTTCAATTCTTCCCATTTCCCCTTTTTTTTTGTGACCAAATTGTGCAAAACCACACTCCGACCTGCGGAAGGCAGCAATACAGCGTCTAGTCTGACGAAGAGTCACATGAAGAAGAATAAGGGTTCACAAGACCAAGACTTGGACCTGATTGTAAAAAAAAAAAAAGATATGGCCGTTTTGATAGTGGGAGTGTGACTCTGTTACCCCACGACCTGGCCCTTTAGTTCAACAACTGCAGTGTTGTGCTTCTGTTTTAAGACAGTACTTACTGGTGTTAATCAGATCCCCAATCTCCTCCTCTTCTTCCAATACATCAGTTATCTCTCCCTCCTCCTTCACTCCAAAATCTGAATCCTCCTCTTCTTTCACTGTAACATCCTCCTCTTCCTCCTCTTCTTTAACGACAACGTTCAGCCACACACCCTCTTTCTCCGTCCAGTAGACCTCCTCTTCTTTAGCAGGAGGAGAGTAGCTTAGTGAGCTCATGGTCGGGGATGTTAGCTAGCTAGGCTAGTGATAACTTAACCAGCCAGGTAGCTACGTTAGCTGACTAATAACAACAACGAAAATATGAAATTAAATGGGATAACTAGCTAGACGACAGAAATACGTTCAAAACACAGTGGATAATATATATGACAGCGTCTAAAGAGCTTCAATGTTTCGGCTAGCAAGCTACCGAGGTGGCTGACCATTTCCATTGAACTATAAAAGAACATGGCTGACGAGCTGGGTTGTCACTAGTTACCACAGCCACAAAGTAAACATTGGCTATCGTAAAAATTCATGAAAACAAACATTTCCTTTTTTGTCTTCATTTAAGGCTACGGTTAGGCATAAGGTTAGCAATGTGGTTAAGGTTAGGTTTAAAAATAAGATTTTAAGAACAGACGTTGTAGAAATGGGCGGGATTTAGCCATAATTATGTCTTTGTGACTGTGGTAACTAGTGACGACAGACTAGCTGTTGTTGTTGAAAGAAGCGTCCAGTTCACTTCCACGTCACACTCTGGCAGACTTGCCTGAAAGACCCACAGCGCCATCTGCTGACTGGAGTTTGAAACGCAGTTGAGATAATGTTTTATTTTATTTTCAGACGAAGTTAAAACAATTTCAACACTGTGGACTCATAGCAGTTCTCTACGGAACAGTACAACAACAAAATACGTTTTTAACTACTTTTTTTTTTTAAATCATTATTATATCATTTAAAAATAGCTTATTATTTTGCGTTCCCTCGCAAAAAAGTGAACTAGCTACTAACCTAGTCCCCAATCAAAAATCAAATCAAATGTATTTGTCACATACACATGGTTAGCAGATGTTATTGCGAGTGTAGCGAAATGCTTGTGCTTCTAGTTCAGTCAGTGCAGCAATATCTAGCAAGTAATATCTAACAGTTACACAACAAAAACCCAATACACACAAATCTAAGTAAAGGAATGGAATAAGAACATGTAAATATATGGATGAGCAATGTCATTATCAGAGCGGCATAGGCTAAGATGCAATAGATAGTATAGAATACAGTATATACATATGAGATGAGTAATGCAAGATATGTAAACATTACTAAGATATTATAGAATACAGTATATACATATGAGATGGGTAATGCAAGATATGCAAACATTATTAAGATAGTATAGAATACAGTATATACATATGAGATGGGTAAAGCAAGATATGTAAACATTATTAAGGTGGCATTATTAAAGTGACTAGTGTTCCATTTCTTAAAGTGGCCAGTGATTTCAATAGGCAGCAGCAGCCTCTAATGTGCTAGTGATGGCTATTTAACAGTCTGATGGCCTTGAGATAGAAGCTGTTTTTCAGTCTCTCGGTCCCAGCTTTGATGCACCTGTACTGACCTCACCCTTCTGGATGATAGCGGGGGGAACAGGCAGTGGCTCGGGTGGTAGCTGTCCTTGATGATCTTTTTGGCCTTCCTGTGACATCGGGTGCTGTAGGTGTCTTGGAGGGCTGGTAGTTTGCCCCCTGGTGATACATTGTGCAGACCGCACCACCTTCTGGAGAGCCCTGCGGTTGCGGGCGGTGCAGTTGCCGTACCAGGCGGTGATAACAGCCCGAGAGGATGCTCTCAATTGTGCATCTGTAAAAGTTTGTGAGGGTTTTAGGTTGCCAAGCCAAATTTCTTCAGCCTCCTGAGGTTGAAGAGACGCTGTTGCGCCTTCTTCACCACACTGTCAATCCTGACATGTTGCATGTTAAGAAGGTGGACTTTGTAGCGTTTATTGCACTGGTTATCAACTGCACAGCGCAAACAGAGAGGAAATCTGCGAAAATAGGGGCATCATTGTGACATCATTGTGATATCATTGTGACATCACAGTGCGTTTATTGGGACTCCCTCTCTCTCTCTCTCTCTCTCTCTCTCTCTCTCTCCCTCTCCCTCTCTCTCTCTCTCAGGGGGCTCAGGGATTTTACTGCAGAGGCATTACAAGGAATCCGCTCTCTCTCTCTCCCTCTCTCTCTCTCTCCCTCTCCCTCTCTCTCTCTCAGGGGGCTCAGGGATTTTACTGCAGAGGCATTACAAGGAATCCTGTCTCTCTCTCTCTCTCTCTCTCTCTCTCTCTCTCTCTCTCTCCCTCTCCCTCTCTCTCTCTCTCTCTCTCTCTCTCTCCCTCTCCCTCTCCCTCTCTCTCTCAGGGGGCTCAGGGATTTTACTGCAGAGGCATTACAAGGAATCCTGCCGATTAATGCTCCGACCTCACAGGCACCTGAGCCTGTTTAGGGATGTGATTTTAACTGTGACTGAAGGAGGTGGGGTGGTTATTATTGATTCATTTATTGTATTTTCTATGATGTTGGGTCCCACCAATAGGGACACAACACCTTAAATAATAATAATAATAATAATAAGAATAAGAATAAGAGTCTCTGGGAACTAGATGAGCTATTAACTAGTCAACTATTATTACCTAGTAAACTACTATTAACTAGTCAAATATTATTACCTAGTAAACTACTATTAACTAGTCAACAATTATTACCTAGTAAACTACTATTAACTAGTAAACTACTATTAACTAGTCAACTATTATTACCTAGTAATCTACTATTAACTAGTAAACTACTATTAACTAGTCAACAATTATTACCTAGTAAACTACTATTAACTAGTAAACTACTATTAACTAGTCAACAATTATTACCTAGTAAACTACTATTAACTAGTAAACTACTATTAACTAGTCAACTATTATTACCTAGTAAACTACTATTAACTAGTAAACTACTATTAACTAGTAAACTGGGTGGCAGGTAGCTTAGTGGTTAAGAGCGTTGTGCCAGTAACCGAAAGGTCACTGGTTCTAATCCCCGAGCCGACTAGGTGAAAAATCTGTCGATGTGCCCTTGAGCAAGGCACTTAACCCTAATTGCTCCTGTAAGTCGCTCTGGATAAGAGCGTCTGCTAAATGACTAAAAATGTTGTTTTTTTTAAGTTAACTATTATTAACTAGTAAACTACTATTAACTAGTCAACTATTATTACCTAGTAAACTACTATTAACTAGTCAAATATTATTACCTAGTCAACTATTATTAACTAGTCAACTATTATTACTTAGTAAACTACTATTAACTAGTAAACTACTATTAACTAGTCAACTATTATTACCTAGTAAACTACTATTAACTAGTAAACTATTATTAACTAGTCAACAATTATTACCTAGTAATCTACTATTAACTAGTAAACTATTATTACCTAGTAAACTACAATTAACTAGTAAACTATTATTAACTAGTCAACTACTATTAACTAGTCAACTATTATTACCTAGAAAACTACTATTAACTAGTAAACTAGCTAATCTAGAGCTACCTTCACAACCAAGAGGATATAAACAAACAGCTTTAGGTAAGTGTCCTTTTTTACTTGTAATTTCACATTTGGAAGGTGCATTGAAACAAATAGCTAGCTAGCTAGATTATATCATTTCTAGCACAGCAAACTAGCTAGCTAGCTATATGAATGATGCACTGAAATACAGTGGCTTGCGAAAGTATTCACCCCCCTTGGCATTTTTCCAATTTTGTTGCCTTACAATCTGGAATTAAAATTGATTTTTTTTTTTGGGGGGGGGGGGGTTGTATCATTTGATTTACACAACATGCCTACCACTTGGAAGATGCAAAATATTTTTTTTGTGAAACAAACAAGAAATAAGACAAAAAAAACTGAAAACTTGAGCGTGCATAACTATTCACCCCCCCACCCAAAGTCAATACTTTGTAGAGCCACCTTTTGCAGCATTTACAGCTGCAAGTCTCTTTGGGTATGTCTCTATAAGCTTGGCACATCTAGCCACTGGGATTTCTGCCCATTCTTCAAGGCAAAACTGCTCCAGCTCCTTCAAGTTGGATGGGTTCCGCTGGTGTACAGCAATCTTTAAGTCATACCACAGAATCTTAATTGGATTGAGGTCTGGGCTTTGACTAGGACATTCCAAGACATTTAAATGTTTCCCCTTAAACCACTCAAGTGTTGCTTTAGCAGTATGCTTAGGGAAATTGTCCTGCTGGAAGGTGAACCTCCGTCCCAGTCTCAAATCTCTGGAAGACTGAAACAGTTTCCCCTCAAGAATTTCCCTGTATTTAGAGCCATCTATCATTCCTTCAATTCTGACAAGTTTCCCAGTCCCTGCCGATGAAAAACATCCCAACAGCATGATGCTGCCACCATTTTGTTTGCTTATTTTTTTATTTAAGCAATGGCTTTTTTCTGGCCACTCTTCCGTAAAGCCCAGCTCTGTGGAGTGTACGGCTTAAAGTGGTCATATGGACAAATACTCCAATCTCCGCTGTGGAGCTTTGCCTGGTCCGTGTGTTTTGGTGGGCGGCCATTTCTTGGCAGGTTTGTTGTGGTGCCATATTCTTTCAATTTTTTTATAATGGATTTAATGGTGCTCCATGGGATGTTCAAAGTTTCTGATATTTTTTTATAACCCAACCCTGATCTGTACTTCTCCACAACTTTGTCCCTGACCTGTTTGGAGAGCTCCTTGGTCTTCATGGTGCCGCTTGCTTGGTGGTGCCCCTTGCTTAGTGGTGTTAGTGGTGTTGCAGACTCTGGGGCCTTTCAGAACAGGTGTATTTATACTGAGATCATGTGAAAAATCATGTGACACTTAGATTGCACACAGGTGGACTTTATATTAACTAATTATGTGACTTCTGTAATTGTGGTGTGAAGCCAGATCTTATTTAGGGGCTTCATAGCAAAGGGGGTGAATACATGTGCACACACCACTTTTCCGTTATTTATTTTTTTGAAACAAGTAATTTTTTTTCATTTGACTTCCCCAATTTCAACAATTTAGTGTATGTCCATTACATGAAATCCAAATAAAAATCAATTTAAATTACAGGTTGTAATGCAACAAAATATGAAAAACGCCAAGGGGGATGAATACGTTTGCAAGGCACTGTACGTAATTTTCAACAAAAAATGCACTGGATTGGTTGAAATGTGATAATAAACTGACGTAGTGGAAGATACTGAATTGATACTGTTTTCATACTAAGATGGACCAAGGTATGTGTTGCTTTTACACATATTTGTTCATTGGTTTTGCAAGAGTCTGTTGATCGGTCGGTCATTGGGTTAATTTGTTTTGCAATATGTTCAAATCAAATCAAGCTTTATTTATACAGCACATTTCAGACATGGATGGAAAGCAATGGCTTCAGAAATTAATTTAAAAAACTAAAAAACTGAAATATTTACTAGACAACAAACATAAGAGATTCAAAAAACTAAAGAATATCAATAAAAACTGAAAGACTAAAGAGCATCTAAGGAAATAACATTGGTTAAAACAGTAAGAATATGATGTAATATCCAGCCCAAAATATAAGCTGGTTTTACTACACTGTTTATAAACAATATAATTGTAAAAACAAATTGTCAGTTGGTTGCATAAATAAGTATTATTACTAAATGTTACATGAAATGTAAATATGATGAAATATCAACACTAAATGTACACCCCTTTGTTAATAATTCACTTAATGGTGAGGCATGGAATAATAACAAGGACCTGAAAAATACGTATTTTCAACTTTCACTTTCAACCAAAACAGAACGTAGATTGGACATCGGGCATAGTCTTCTTTTCAATGTATTTTCAATGACATTTTGCTAGGTGGGATAGCACAATGTCAAAACAGTTAATGTGTCCAAATCAATAACCAATATGCAGAAACAGTTTGTGATACAGTTGAAGTCGGAAGTTTACATACACTTAGGTTGGAGTCATTAAAACTCATTTTTCAACCACTCCACAAATGTCTTGTTAACAAACTATAGTTTTGGCAAGTTGGTTAGGACATCTACTTTGTGCATGACACAAGTAATTTTTCTAACAATTGTTTACACAGATTATTTCACTTATAATTCACTGTATCACAATTCCAGTGGGTCAGAAGTGTACATACACTAAGTTGACTGTGCCTTTAAACAGCTTGGAAAATTCCAGGAAATGATGTCATGGCTTTAGAAGCTTCTGATAGGCTAATTGACATAATTTGAGTCAATTGGAGGTGTACCTGTGGATGTATTTCAAGGCCTACCTTCAAACTCAGTGCCTCTTTGCTTGACATCACGGGAGATATCTTTTACCTCACTGGTTAGAGGACAACCTGCAGAAGACAGTCAGCTACATTTTGGAGTGATGCATTTAAATTCAGCGGTCCCCAAAACGAAGAGAAACGCAACACTTATTTGTCATCACTCATATAGATATCACGTTGAAATCAATTGCTTGAGAGGGGGGATATGAGGTTGCACGTCCTCTTAAAACTAACAGCTCAAAAACCACACGGAATCTGGGAATAATGTGTACATCACTGGTCAGAGGACAATTTGTAGAAAACAGCTAGCTACATTTAGAAGTGTTGCATTTTGATTCAAGTGGGTCGCCAACGTGGTAAGTGTAACACAACTCATTTCAGAGCCTGGATTTTCCCCCTGATGAGGCTAATATCCATATCACGCTGAAATCAATAGAACAGGGGCAAATGTTAAGGGTCTACATTGTGACATTATTAATTAAAATACTCCTTCTACAATGTTAAAAACATTCTACATTGTGACATTATTTCATTGATATGAAACAACTCCTTAATGTATGTCATTTCTGACGTTAAATCAGAGATCTTTTACCAGAGTATCTCTTTCCATATTGACCACAGCTGAAAGATTTATCTCCTGTGTGTGTCCGTTGGTGCATAGTCAGACTGCTAGATGTAACAAAACTCTTCCCACATTGATCACAGAAAGGCTTCACTACTGTGTGTGTTTTTAAATGTATGGACGAAACAAAACTCTTTCCAATGAGCTATATATATAGTTTCTCTCCTGTGTGAATTCTCTGGTGTGACTGCAATGAAGATGAGTTTCTCTCATGTGTGTGTTTTTAGGTGTGCTACCAGGCTGCTTGAGTGAGCAAAACGTTTCCCACATTGACTACAGCTATAAGGTTTCTCTCCTGTGTGTGTTCTCTGGTGTGATTTTAAATTTCCTGAGATAACAAAACTCTTTCCACAGTCAGAGCAATGGAAAGGTTTCTCTCCTGTGTGCGTTCTCTGGTGGATAGTCAGCTGGCTAGGTGAAGTAAAACTCTTCCTACATTGATCACAGCTATAAACTTTCTCTGCAGTGTGTATTCTCTGGTGTACTTTTAGTGAATCTAATCTTGAGTAACTCTTCCCACAGTCAGAGCAGCGGTGAGATGTCTCTCCTGTGTGAATTCTCTGGTGTACTTTTAGTGAATCTGATCTTGAGTAACTTTTCCCACAGTCAGAGCAGCGGTGAGATTTCTTCCCTGTGGGTTTCCGCTGGTGTTTCTTGAGGTGTTCTGATGTGGAGAGACTCTTCTCTGCCTCCTCAGCTTCATGATGTTGTTGAGGCTCCCCAGAGGATCCACGATAGTCACGTCTCCCTCCTGTGTGAACAACAAAGTCAGACAGATGGTTAAAGACCCACAACAGCAGAAATACTGTTTATTTGAGCTAAAAGGTGATGCCCATGATGTTGTACAACAATGTATATCTGTAATGAATGTTTAACGATTTGACGATTTACGTCTGTAATTAATGTTTACATGCTTTTACAAACGTATTTGACAATTGTCTTAATAAGACAGTCAAGTGAACAACAATAGCCATATTTTGTCTTATATTTTTCACATTAGTGGATACATACATTATTACAGTTGAAGAAACCTTAGGCAATGCGCCAGACCACTTTTGCTCACCAATTATAGGCCCCTTTGAGTGCTACTCACATTAAGCTCTGTGTCGATATTCACTAATTCACCACCGTGGGGGAAAACTCAGGGGAGTTCTCGTAGGCTGCCAGCAACAATAGCCTCCATTTACAGGGTGCTTATGACTGCATTTCCCACTACTTTAGGATTATAATTGTAAGGCTCGTTTGAACGTCCTGCTTAATATAATGTTTGTGCCATCGTCTCAAATCAACTGCTTTATACCTTAAAAAACACTTAAAACTTCAACCAGTAAAATGCTCTTTGGCTAGCTTTGCTACCAGCCTGTTAATGAGCGTTAGCATTCAAGCTAACAAGTGCTGCATCCAAAATAGGTATTTTGCAACTATGTTGGATTCTAACTTGAATGTACCTATTCATGTTAACATACCAGAACTTATTGATTACTTTACATGTATGAGGAATGTATGTGTTGTGGTCAATGGAGGGTGAGATAAGAACTAGGTGTATGGAAAGTTACTGAGTGAGACACAGAAGTGTAGTGAAGAAGGGGGGGAGTGCAGAATGTTTACATTCTGTCAAACATGTTATTGTTCAATCTCATGGCTCCTATGGAGCGAGGCAAAGGGCAAAGGGCAAAGGGCAGCAGTCTGGTTTCAGTCCCTGATAAGGTAGGACAGCCCTGGATTAGGGAGGAGTGAGGAATCTGACCCGAGGTCAGGTCAGATATAATATAATATATAATATGCCATTTAGCAGACGCTTTTATCCAAAAGCGACTTACAGTCATGCGTGCATACATTTTTGTGTATGGGTGGTCCCGGGGATCGAACCCACTACCCTGGCGTTACCAGGATTGATGAGATGGTCCTCTGTAGCTCAGCTGGTAGAGCACGGCGCTTGTAACGCAAGGGTAGTGGTTCGATCCCCGGGATCACCCATACACAAAAATGTATGCACGCATGACTAAGAGATTCCTCACTCCTCCCTAATCCAGGGCTGTCCTACCTTATTCTACCAGCTGAGCTACAGAGGACCATCTCATCAATCCTGGTGACCCAAAGGACCATAGCACTACCACAACTAATCTTCTCATCAATCCTGGTCCTGGTGACCCAGATGAAGTGACAAGGAACAGTCCTGTTCCACAGACGCCCACGAAGGTTCTAGCAGGAGGCGGGGCCATGACTACACCAGTGAGAGGAAACCAATGAAGTTCCTGACCATCAACAAAGATGTATTGGCTGTCTAGATGTGCAAGGAGTTCCTGACCATCAACAAAGATGTATTGGCTGTCTAGATGTGCAAGGAGTTCCTGACCATCAACAAAGATGTATTGGCTGTCTAGATGTGCAAGGAGTTCCTGACCATCAACAAAGATGTATTGGCTGTCTAGATGTGCAAGGAGTTCCTGACCATCAACAAATATGTATTGGCTGTCTAGATGAGGAAGGATTTCCTGACCATCAACAAAGATGTATTGGCTGTCTAGATGAGGAGGAGTTGACTCTGACTAGTAGGAAGGTATACATATGTGTGCTTGTGTAATCATGTTGTTGTCTTTGCAGCTGTATGACCCAGTCATGTTGTTGTCTTTGCAGCTGTATGACCCAGTCATGTTGTTGTCTTTGCAGCTGTATGACCCAGTCATGTTGTTGTCTTTGCAGCTGTATGACCCAGTCATGTTGTTGTCTTTGCAGCTGTATGACCCAGTCATGTTGTTGTCTTTGCAGCTGTATGACCCAGTCATGTTGTCTTTGCAGCTGTATGACCCAGTCATGTTGTTGTCTTTGCAGCTGTATGACCCAGTCATGTTGTTGTCTTTGCAGCTGTATGACCCAGTCATGTTGTTGTCTTTGCAGCTGTATGACCCAGTCATGTTGTTGTCTTTGCAGCTGTATGACCCAGTCATGTTGTTGTCTTTGCAGCTGTTTGACCCAGTCATGTTGTTGTCTTTGCAGCTGTATGACCCAGTGGGTGAATAAACTTGGTTTGAGGTTTTTCTAGTCGTCCGTGAGTTTTGACTCTGTTTGTTCAGAACCCAACAATACTTTAAAAAACACTTCAACTTCAACCAGTAAAATGCTTTTTGGCTAGCTTTGCTACCAGCCTGTTAATGAGCGTTAGCATTCAAGCTAACGTGCTGCATCCAAAATAGTTATTTTGCAACTATCACAACTAAATATTATCTTAGTAACTGTTCAAGCAATAATCAAAATAACAATTGAATGGTCCCAGATGGTGAACAGCAGTTTATTTAGAAGTAATAACCTGGTAAATCTAGGATGTTGATTGGTCCCAGATGGTGAACAGCAGTTTATTTAGAAGTAATAACCTGGTAAATCTAGGATGTTGATTGGTCCCAGATGGTGAACAGCAGTTTATTTAGAAGTAATAACCTGGTAAATCTAGGATGTTGAATGGTCCCAGATGATGAACAGCAGTTTATTTAGAAGTAATAACCTGGTAAATCTAGGATGTTGAATGGTCCCAGATGGTGAACAGCAGTTTATTTAGAAGTAATAACCTGGTAAATCTAGGATGTTGAATGGTCCCAGATGGTGAACAGCAGTTTATTTAGAAGTAATAACCTGGTAAATCTAGGATGTTGAATGGTCCCAGATGATGAACAGCAGTTTATTTAGAAGTAATAACCTGGTAAATCTAGGATGTTGAATGGTCCCAGATGGTGAACAGCAGTTTATTTAGAAGTAATAACCTGGTAAATCTAGGATGTTGAATGGTCCCAGATGATGAACAGCAGTTTATTTAGAAGTAATAACCTGGTAAATCTAGGATGTTGAATGGTCCCAGATGATGAACAGCAGTTTATTTAGAAGTAATAACCTGGTAAATCTAGGATGTTGATTGGTCCCAGATGGTGAACAGCAGTTTATTTAGAAGTAATAACCTGGTAAATCTAAGATGTTGAATGGTCCCAGATGATGAACAGCAGTTTATTTAGAAGTAATAACCTGGTAAATCTAGGATGTTGAATGGTCCCAGATGATGAACAGCAGTTTATTTAGAAGTAATAACCTGGTAAATCTAGGATGTTGAATGGTCCCAGATGGTGAACAGCAGTTTATTTAGAAGTAATAACCTGGTAAATCTAGGATGTTGAATGGTCCCAGATGGTGAACAGCAGTTTATTTAGAAGTAATAACCTGGTAAATCTAGGATGTTGATTGGTCCCAGATGGTGAACAGCAGTTTATTTAGAAGTAATAACCTGGTAAATCTAAGATGTTGAATGGTCCCAGATGATGAACAGCAGTTTATTTAGAAGTAATAACCTGGTAAATCTAGGATGTTGAATGGTCCCAGATGATGAACAGCAGTTTATTTAGAAGTAATAACCTGGTAAATCTAAGATGTTGAATGGTCCCAGATGGTGAACAGCAGTTGTTTCCCCCCACGGTGGCCGTTGTCCTTGTTTATGACGTGACTCTGAGTCATCAGGTTGCCATGGGCTGCATGGGGTGTTTTGGTTTCACTCTGGGTTGAGTAGAGAAACAGAGGAGGGGACAGAGTCTCTCCTATTTCAGTGGCTGATAATACAGGGGGCGATCCAGGATTGGTCCATCCATTTTAGTTTTAAAACTAATGCTATACTGTATATGAGTCTCTCTATTAATAAAGAGGACAATGTGTGACATTGTGAATTTACAGCGACTAAATACTAAATACACTGAGTGTACAAAACATTATGAACACCTGCTCTTTCCATGACATAGACTGACCAGGTGAATCCAGGTGAAAACAATGATCCTTATTGATGTCACTTGTTTAAGCTCATAAAGTTATGCAAGTAACTAAACTATTTGGAGGACAGACATCCCAGATCATAAAGCTATATAAGTAACTAAACTATTTGGAGTACAGACATCCCAGATCATAAAGCTATATAAGTAACTAAACTATTTGGAGGACAGACATCCCAGCTCATAAAGCTATAAGTAACTAAACTATTTGGAGTACAGACATCCCAGCTCATAAAGTTATGCAAGTAACTAAACTATTTGGAGGACAGACATCCCAGCTCATAAAGCTATATAAGTAACTAAACTATTTGGAGGACAGACATCCCAGCTCATAAAGTCATACAAGTAACTAAACTATTTGGAGGACAGACATCCCAGCTCATAAAGCTATAAAAGTAACTCAAAGAAATGCTACTCACAGTTTGCTGCACGCACAAATATTAAACAGCAAGGCTCTTGATCCAGGAGGGGTTTCTCTGCTGTTCCCAAGCAAAGCTTGATTTTGGAAGAAGCTAACCACTTAGCTAGATAGCTACTAAATTACACTGAACAACATGCAACAATTTCTAAGATTTTATTGAGTTACAGTTCATAGGAAATCAGTCAGTTGAAATAAATTCATTAGGCCCTAATCTATGGATTTCCCCACTGGGAAGCCATGCCCGGCCAATCAGAATGTGTTTTCCCCCAGAAAAGGGCTTTATTACAGACAGAAATACCCCCTGATAAAGAAGCCGGATGTGGAGGTCCTGGGCTGGCGTAGTCTGTGGTTGTGAGGCCGGTTGGACATACTGCCAAATTCTCTCAAATGACGTTGGAGGTGGCTTATTGTAGAGAAATGAACATTAAATTCTCTGGTAACAGCTGTGGTGGAAATTCCTGCTGTCAGCATGCCAATTGCACGCTCCTTCAAAACCTGAGACATCTGTGGCATTGTGTTGTGTGACAAAACTGCACATTTCAATGTCCCCAGAACAAGGTGCACCTTTAGAAACATTTAGAGAATTTGGCGAATACGTCCAACCAGCTTCACAACCACAGACCACGTGTAACCACACCAGGACCTCCACAGACCACGTGTAACCACACCAGGACCTCCACAACCACAGACCACGTGTAACCACACCAGGACCTCCACAACCACAGACCACGTGTAACCACACCAGGACCTCCACAACCACAGACCACGTGTAACCACACCAGGACCTCCACAACCACAGACCACGTGTAACCACACCAGGACCTCCACAACCACAGACCACGTGTAACCACACCAGGACCTCCACAACCACAGACCACGTGTAACCACACCAGGACCTCCACAACCACAGACCACGTGTAACCACACCAGGACCTCCACAACCACAGACCACGTGTAACCACACCAGGACCTCCACAACCACAGACCACGTGTAACCACACCAGGACCTCCACAACCACAGACCACGTGTAACCACACCAGGACCTCCACAACCACAGACCACGTGTAACCACACCAGGACCTCCACAACCACAGACCATGTGTAACCACACCAGGACCTCCACAACCACAGACCACGTGTAACCACACCAGGACCTCCACAACCACAGACCACGTGTAACCACGGCAGGACCTCCACAACCACAGACCACGTGTAACCACACCAGGACCTCCACAACCACAGACCACGTGTAACCACGGCAGGACCTCCACAACCACAGACCACGTGTAACCACGCCAGGACCTCCACATCCAGCTTCTTCACCTGCGGGATCGTCTTAGAGACCAGCGACCCGGACAGCTGATGAAACTGTGGGTAGAAGAAGAAGTTCTGCACAAACTTCCTTTTATTGTCAGATCCAGAATGTTTCTCATTTCTCCCCCACTTTTACAGTAAAAAAAAGATATATATCGCCATTACACGCAGTAAGGAACTAAACAAGCAACATTTTTTGAAAAGAAGATGGGCTTTTGAATAAATTATATTTTTTGAGAAAAATTGAAACTATTTCTTTGAAGTTTTTTAACAAATGTTAATATTTCTTTGCTACTTTTTCAGTAAATACCTGCAGTCAAATTGTCAGGGTTCATACACATTTTGACAGATGGAATTTCATGATGTTCATGATGTAAAAATGTAAATGTAAATGTTTCCATGACTTTTAACCAGATATCCATGACCAACAATCATCTCTATGTACGCATAGAAAAGTAAGCGTAATGTGGTATCGACACCATGGGAGGCTGCTCTCTGATCCCATGTACCAGCTCATTAAATATATCAAAGGTCATTGTAGAATGTTGCGTTTATATTTTTGTTCAGTATAATTTCATAATTTACTATGTTACGTCTAGTCTATGAGACCGGGCTGTAAAACGAGGTAGTTGTGATCAATATGATGAACCCGTTTTCACAACATTTACGAACCTGGTGATATAAAACAGCGTGAACCTAATAATGACAATCGACTTACTCATGAGAAAATGTAGCAAACTGTTAGCGTTTTCATTTGACTTAGCAAGAGTAGAACCACATGGATTTCAATTCATTGTAGCAATATACCTGAGAACACAGCGTAAGTCAGTCAGTCCTCTCAAGTCAGATTGAGACGTTCACTTGTAGTCATGGCAATCGATCTTGTTTCCATCAATAAATGTAAAAGTACCGCTGAAAGATGCGCTCTTCCTTTTTGGTTTTGGGGGAAGGGGTTCCATCCTCCCAGGTCGATGGCCTGGTGTAGGATCGTTTAGGGCCAAAGTATTGGGATGGCCTGGTGTAGGATCGTTTAGGGCCAAAGTATTGGGATGGCCTGGTGTAGGATCGTTTAGGGCCAAAGTATTGGGATGGCCTGGTGTAGGATCGTTTAGGGCCAAAGTAGTGGGATGGCCTGGTGTAGGATCGTTTAGGGCCACAGTATTGGGATGGCCTGGTGTAGGATCGTTTTGGGCCAAAGTAGTGGGATGGCCTGGTGTAGGATCGTTTTGGGCCAAAGTAGTGGGATGGCCTGGTGGGGTATCGTTTAGGGCCAAAGTATTGGGATGGCCTGGTGTAGGATCCTTTAGGGCCAAAGTAGTGGGATGAGCTGGTGGGTTTTGGGGGATAGTGTATAGGTGTAGGGTTAGATGGTGGTGCAATTTAAGTTTTTCCCATTACCCCCTTTTTTTTTGGGCGACCAAAATGTGCAAAACCGCAATCCGATCTGCGACAGGCAGCAATACAGCGTCTAGTCTGACGAAGAATAAGGGTTCACAAGACCAAGCTTTATTTTATTTTATTTGATAGTGGGAGTGTGACTCCGTTACCCCACGACCTTGCCCTTTACTTCAACAACTGCAGTGTTGTGCTTCTGTTTTAAGACAGTACTTACTGGTGTTAATCAGATCTCCAATCTCCTCTTCTTCTTCCAATATGACAGTTATCTCTCCCTCCTCCTTCACTCCAAGAACGGTATCCTCCTCTTCTTTCTTTGCTGTGACATCCTCCTCTTCCTTCTCCTCTTTCACGACAACGTTCAGCCACAGACCCTCTTTCTCCATCCAGCAGACCTCCTCTTCTTTAGCAGGAGGAGAGTAGCTTAGTGAACTCATGGTCGGGGATGTTAGCTAGCTAGGCTAGTGCTAACTTAACCAGCCAGGTAGCTACGTTAGCTGACTAATAACAACAACGTAAATATGTAATTAAATGGGATAACTAGCTAGACGAAAGAAGTCAGTTCTAAACACAGTGGATAATATATGACAGCGTCTAAAGATCTTCAATGTTTCGGCTAGCAAGCTACCGAGGTGGCTGACCGTTTCCATTGAACTATAAAAGAACATGGCTGACGAGCTGGGTTGTCACTAGTTACCACAGCCACAAAGTAAACATTGGCTATCGTAAAAATTCATGAAAACAAAAAATTTACTTTTTGGTCTTAATTTAGGTTAGGGTTAGGCATAATCTTAGCAGTGTGGTTAAGGTTAAGTAAAAAAAATCAGATTTTAAGAAGATACGTTTTAGAAATGGGCGGTGTTTTGCCATAATTATGACTTTGTGACTGTGTTAACTAGTGACGACCGACGAACTGTTGTTGTTGAAAGAAGCGTTCCTTCCGCTTTCAACACAGATAGAACAATGAAATGGACGTTTCACCGGATGTATAAATGTGAAGCATCCGCTTGGCGTTTCCGCTAGTGAGAGGAAGCCCATTGGCTTACGGGGGGCCAGTATGAAAAATGTATGCACTCACTAACTGTAAGTCGCTCTGGATAAGAGCGTCTGCTAAATGACTAAAATGTGTTAAATTTAAAAAAAATAAAAAATAAAAAGATGGTACGAGATGGATTTTGGCCGAAATTCTGCACATTTTCTCATTGATGAAACATTTGATCTTAATACAATTTTCTGTTCCCAAAACTAGAATATGTTACGAACAGAGTGGACTATGTTTAGAAGGAGTGCAAAGGCAAAT